>NC_066618.1:96031029-96375529 GCF_025201925.1 Gopherus flavomarginatus
GAAACTTGGACACAAGTGGAGACTGGTATTTCTGTTGCAATAATCACAATACTTGTTCATGCCATAGAAAAAATTGTGACAGACCTTATCTATTTCATTTTTATCTCTCTCTTTCTAGATGAGTATATCTGCTTGCCTAAATTTAACGTGACCTGAGCTGAGCTCAGCGTTACTGAGATTTTAATTTGAGAGATTCTTGTTTATGCTACCTTCTCTTTTAAAATCTGCAGAACCTGGGAGTTTGTTGGAGTCAATAGTATTCCACATGCAAGCCAAAGCCTATTTTGTCTCTGCCTGGAGTGAAATAGCTTTGCTTGAATTCTGTATTTCCTAAAACAATTTAAAAATTTGTTAAGACAAATCAGGCTATTTTAGGTTAAACACTTTACTTTGTTTATACAGGTTGAATGAATGGCTGAAATACTGGTGTATTTCTCTGGTTTGCCATGTTCCATGTAGAAATAAAATAGAAAACTTATGGCACTGTTTGTTCTCCATTTCCTGACACAGAATTTGGAATCTCCAATCTGTGAACCTCTAAGCAGAGGAAGATATTAAATGATCCCTTTTATTTAACTCCACTTATAACTTAAGGCCAAATTGTGGCTCTTGTGAGCTGGGGGGGGGAAGTGTCTTCAATGTCCAGACACTAGGAAAAGAGGCACAATGCTACCTTGGGCTCTGGTAGGAGTTTGACAGGCAATAATTGCAACCACTTTACAGCAGGTTTTGTATGCCCGTTCTTGAATGTCGTCCATATGGTGATCCCAGCCCACCTAAGACGCCCTCTTTGGGGCATGCATTATCAGTGCATAGGCAGCAATATTAGGATTGCCCCTTGTGTAGCTATGCTGAGGGAGGAGATGAAGAGGCATGCGTCACCTTGCTATCTCCTAACACACCTGTTAAGCCGCCATAATAGAGCTGTTAGCATGCAAAATTTCTGTTAGATCAGCTCATTAAACTCAACTTCTTTAGCCTTTCCAAGTAGCAACTATTCTTGAAAACTGAAATCATACTCACTGTGTGCATCTTACAAGTTCTCTGGATAGATGATTCAGCTCCATTCAGCAGCTTTTTCACTTACTCCCATATTTGCCTGAATATAGCAAAAATACCCTTCCCTATTCCACCTAATAATGTATGTCCAGGTTCACTGATTATTTGAGTTTTCCTGTGTTTTCCTGTTAACCCGCAAGAAAAGAGCTTGAAAGATAGATCATGGTTTTCAATCCAGGTATTTTTTTCATCATGACTTCAGTGTGACACCTGAACAACCCATATATTGTTAGTTAGTCTCTAGACCAATACAGTAGGTGCAGAATGTGTAAATTTGAGAAGCACTCTGTTCTTTTAATATTGCATTTGTTTGCCACATTAATAAATGGTTTGGTCAGAGCTATTGTTGTGATTTGTGCTTTGCATTTGTTATTCACTAATTACAAGGAATTTTGCAATATGGTTTTCATTACTAATATAAGCATATTCAGTAAATTTTGCTGGAATAGACTTTGCCTTCCTTTGATGATGGGATCCTTTGGATAATTTTTGTTGTACAAAAGATCCAATTTTAAAAATATTTCAGCAGCTTTTTATTTATTGGGGGCTGTTGGCATTTTTTCAATCCAAATATAAATAAATTAACAGTACTGTGCAATGAGAGAGAATTCCTTTCTTATTACAGCTATTATTTTATTCATGTTCTAAGAAACCCCCATAAAACACATGGAAAAATCATATGATTTATAATAGATTTTTTGTTGTTGACATTCATCAGAAAACAACTACAACACTAAACGTTAGTTCTACAATGACACAAAGAAAAAGTGCTCTACTATGAAGTCTTTTGATTGATTTGTCACATGATTTTCTGAACATTCCCGTTACCCCCATTTGTATACCTATTTCAGTCATCTTTCTTTGTACTAAGAAACAAGTGTTATTTTTATCAGCCTAATAAAAGGTGTGTTGCAACTACACTGATGAAATACAGTTCTTACTGCTGAGCTCCATGTCATTTCTGCACCTGGATGACAAGCTCTGTAGAAAGAACACAGAATACAAAGAATGCTCAGTTTTTACAATGTACACAGTAATGGTCTAAGGTTACTTCTATTATTTTGGGCATACTGTTGTAAATGTCAGGATCCTTTGAAGCATATGAAGCAGATGTTCCACTGCCAAACTGAAGCATTTGAACGCAAAATGAAACAGCTCCTTTAAATCTTGACATTAAGACTTAACAGTTTCACTTCCCAATTGCATGGGGCATACAGAAGATAAAAAATAGAACTGTAGTAGGATAAACTGTATATTCTCCTATGAGGTGGGGAAAAACAACATGTTTAGCATTTGCTTTGCAATTTTATTTGTTCTGGGTCATTTCCCTCTTATGTTAGCATATATATAGTTCCAGGCACATGTTTAAAGCAGTAACTAGTGTTCGGCTAGAGCCCTGTGTTTTCCCTTTCCCCTTCCATGTCTTTCTGGGCTTCTCTCCCAAGTTTCCTTAGATTCACTCTACTCCTCCACCATTTTCTCTTGGAAAACACATATCCAAATGTTCTCACTTGTCCCAATTCTGTCCATTTAATCAAACTGATCAGTTTGTAGGAATGATACAACCAGCCTTTTCAGACGTGAGTACCACATTTATGCACTGTAATAAAACTGGCTTGATTTTCAGAGATCCTGAGCACCTGCAGCTGCCCCTGACTTCTCTGGGAGCATGGGTATTAAAAGCCTGGGGAAAATCAGGCCACCTTTGTTTAGATGCCTAACTGTAGTTTGAAAACTACAGTTTCTATCCTTGTTCTCACATGAACATCTTTCATGACAGTAGGTTCAATCTGACGTTTTAGTTACCTTATTAGCTGGATCCATATATTTTTCTAGTGTAACTCACAATATATGCAGGCCTGCTGCTGTACTTCCTTTGCTATGAACGTGCCAGATCCCACAATCTAAGCAGGGTGAAGCTGAGTCCTCACTATTTGAATGAGACACCTCTGAAGAACACAGAGGTGCCGTAGAGTGGGGAATGGAGTTGATGATTCAGTGGGTGGTGCGCTTTATTTTGCACCATTATTCAGTCAGGATGCCAGCACAGTACAGGAGAATTATTGTGATGTTGGGGAAGAGGTGCATTCCTTTACATGAGAGATAAAATTATGAGTCTGAACACTTTTGCTTATTAAAAAGCTACTACCACATTTTGTTAAGAGTAGGGGAGCTAACTCTAGTGTTCTGGATAATTTGTCTGGCCTAACTATATTTCTTCTTGCATTTCAGTTAGATGCCATATAATATTCTTCTCTTTCTGTCAGTAATGTTGGGTAGCATTTCTGTGATTTGTTAAATAGTTGAAATATTTCACTTCAGTGGTGGCTGCATATTCATTGTGGAGGGTGTGATCCCTGTGTGTAGTTCACATGCAAGTTTTAAATTTGTAAAGCAATTTGTGCTTTTTTGGAATGAAAAATTCAGTAAATTGTTATTATACAGCACACATTCTCACATGCAGTAGATGTTCCTTAGAGGTAAGTTATTTGTGTACTGTAATAAGGTTTGGGCAACATAAATGGTATAGAAGCCATACAGTGCAGTTCACTAGATTTTTTGAACCAGAATATATAATCCCACTCTTAGTGTTAACCTTATAAATAGGACCTTACCAAATTCAAGGACACGAAAAATGTGTCATGGACTATGAAATTGGATCTCCCCTGTGAAATCTGGCTAGTGTAAGGGAGGAGCAGGGCTGGGGGCTCTTACCGTGCACTGGTCTCCAGATGCTGGTCCCAGCTGGGCTGAGGAGGGATGGGACGACTTCTTCCCCTGCAGGGGCTGCTCCTGGGGCCAAGTCCAACCCATCTCTGGAACCTCCTTGGTATGCAGGAAACCCATCTCTGAAGGCAGCACTGCCATCAGCAAAAGCACAGAAGTAAAGGTGGCAATACTGCGACCCCCCTACAATAACCTTGTGACTCCCCCTATGGCCGGCCCCCTTTTGGGTTGGGACCCTCATAGTTACAACACCGTGCCATTTCAGATTTAAATATCTGAAACTGTGAAATGAACAATTTTTAAAAGCCTATGACCGTGAAATTGTCCAAAATGGACTGTACAATTGGTAGGGCTCTACTTATAAAACAGTATTTTATATTGAAGGAACAGTGTTTGTGTATTCTTTATAGAATCTCACATTGTGATTCTATACTAAATGTTCTGGTAGTGTTTCATTTGCTCCATTTCATCATTCGGTATTTTGACTGCTTTATTTGGCTTCTAGCTGATCCTTGGTTGTCAGTCTGGAAACAAATTTTTTTTATACAGGAGTGTAAAATGGTTAACTTTTTCTTTAGATCATCATCAGCTTAACCCCCTGCAGAGTATAAACTTGCCTTGCACTATATCTGTTCATCATGCTGAGGGGTTTGACCAAATGTTAGCAGTCATCATGGTGTAACATTATTCACGATGTTGGTTTTAAAATACCTGTTTAACACACACATTTTTAAGGATGGATACATGCACAGGAATGCTGATTCAGTGGCACTGAAACCTAAAGAACAACAGTGAAGAATTTGAGAATCCCTTGGATTCTTCCAGAGTAGGAGGGATGAAAAAGAATTTGGTTTGCTGCTAATGTGTGGGCAGGCTTATTCTTAAGGCCTTCACTATTTCATCTCATTCAGGAGGGATTTGAGGTTGGAAAAATATCTAGCTCCTACTGACAAGATTTATTCAGAGGTCATTTCATATAAGGGTAACCACAGCTGTTCTGGAATCTCATGAATATGTGAGTATAAATTTTTATTTATTCTTATTAATGTAGTAATATAATACATAGCTCTTATACAGCACTTTTCATCAGTTGAGCTCAAAGCACTTCACAAAGGAGGTCAGCATTTTACAAATAGGGAAACAGAGACACAGTGGCTTGCTAAAGGTGACTTAGCAGGCCAGTGGCAAAGATGGGAATAGAACCCAGGTCTCTGACCAGGGTTCTGTCCATGAAACACACTGCCTCCCATATGGTGCTGTAGATTTTCCTGGAACTTTACAGTACAGGTAAAGATGAATTCTTTGCCTTAAGGAGCTTGCAACCTAAGATCTTTATCCTACACAGGGTCTTTGGAGGCTTGTATGTTTTCATGGAGTCCCACCAAAGTAATGGATAAAAGGTGTTCCTGTGCTGATCCTATCATAGGATTGGAAATTTAATTAAAATGAGAATAAACAAGAGGAGATAACAGCACATGGAAGGGTAGGAGAAAGGAAAGATGCTTAAGAGGGCCATTATGAAGAGGGAGATAGTGGGATTATATTTGTAGATGCAGAAGGCTAAAGCCAGGACCAGGGCTGGCTCCAGGCCACAGCGCGCCAACCGTGTGCTTGGGGCGGCATGCCGTGGGGGACGCTCTGCCGGTTGCGGGGAGGGCGGCAGGTGGCTCCAGTGGAGCTCCCGCAGGCGTGCCTGCAGAGGGTCCACTGGTCCTGCGGCTCCGGTGGACCTTCCGCAGGAGTGCGTGCCTGCGGAAGCTCCACTGGAGCCGTGGGACCACCGGACCCCCTGCAGGGAAGACTGCGGGAGGTCCACCGGAGCCGCAGGACCGGCGAGCGGCAGAGTGTCCCCCGTGGTGTGCCGCCATGCTTGGGGTGGTGAAATTGCTAGAGCTGGCCCTGGACAGGACCCTAAAAGATAAATTTTTAAATCTACGTTTTATTTTTTTTTATTTTGATTTATCAACAAATACGTGTGGGAATACAAGATATAGAATACAAATATTTATAATGCGAGGATGGAATACTGTTATCCAAAAGAGATGAGTGATTTGATGCACAGGACTTGGGCTGAAATCTGTTGGGTTATAAGGAATGCACTTATTTGATTACTTAATAGAGCAGGGGTCGGCAACCTATGGCATGTGTGCCAATTTTTCTTGGCACGCTGCTGCCTGCTGGAGTCCTGGCAGGCAGCAGCTCACCATTAAAAATCCTGCCCAGCCCAGCCCAGCCCGGCCCGCTCTTCTCCGCTCTCTGCTTCCGCCTGCACCAGAGGCAGGTGGCAGGGGGCAGAAGCTTGGTCCTGCTGGCTCCCCTGCCTCTTCCCATAGTGTGCTGGGTTCCTGCCCCTCCTCCGCCTCTCCGTCCCTCCCTCCCTGCCGGCTGATCAGCTGATGGCCCTTGCGAGGGAAGGGGTCAGAAAGGAGCAGAGTCAGCGTGGTCACTGCTCCCAGCGGAGGCAGAGAAGAAGCGGTGGCAGGGCCTTGGGGAAGGGGATGAGTGGAATAGGGGCATAACCTCTCCAGCCCCCTGCCCTGACCCCACTTCAGACATATACCAGCCCTCTGCCCTGACCTCCCCCACCTCCACAGCCCTCTGCCCTGAGCCCCGCAACCTTGCACACCGCCCAGGCCCTGAATCCTGTACCTCCACATACATTCCCAGCCCCCCGACACCCCATGCATTCCCCACACCCTGACTCTTGCACCCTCCACATCTGCACCCCCACCATGAGCATAAAACGGGAGCTCATGCATCCCCCTCACAGTCCCACCTGCACCCCTCGCACCAAATGGGAGCTGCCCAGGTAAGTGCCCCCCACCCAAACCTCCTGCCACAACCCTGAGCCCCCTCCCTCATTCTAACTCCTGCCCAGACCCTTCACCCCTAGGCCTGTGCTCAATGCACTCCCACGCTCAACTCAGTGCAGAGAGAGGAAGAGAATGGGCCAGAACCAGGGAGAAGGTAGATACCCACTGCATGTGGGCAGGGCTGGGACCCCAGACTGGCAGCGGGCTGAGCGGGTCCGGCAGCCAGAATCCTGGCTGGCAGGAGCCGGCGGATGGAACCCGTGAGCAACAGTGGGCTGAGCTGCTCAGCCCACTGCTGGTCTGGGGTCCCGGCCCCACACAGCCCGCTGCCGGTCTGGGGTTCTGGCTGCTGGACCCTTGCCAGCCGGGGTGCTGGCCGCAGGCCCTGCTCAGCCTGCTGCCGGCCTAGGTGAACAGAACCCCAGACCAACAGCGGGCTGAGCGGGCCGGCAGTGTAAGATCAACATTTTGTAATTTAATTTTAAATTAAGCTTCTTAAACATTTTGAAAACCTTGTTTATTTTAAAATACAACAATAGTTTAGTTATATAATGTATAGACTTATAGAGAGAGACCCTCTAAAAACATTAAAATGTATTACTTGCACGCAAAACCTTAAATTAAAGTGAATAAATGAAGACTTGGCACACCACTTCTGAAAGGTTGCCGACCCATGTAATAGAGTCAGGTACCTGAATAAATATTTTTCATATTTATTCCTAACAGTGTGTGCTGGATCTTGACAGCAGTGGTTACATTTAGTTACTGGGGATCCTTCTGGATGTCAAAATCTTTACTATTAGGTTATGTGACAAAGTGGACTGTTCTTAATGTTTCCTCTCACTACTGTGTTGGTGCCTTAGTTTCCCCAATGCATTTCTTAAGTCTTCAGTGTGCATAAATGGCTGACACTCTGTGTCCTAGCAACAAACGGCCAGGGCCCTTCCCCCTCAAGGGGATGGCTACAGGTGAACAGACAGATCAGGTGACCTCCTGGCCCGGGAAAGAGACAAGGCCAGAAAGGAGGGGCTGGAGGGGGTTTCAGTTTGGAGCTGGCTGTGGACGAGAAGTGAATACAGATGGGGCTGTCTGGCTTGCTGGGCCCCAGAATGGACCTGGCTGAGGGATCCTGTTCTCTGTACCTACAAGCTCGGTTTTAGACCGTGTTCCTGTCATCTAATAAACCTCTGTTTTACTGGCTGGCTAAGAGTCACATCTGACTGTGAAGTGGGGATGCGTGCTGGACCCTCTGGCTTCCCCAGGACCCCACCTGGGCAGATTCACTGTGGAAAGCACATGGAGGGGCAAAGGATGCTGAATGCTCCAAGGTCAGACCCAGGAAGGTGAAGCCGTGTGAGCTTCTTGCCCTGAAGACAGTCTGCTCCAAGGGAGAGGAGGCTTCCCAAAGTCCTGGTTGGCTTTGTCAGGAGCAGTGGTGATGGGTGTTGCAGGGACACTGTGATTCCACTGTGTAATGCGGGCAGGCTGTACAAGGTAATACCACAATCCCTGTGCACCTTAGAGCTGTTTGTGACGTCCTTCTCTGAAACAGCCTAGAGGGTGGGCATGGTGTTGTGGTAGGAGTGAACTGGTAGAGAGGGAGGTGAATTGCAAGCTGTTCCACCCACTTGTCTACACTGCCATGTAGGGGATCTTCAGGGGCTATGCAGTTATTCCACATGCAGTTTCCAGGTTGTGGGAGACTGTTTTATGTCTGATGCCCAAAGCCCATTTACTTGGGTTTTGCACAAGAGATTGTTTTAACAGCATTTGACGGGTAAGAGATAACCATTTATGAATAATGCAGTGTGGGTATCAGATGGGAGTTTGTGGGAGTTTCAGAATTTTGAAATTTCTTCTGTTCCAGAATGGAACTAACTAACTAAGTTTCCCACAAACCCAAATGCCAAAAAATTCCATATTGAATTGATTGAAACATCTAGTGTGGACAAAACTGAAATGTTTTGTTCCAATTTTGACATTTTTTCATCTTATATTCTATTTTATCATAGATCTGTATTACAACAAATGAAATGAAAAGTCTTGTCCAAATGGAAAATCAGAACGATGTTCCAAAAAAGGCAAAATGGAACATTTTGACCTTATCAAGACACTTTTTGTTTTGAAATAATTTTTTGTTGAAGGTGGGATATTTCCAAAAACACATTTTGCTGTTGACAATGGCATTTTCTGACAGAAAAACATTGTCAGAAAGTTTCAGACCACTTTGACTTATGAGTATATGCATCAGGTAATTGTTACTGTAGCACTGTGCACGTAGCCAGAAATAGGAAGTAAACTCTGTCATTTGGGGAGAAAATTATCCAAGAGTAACAACGTGACTTTGACAGCAAGATTATAAACCCCAACACCAATCCCTAGTGAAACAAGCAGTTGGTTTTAACTTGTTTCCAGCCATTGAAACAATGAGCTTTATTTTCCAGCTGTAGGTCTCTTACTGTCACACACGTGTTTCATTTTCTAGTTAAAATACCATTTTACAAGTGCATCTGGCTTTTGTCTATTAGCCTAAAATATCTCAAATAGAAAAAATATATAGATACAGTTTATTAATAGCTATGATAAATGATTGTGGAAAGGAGAGTAAGTAGAGCTGAAAGCACAAGTCCATTTTGGGGATTTTAGTTTAAAAAAAAAAAGACCGTCTGTAAAAGTTCTCCATGTTGATTCACCCTCAGCTGACACAATCCACCCTCTTCAGGGTGAGAGGAAGTTCAATTTCCAAGCAGCTTAAGACCTGGTCTCTCTTGAACAAGGACTGCCAATTTTCTGAATTATATGTGGTTTTAGTGATGAGGACTACTGTCTTCTAGGGACTGAGGTGAGAACACCACAGTCTTTACATTTGAGACCTTAGGTTGGACTTCTACTACTTTCCAATAGGCCAGAGGCAACTATATTCAAGGAATCCGCAGCCCAAGAAATGCTTGTGTTCACAAATCATGTATCTGGTCTGTATGTCTGTGTAACTTACTCATTTTTTTAATATACTTTTTCTTGTTGTGCCTTGTGGCCTGCATTTTTTGTTACATACATTTTCCCATTTTCTTTTTTCCCTTTGGGCTGTGCTAGACTATAAAATACATTTTAAATGCATTAATTTTCTCTTCGCTGTCATTTTCCATAATTTTATTACGTTTTGTACAAAAGTGCAAGTCCTTTAGCTGCTGACCTGGCAGAAAATGTAAAGATGTGGATAAGCCAAACAACATTAAAACCCTTCTGTCGAAAATTAGGAAGTCCCATGCAAGGTTTTTTCGCTAATAAATAAAATAGGACCTGTCAGCTTGAACAAAACTGTGTGTGGACCTTTATCCGGTATATCATGGTGCAATTTATTAAAAATATGTACTGTATGGTGAAGTAAAATCTGCATGCAAAACTCTGATTTTATCTGAAGGAATTGAATGAATTAGGTTATGTTAAGAACATCTGAGGTCAGAAAGTAGATTAACTTTTGGAATTTATTGTCAAGTAACTTCTATGCCATTGCAACACACAAGAGAGACCTTGTGAATGAAGAAACATGAAGAAAAACATGAGGCAATGTTCAAAATATATAAAAAAATAAATTTAAGGAAGAATATTTACAATTAGTATAGAAAATGTTTACTTGGAAGATAGAAGCTATTTCAGCTTTTTGTTTAAAAGATTTCCTAGCAAATCTCATGCATGACATTGTTTCAGACAAGTTCTCCTTTAAATCTGAGCAACTATATCTTTTCTTGTTTTCCTTTACATTCCCCCACTCCCAAACTCTACATACTTTTGCCTCATAATACATTTCAGTTTAAAGAGCAAGGAAAAAGAGCCAAAGCTAAAACTAATCAGGGTCACTCCAGAATGTTCCTGGGGTGAGGGTACACTATTAATGTAGGGTGAAATCCTAGGGGCTATGGAATTTCCTTGACTGTTATGTGAAAAGGCCTCACAGGACATCTGGCTCCATGGATATGCAGCCCAATCCACATAACTGTATAGTTCTGTTCTACTCCGTGGAAACATTAGAGCATCTGTTTTGCAGGGGTGCACTTTGGTCCCGCCTATGGCACACAATAGTTTAGTCTCCTGAGGGCTGTGCTACTTTAATCGATCCAGGTCGTTGGGCTCAGTCCAGGGGTGATTGGTGGAGTTTGTTGACCTGTGATGTGAAGGAGGTCAGATTACATGGTCCATTCTGGCCTCGAACTTTGACTGTACAATAATGGTTCAAAAGACTCTACCTCTCAAGAGTGCTAATGCATCAGTTCGAATGATTATCTTATACTACTGCAGTGTTGGTTTTGGGGTGGTTGTTTTTTGTAATAAAAGGAATTCAGAGAAAATATTTGTCTTTTCAAAACATATTTACATATATTTATGAATTTACTTGTGAATGATGATGACTTCAGGAGAAATGATTAGATCTAATGCTGAAATGTCATTGTCACAGTCCTGGATGAGTCCCCTAATAGACAGTCACTGGAATCTGTTAATCAAACTCAGCCTTTGGATCCCATGTGCACAGAAGCCAGCTGAATCTGGGAAGGGTCCAGTCACTGATTCTGTCTCTAGGCCTTCAACACATGCTCTGGGGATGGAGACTCCCTGACTGACCCCCTTCCTTAGGAGGTGGGAGCCTGCAGTCAAACTTCCTGACATCCTAAAACTGGAGCTGAACTTTTCAAATCTCCCCAGTTGCTTGTGCATGCTCCCCCAGAGTTTCCCCCTTCTGTGGACACTGCTTTACAGTTCATCTCTTTGGGGTCACATGGCAAGCACACACTTTACTCTTAGTCAGCAAAGGAGAGTTACAGCTCTATGTAAAACAATACTACCTGAACACTATCTCCCTCTTCCCACCACTCTCCTACACTGAGTCCTCGTCATTCATGAAAGTCCTTGGGTTTGGTCAGTGCCACTGGGGGATGGCAAAGACTCTCCTCCCCACTGCTCCAGAATGTCTTTTGTTTCAGTGTTGTAATGGCTCCCCTTGTCTAGAAGAGCATGTCCTTTCCAAGAGCAGTCTTTGACACCTTTCTCTGCTTCTCTTCTGCTGGTGATTTTTCCATGCTCCAACCTCATATGGGAGTGTTGAGCATACAGTCTTTAAAAGTCAGTGGTTCTGCCAACTGCAACTCCGTTGTTCTACCTGGCTAGAACTAAGCAGCTGTTGATGACTCTCTGAGGCCCCTGTTTTTGCTACAACATGGAGGTTGTAAAATACACCGAAGGTCACAATCATAAATGATGTTTCACAAAACAAAAAGGAATTCATAAGTTGAAGAAATATTGCCTAAACTATCACAGCCATACATGTCTGTTGCCATTTGATGTTTTTCCTGCATGTCATTCAACTTCATGACCTCTGTACTATATCACATCATCACGCAACATCGTGTCCTGATAACGTTTTGCTGTTTGCTGAGTGGCAGCTCCAGGTTTTGCGGATAGGCTCCGATAAGGCCTGATCGTAAGACTTTCTGAGACCCCACTGAAGTCAAACTCAGGCCCATAGTGAGTGAATGAATGGTTTTCAGAATGTATAGGCACAAGGCAGTGCATTCAGGAAAGGGTTTCAGGCTGAATTCTGCATTTCTTGGCTTTTGTTTAATTTAGAATTTTAACAGAGAGGTTCTGTGGCTAATTTTACTATTGAAGTTTCTCTAAGAATACAGGAACTAGCATGAAAAAAAGCTTCTGCCCTTCCCCCTGCACCTTCCCCTCCCACATACACACTTCTAATTTCCTAGTAACAGTATGTCATAGCCACCATATTACGGGAAATCGTGGAAGCAGCATATGTGAAGCCAATGGAAACATTCATAGGAAAGATCTGCACACACAGATAAATGTTGCTAGTTTCTGACCTTTCTGTATTTATTACAAACTGGCTATGTGCAGCTGTAGACAGTTTATTTTACTTTTGTATTGAGCAATTCCCACTCCTTCCATATCTGACACATGTTGAAGGGAAAAACCACTCAGAATATTTTCCACCAAGGTAGTGCAAATGCGTAAACCAGAGTTTCCCCCAGACTACACTTGCACTTTGTTAGTGAATAAAGAGGACCAGGAATTGCAACTGTATAATGCACCCTAATGAAGCCAGTATTTTTTGTTTTTAAACTGCTGGCCGATATGATAAGCCTTCTGAATCCTGATGGGTAATTATAATATGGGAACAAAGTATAAAGAAATTCAACAGAATGGAACACACATTGCACTCTTAATTTACTTAAATTAAAACTGTCCCAATATGAAACACATATACATGTGTTGTAAAGTCAGGATATTTTGAATCATGAAATTAGTACAAGCCAGGAACAGTTGACTCAAATGTTCTTGTAATTAATGCAAACAAGACGTCTTAATATGTTTTACAAGACACAACCCAATTCCCATTTACCCAATGTGATAAAAATTAGACAACGTGTTCATCTGACTATTGTCCCATGCATCTTGTGTGCTATTTTCTAACAGTTGATAAACAGGTGACTTGAGTTGAGGGACTTTTAACAACTTTTCCATCTCAACAGAACTGTCACATTACATGGGCATCTGGAAATTATGGTCTTACAGTCACATCACAAACACAGCCTAGTCTATATTTAAGTTTTGCTGATGTAAGAGTTTGATGGATCGAAATTTGAAAATTTACAGCCCTAATTAACCTCCCTGTCCCCTGATCACCCCCTCCTGGGACCCATGCCCCTAACTGCCCCCCAGGACCCCACCCCCTATCTAAGCCTCCCTTCTCCTTGTCCCCAACTGCCCCCTCCTGAGACCCCCCCAACTTCCCCCTTAGGACCCCATCCCCTACCTGTCCCCTGACAAACCCTTGGGACTCCCATGCCTATCCAACCGCTGCCTGTCTCTTGACTGCCCCCCCCAAACCCCTGACCCATCTAACCCCCCCTGCTCCCTGTCCCTTGACTGCCCTCCCGGAACCCCCTACCCCTTCTCCAACCCCCCAGCCCCCTTACCATGCCACTCAGACCAGCGTGTCTGGCTCCGCGCAGCGCCAGACATGCTGCTGCATACATGCTGCAGTGGTCTCCCGAGGAGGCACAGCCTGGCCCCCGGCACCTGCCTTCCAGATTTGAACACCTCAAAATTCAGGAGTGCTCAAGCTCAGTTTGGGCAGCTGTTACTTCATTTCTCCCAAATCAAATATGCTGATCCACTGTAATTTGCTGTAGAAAAAGTAGGATAAAATTGAGCAAGAAATGCTTCCCAGTGGTTATTAGGACTGGAATTGCTATTTTCAACAGCCTTTGCCTTTTTGTTTGTTTGTTTGTTTAAAAGGAAGAGAGTGATATTGCATTGGCATATTCTCCATAGAAAGAGTGGAACAAAAGAATAATAAAGACACCTCAACTTTTCCTCATTTTTGGAGGACAGTCTTATAATATGCATCCAGATATCCTCCAATCACACAAGCTGAAAACTATTCCACTTTACTGCAGTTCTGTAACCATATGGGAACCAATCCTGTCTGTGTTCTGTGCACATCTAAAATTCCTGCTGAATGACCTGCCCTGGGAGCGAGTTACCAGTGACGCGGGGCTGCGGCGGAAGGAGGGTGCAGGTGTGTGGGGAGAGAGCCCAGGGTTGGGGCGGCAGGAGGTGTGTGTGTGGAGGGCAATGGTGGGGGAAAAAGCGGGGAGCCAAGAGCTGGGGCGGCAGGGGGTGTGCGGAGGGGGGGAGATCCCAGGGCTGGGGCAGCAGGGAGGTGCGGCTAGGAGCCCAGGGCTGGGACGGGGGGCAGCCAAAATGTTTTTTGCTTGGGGCAGCAAAAAAACCTAGAGCCGGCCCTGGTAGAAAGAGTTACACTGGCAAAAAACTTCTTCCAGGTATAGTCTACTACATTTAGGGAAATTGTATAAGCTATACTGATAAAATAGCTCTCCACTAGGATTTTTGCTAGATTTTCATTGGCAGACCTTTTCTAGTGTAGACAAGGCCCTAACCTGTTCTGTTATGCTAACTATGGAACAGAAGCACAGTGAAAGAGATTCTCGGATAGTGTAAACTGGTATATGTCTATTGACTTCAGTGGGCCAACACTGTTTTCCTCCAGCTGAGAATCTGTCCCTGTATCTTAAACAGTATTATTATTAATAAATATTTATATTATGGCAATGCGAAAAGGCCCCATTCAAACACCGAAAAGAGACAGATTGTAAGTTTTACAATCTAAAGAAAAGAAATTTCCTCCCCTTTTACCCCAAAGTATTTTTAGCATCTTGGTACTCACAATCTTAAAATTATAATCGAAGAAAGTAATTTTTTTAAAAGAAATAATGATTTAAGTGGTTCTGGTGAAGGCTGTACAGGATGTAATATCTTTATATAAAATGCTTATTAGCAGAAACTGATTTTAAAAGAATTTTGAAGTGACTTTTCCCCTAGATATTTTTCTTTATTCTGACCACCAAGTGTTCATGGCCCCATTTATCTTAATAAAGAGAATAGTTTTAGGTTTTCCTGCCAATTTTTTGAATTACCACATGTACCATTGGTTATGCCTGTTAGGAATAATGACTGAACGAAGCTTATCCTGAAGTGGGTTTCAGTAAGAGAGAGGCTGTGTTAGATTAGAATTTATTGCTGAGAGGCTGATCCACATTCTTTTTAACCATCTTTTGTTTGTTTAATATATTTTAAAAGGGTTCTTGGAATAACAATGAAATCTAATCATGGAAAATATTGAATTTCAAGTGAGAACTCCAGCATCTTACAAAATACTTGATTACACTAAAGACAATCTGAAATGTGATCGAATGTTCATCATCCTTAGGTCACCATTTGAAAATGGACTTCGGTTAGTTATTACTACTAATAGCTGCTCAGCTGGTGAAAAAAGTTGGTGGTCTCAGAGCAGTTCTTAGTGGTCAGGTGATAACCTCACAAACATCATTACCTCTGTTGGTGCCCTTGTTAGTAGTCTTAATAGCATGGCCAAAGATTTATGGAAACTGAGCTGCCATCTCAATCTGAGAAATGATATCTCCAGAGTGGGGTTGGCTGAGGCATATTGGTGTGGTAATGTGGGAAAGCTATCAGTGTTACAGCCTATTTGACATCTGCTCTATAGACATAAGACGATTTCAATTCCAGAGCTGCGATTTGGTGCTTTTCATAAACACAAAATTCACTTTATAAGATACTAAAGGCTGAGCAAAAATGAATATATGTTCTTACGTGTATTGGAAAGGAAGAAATAGCCACAATATGTAACTTTTATAAGTGCGTGTCAAAATCATCCTGATGAACAAAACAGTTCTTTCCATGAATAATGTTTCAAGTACAATAAAAACCAGCTAAATGGATGATCCCAATGATATGGCCTGTATATTCATCTGGCTACAAAACAAAGAAATACTCATCTTAATTAAGGGCCTGCTTGTGATACCTTTAAGTCACATGGGACTACTCACGGAGTTAAGTCTGCCACTCACAGTGAGTATGAGTATCAGATCTGACCCTAAGGCCACTTTAACTGTGTTTCAACGATGGGAAGCTGCTCTCAAGTTATTAATCAGTGTACTTATAAGACAGACAGAGAGAGAGGGAACATGATGTTGAAGACCAGTGACAGTTTGGTTCCAAATCCATAAGACAAGAGGGCATTGCCAAGAATAAGGAAACTTACAATCCATCATATACCCATTCAAAAGCGTATGGGGAACAGTTTCCATAGATCTAATGTATGTAATAAAAAGAGTAAGAGCATAGTACTATCGGCTAAAACTGCCATGTAGTTAATGGTTTGTTAGTATTTCCATCATAAAATTTTATTTTCAGAGGTCTGCTTCTTGGTCATTAATGTTCCCTAAAGGTGAAACTGGGCATGTCTCAAAGAGGGAGTTCTTCTATACCTCCCATCCCTGCAGCCAAAAATTTAAAAAGAAAATTCATCAAGTTTTATTCAGCCTCCCTTCAAAAAGTTTGCTTTTTCCAGTCTCTCCTGCAACCAGTTTCTCCTCCCTTGGTTTTCACACCTCAACTGCTAGAATGGGGCCTCATCCTCCCTGACTGAACCTACCCCATTATCTCTAGCTTGCCTGCATATATATACCTGCTCCTGGAAATTTCCACTACATGCATCTGACGAAGTGGGTATTCACCCACGAAAGCTCATGCTCCAAAACGTCTGTTAGTCTATAAGGTGCCACAGGATTCTTTGCTGCTTTTACAGATCCAGACTAACACGGCTACCCCTCTGATACTTGTCTCTTGCAAATGTAATTCTAAAACCCTGTTGATTGATGTACTCAACATCAATAACTGATTAGATTATATCCTAGTTTAACATTTGTTAATTTTATTTGTACTTATTTAAATACTAATAATGAGTTTGGTGATGTAGAAAACACAGAAGATGACATGGGGCCAGCTACTCAAATGGTGTAAATTGGTTTCACTCCATTGAAGTCAACTATATCTTTCAGTGTTAATATACAAATTCAGTGATGTTAAGCCATGTAAACACTTAAATGATACCTGGAGCGAAACTTCAGTGGAGCGAAACCAGTTTACACTAGCCGAGGACCTGTCCCACAGTACCTGCCCCTAAGAACTTACAGTATTTATAAAATGGCAAAGCCAAACAAACTGGATGATGCTGAAGAAGTTTCTCTCAGAGATTTACTCTCTCCCTCTATTTGACAGTAACTTAAAATAAGCAAGGGAAACCACATTTTAAATTCTAGTCATAAAAGATTTCATGCAGTCTTTTCTGATGTAGCATGTGACATGTTTTTTTTTTTTAAATCCCACTTCCTTGCTGTGGATTCTGTATTGTAATTCCATGTGAAAACTTTGATTATTCAACCTAGAATGATGATATAGCATGTGCGGTAAACAGATGGAATTGGTGTTACTTTGTGCTATACTCAATGTTGTATGGTTGTATGTAAACACTTAAAAGTCCAGAGAATTTCACAAAAGGCAAGATTAAAATACAACTGTTGTTCTCTGGCTTAAGATCATACAAGCAAGGAAATTCATAACTAAGGATCCAAACCTCAAATATCTGGGCACAATGTAGTGCCAACCTTAATTTTACACAACTGCACCCTGTTGTGAGTAGATATTGGAGGTTTGATCCTGAACTGTGTGTTTCATTGCTTGCATGAGTGTAAGCCAGAACAATAATTTTATTTTAATGTTTGCCTTTGTTTGGTGAATAGACTTTTTGGAATGATTTTAGTGTTTCCTTCATGTTTTCTCGCCAACTGAAATGAAACACATCCCTAATAAATAAGACTTTCAAAAAATTACTCTTCAAGCTCTGTGCTATGCAAGATTTTGTCATACTGGAAACAGGAAATTTTGAAGAGTACCTACTGTCAGACTTGGACTTCAGGAGTGTTCAAAAGTTTTGTAAGAGTCTTGATTCTGCAAACAATTGCAGGCAACCCCCCCGCAACATGTTAGTGAAATTGAGTAACTGATGCTACTGCTGATTTTTGGATGAGGAAAGCAACATAGGTGTCTTAGTTATGTTATGAATCTATTTCCCCATATTAAGTATCCTCACACCTTCTTGTCAACTGTCTAAAATGGGCCATCTTGATTATCACTACAAAAGGTTTTTTTTCTCCTGCTGATAATAGCTCATCTTAAGTAATTAGCCTTTTACAGTTGGTATGACTACTTCCACTTTTTCATGTTCTCTGTATGTATATATATCTTCTTATTGTATGTTTCATATTATGCATCTGATGAAGTTAGGGTGACCAGATGTCCCGATAAAATCGGGACCGTCCCAATATTTAGATGTTTGTCCCGATATTTCGCTCCACCGGCAGCACTCGGCTTTTTTTTTTTAACTGACTGCAGCTCTCAGCGTTTTTTTGCTCCGACAGTGGACCTGCCCTCCACCCCGAGGTGTCCCGATATTTTCTTCCTCTCATCTTGTCACCCTAGATGAAGTGGACTGTAGCCCACGAAAGCTTATGGTCAAATAAATTTGTTAGTCTCTAAGGTGCCACAAGTTTTCTTGTTCTTTTTGCGGATACAGCCTAACACGGCTGCTACTCTGAAACCTTAGATATGTCTGTAATTAACTGAAGCTCTGTCTCGCTTTGCTTAAAGAATTTGATTTCATTATTCAAAATCACCCAGTTCTTCGAAATTTTAATGAGGGTAGCAGAAATGCTACATCCAATGCTACAACAGATTGTCATTGCAAAATGCAGAGCAGGACTGGCAGTAACATCTTTTACCCAAAGGACATTAGAGCAAGGAATCCAAAGGAAGGGATCAACATGTCTTTGCCTCTGCTAGTCTCCAGGTCAAGTGAGGGAAAGGTCTTCACCACTCAAAAATCCTGAATTGACCTGCCAAGCAATAAAATAGAACGTTTGAAAATCTGAGACTGTCTTGAGAAGAGGATGGTTGCCGTTTTCCCAGCTGTGTTTTTGACTCTTTAAAAAAACAAAACAAAACAAAACCAAATGTCTAAGTCAATGGCAACCTTTTTATCTTAACTGAGAAAGAGAAAGATGCACTGGGAAAGGGAGAGAGATCATGAGACAAAGCATTGATATTACAAAGATTTATGCTGCTTCTCTGTAACAGATGGAGACCTATCCAATTGTGAATGGTAGTTTGAATTCCCTCATGAATAGTGGTGATGTTATCTTAGTAGAGGTTGTTGAAGGTATGGTAAACTCAGATTTCAGATAAACTAGTCCCGTGGGGGGTCGCAGTGAAACTGAAAGGTCCCTGACCCATAGTCTGCAAAATTCTAGCCAAAGAGACAGAGAGAGCCTAAGTGTTCAATAATAAATCTTTCACTCTGCTGTCTGACTGAATGTGTCATTAAAGGAGATTTACAGATGAAATTGAAACGTCTGGATGAGTTTAAAAAGAGGAAAAAAAAGAAGAGGAGAGAGAACAATTTTACATTGTACATATGTGTGTAGAGTGAATCATGGGGGCTGTGGATGGCCCACAGCACTGTTCATCCACCATGCTATGAAGAATTGCTGGAATTAGGAATGGCTGTGCTGGGAATTTCACAGCTCCCTCTGCACCTTGAAGCCAAGCTTTCCTGCAGCTCACTCAATGAAGCGTAGATTGGGTAGTCCAGGGGTGTTTTCCTTTGAGTGAAGGGCCCTGGAAAAGTACTCCTTCTCTTGCCACAATTCCCACCCCGACCTAGTAATTCTCAAGTGTTTCTTCATGTGGATCTGTGCCATTCAGGCTTTTCCTTTTCCTTCATCTAATCCTAAATTCCAGGACCAGGGATTTCCCTCTATTTGTCTGCTACACTCTCCCATTCATATCAGAATCGTCTCTTCTGTGCTTTCACTGGTGGCTCTTCCTGTTGAGGTATTTCTTGTCCAATCACTATATTGATTGGTTTGCTTTATTATTATGGAGACAGACAAGGATCTGTTAACTCTCTTTGGTATGACTTCACTGTAGAGTTAACCTAGGTCTGGGCATCTGGGTATTGGAACCCAGATTACCTAAACCCATGCTGCTAAACCATACTTGAGTTATACTCATGTAGCTATGTCCACACTAGTGCTGCACTAACCCAGTTTAGACACTAGGACATCTGCGAGCATATCCCATGGTTCTTAGTGCTGTATTAAATTGTGCCATCAAGGCCTCAGTGGGGCTCTCCAAGTGGCCTTTGTGACAGATTTCCTGTAATTTCCAGATTACGCCATTTCCTGTAATAGCCTTGGGAGACTTTACTGAATTAAGTTTAAGTACCTTTGGGTCCAATGTATTAAAAGAATGGTTTATGTATTATTGTATGTAACCTCAAGGGCAGAGATGTGACAGATGTGAGACCCCAGGGTTTCAATGGACTATATTGAACAATGTGCCAGACAAGAGTGGACTTTTGGAAGGAAAGGTGGCAAGCAGGTTTCTTGGAGAATATCTAAGGGGAGATGACTGCAAATTCCCCACCTCCAGTTGTACAAAACCTCAGCCTTTTGAAACTATGTCCTGAGAAGGGTCCTTGGAAGGAAAGGTGGCAAGCAGGTTTCTTGGAGAATATCTAAGGGGAGATGACTGCAAATTCCCCACCTCCAGTTGTACAAAACCTCAGCCTTTTGAAACTATGTCCTGAGAAGGGTCCCATTGTTTGCTGATCACTTGTTATGTGAGGCCAAGGTCAAAGGCTCACATTATGTAAAGGAAAGACTGAACTATTCATGGTTGTTCTGATTCTGAATCTCAGTCAGTTATTTATCCGAGGGGAAAACCCAGGTGTGGGTTTTGAAAGACTGACACTTACCAGAGCCTGAGGCTGGAGTTCAGGGTGACCTCTGGTAGGCTTTTTAGCATGCGTGTAGGTTCTTATATTGTTTTTAACATGTTTAATAAGGTAAAATGCATTCACCTTAAGAATAAATGTACTTGCTTAGAAAGCTTTTTGGTAACTTGTAACAGCAGAGTTATTACACTGTTTTATTACCTTTGGAGAGAAAGCAAAGTGCAGACACTGGCCTTTTAGGCGGTCTGGCTTGCTGGACACATCAGGTATAGGAAGCCTAAAATAGCCCCGGTCAGGAGGGAGACAGATGCGGGTCTCTGTCCAAGAGACGTGATGGCTGAAGACCTGGGAGCCATAAGTGGGTGGTCTGTAGACCACAGAGGCGGAATACAGGTGCAGTTGCCCTGAACTGTGCCAGCCTCCACTTCAGTTTTCTCTTCTGAAATTCCACACGTAGGCTTTTGCTCCCATATCCCCTCTTCTTAGGGTTGGGTTTTATCTGCAAACAGTTCAAAATAAAATTCTCAAGTTCTTCTTCTCAGTTCACCTCCAGGCCTTTGCTCTCTGAAGTCTCATGCCGAAGTCCCTGCTAGAGCTTTCTCTGCTAGAGCTTACTCGCTCCCAGCAGCCTCTGTGCTCCACTCTGGTCTCCCTGAGCATGCTGGATCCCTCTGTGCAGCTTTTGCTGTCCTTTATAGGGGAAATCAGGTGATCCTTGCTCAGCTGGGCCTAGTAAGTAGGCTTGGTTGGCCCCAGGCCTCTAGCCCTTTGGGGGGCTAGCCACCCTGTTACACCCCCTCTTATATAATCCTCCCCCCCCACCCCACACATACATTTGATATAGCTCTTCTAACTCTCAAGTTTATCTTCTGCTTTTTAAGTGACTGAGGGAAGGGAGCCAGGCAATCTTGCTGTATGGCAATTTCTTCTGTTAGAATAGGCCTACCATGATAAACAATTACACCAGCTCAGAAGTTCCCTAGGTCTCCCCGCCCTTGCTTCCCACGTTGGTGATTCTTGATTCCAATGCTATATTTGGCAGACTTACTGAATAGGATTTAAAGGCACCTAAGTCATTTTAAGAACACAAGTTCTGTTGAAAATCACTCTACGAATCTAGAAATTGCTGCTGTGTTACCCCTCTGTGGAGACCATCCAGATTTTGCTTGATGCTTAAACTTTGTTGGGTGGGGAAGGTGTTGTAACATCTTTCCTACCCCCATTTGTACCTTTCAACAGTATGGCTTTCTTTGCATCTTATAATGGGATAAGCCTGTATTCCATAAGGCTCAGAACCTTTTGTCTTAAAGGTTTTAGTCCAATTGATATTTGGGCTTGCTTACTTATACGAATTGGATTTATATTATTCATAATCCCTTCCATGCCAGTTCTAGTTGCTCAAATTCCTTCCTATACCCAGGTTGTTTCTGTGTGAGATCATAATCAATGATGAAATTGAAACCAGATTTTAGTAGGAGCTTAGATTTTTTTTTAACCTTGATGGATCTCAGAAAGAAAGGGCAGGTAGCATCTGAACAAATATATTGTGCATGTAAATAGCATTTATGTTTCAGTCAGGTTGTTAATACAGAATTTGATATGATGGAGATTAGTAGTGTAATTTTCTTGCTGATTTGCACTAACTATGATGGCCTCTCCATACTTCTAAGCAAAAGTTTTATTAGCAGACAATAAATAGCTCAGTCTTTGTAACAATGGAAACAAATTTATGCCAAAAAGGGAAATTGCCTGTATGCCACTGTTAAAAAAGCTGTCACCTACTCAACTGTAATTAGCATGACCGACCAGCTCAACCCTTCCTTGCTCCTCTTCAAGTATGGCTTTCTGGTATTACTCTTCAGCTTCAGATTTCCATCAGATGGTCCCTACACAGTTCTCCAGGGAAGGTTTAAAACACTATTAACTTCACCAACACCTGAAAAAAAAAATCTCTGTCAACCCTCAGACATGACAGTCAGAATCTACCTCTGCATTGGGCAAGGGCCAACATTACTTCTGTTTAACATAGTGAAAAGGTCACCCTTCAGTCAACTTCAGAGGATAGTGAATGGGGAGCACTTCATGCTCTCAGCAAGAGATCAAGAATGCTACTGCCAAGAGCCCGTTTTAAACCCTGGCAACACAAGAGGGGGTCTTTGTGATTTGTGCGTTGGGCCTTCTGCTGCCCACTTGTTGCCAGCCCAAGTGTGGTCAGAAGGCCAACTGGGTCACCAGAAGGCCAACCCTTTGACATTCATGGATAAACAAACAGGGAAGAGGTGTGTGTGTGTGTGTGTGTGTGTGAAGAATACAGGCCAGATGCCAGGCAGCCCCTGCAGACTTGCTGGCACCATCCTTGGGCCATAGCCAGGCTAATCCATGTGATAGCTGGGATCATAACTCACTAACTAGGGTCATCATCCTTAACACAGATTTGTTCTCTTGTTTTGTAGAGTGTAACATGCTTATGTTAAATATATGTTTGTAGTTGATAGCAATCACTTACATTTGAGTTATTTGACTGGATCTCTTTGGTATCCTGTAATTTAATTACTATATTTATATGTACTTATAATTGTATATTACTAATGTAAGCAGAATCTGAATGAGCTCTCCCCTAATCTAGTGATGAGCTAAGGAAGAGGACTTCAGGAGCTGATCTTGTTTGCATGGGCATACCCACCCTGCCTAGGTGCTCAGCATGATGGGTTTGCTTGCCCAAATGGTCACTTTTGGCTGGTGTTGGATCCCCAGTCTCCTTGTTATTAGGGTAATAAAGGGTGGTTATCCTATTGTGTGAATCAAGGGCAACAGCACTGTACTTGGCATACCCTGATTGAGGGACTCACTCTCAACTAAATGGCACTCTCTAGACAGAGGACATGGGTTCCAAAGCACAGCGAGTTGAGAGAGGGTGGGGACAGACAGTGATGTGGGTCCTGCTCAAGTGCCTTAGACCCTTCCTCTCTCCACTGTGTAATAAAAGAGCTAATTTAGATTCAATTGAGAATCTTGTTACACGCCACAGAAATGAAATCTTTGATACCTCGGTCTAAGCATTAGACCTGCTTTGGGACAGTGTCTCTAATTCAAGAGACTCAGGAGCGCCGCCAGCTTTTTTGGCAACCTATGTGGCGGAAGGTCCTGCCCCCGAAATACCGCCCCTGACAAAGGCAGCGGAAGGTCCCACCCCCGAAATACCGCCCCCGACAAAGGTGGCGAAAGGTCCCGCCCCCAAAATACCGCCCCCGACAAAGGCGGCTGAAGATCCTGCCACCGCAGATCCAGCCGCTGCGATTGCTGCCCCCCAAATGTTAGTGCCCTAAGCAACAGCCTAGGTTGCCTAATGGGTTGCGCCGGCCCTGAAGAGACTGCCCAGTGTGCACCAGCAGAGAGGCTCTCCTCACTAACAGCTGAAATCACTGAGAGCTTTGTTAAGTGGTGAGACGTGAAGAAAACTTGGCAGATCAACAATTGGCTGGCAGGGGGACTAGTGGAGAGGTGCAGCAAACTGAACCTGGCCCTTGTTGCTGCCAACTCTGACTGGCAGAAGGGTTACATTAAAATATATATAATTTTTACAAAAGTGTGTTCACTTTAAACCAAACCAATTCTTATACATTCGTGCTTATTTGCACTTTGAAGATTTGGCAGTAGCAATTGGCTGAGACAGGAATGCAGTAATTCTGCATTGCCTTTTGCCAGTGTCATAATGCTAAATATTGATGGGCCTAGCTGTGATTCTTAACTTGGTAAGCTGGAACTGCAGTTTGCCATTTGTTTTTCCTTTCTTAAAAAAAAATCACTGTGTTGAATTCTTTGCTCATGTAAATAGGAAAATTCCTAGAATCATGGAAATGTAGGGCCTGATGCGATCTCAAAAGATACTAGTTCAGCCTCCTGCCCTGAAGTGGGACCAAGTATACCCAGCTCTCCCTCTAACCTGTTCTTAAAAACCTCCAGTGACAGGGATTCTATAACCTCCCTTGGCAATCTGTTCCAGAGCTTAACTCTTCTTAGTTTTTGCTAATATTTTACCTAAATCTCACTTGCTGCAGATTAAACAGATTACTACTTGTCCCACCTTCAGTCGGTATGAAGAATAATTGATCCCCGTCCTCTTTTATAACACTCCTTAACGTATTTGAAGACAGTTATCAGATCCCTCCTCAGTTTTCTATTTTTAAGAGAAACTAGGTCCAGTTTTTTAAACCTTTCCTCATAAATCAAGTTTTCTAAATCTTTTATCATTTGTGTAGTTCCCCTCTGGACTCTCTCCAATTTGTCCACATCTTTTTTAAAGTGTGGCACCTAAAACTGGACACAGTATTCAGCTGAGGCCTCACCAGTGCCAACTAGAGCAGAGGTTCTCAACCTTATTCTTTCAGGGCTCCCCCACCAGCATGCTATAAAAACTCCATGGCCCACCTGTGTCACAACAACTGTTTTTCTGCATATAAAAGCCAGGGGCTGGCATTAGGGGGTAGCAAGCTGGGCAATTGTCCAGGGCTCCATGCCGCAGGGGCCCTTGCAAAGCTGTATTGATCAGGCTTCGACGTCAGCCCCAGTTGGCGGGCTCAGGGCCACAGTGGAGCTTTGGCTTTCTGCCATGAACCCTAGAGACTCTAATACTGGCCCTGCTTGGCAGCCCTCCTGAACGTGCTCGCGGCCCCCCCAGGACCTAAGACTCCTGGTTGAGAACCACTGAACTAGAGTTGGACATTTACCTGCTGTATCATACATACAACACTCCTGTTAATATACCCCAGAATAATAGTAACTTGTTTTTCAACTGCATCGCATTGTTGACTCATAGTGAATTTGTGATATATTGTAAACCCGAGATCCTGTTCAGCCGTACTACTGCTTAGCCAGTTATTCCCCATGTTGTACTTGTGCATTTGATTTTTAATTCCTAAGTGTAGTACTTTGCACTTGTCTGTATTGACTTTCTTCTTGTTGGTTTCAGACTAAGTCTCCATTTCATTAAGGTTGTTTTGAATTTTAATCTTGTCCTCCAACCCCTTCCAGCTTGGTGTGATCTGCAGATTTTATAAACACACTCTTCACTGCATTATCCAAGTCATTAGTGAAAATATTGAATAGTACCGAATTCGAGACAACTTGGACCCCACTAGCTATATCCTCCCATTTTGACACAGACATCATGGAAAACTGCTCTTTGAGTATGGTTATTTAACCAGTCATGCACTCACTGTTAAGTATTTGTCACAATTTCAGGGTAACTGCACCTGTATTCCATCCCCGCCCTCCACTCTTATGATTGACTAAGACCAGGCACTTAGACTCCCAGCTCTTCAGCTGTCAACCTCTCTTGGGTAGAAACCCACATCTCTCTCTCATTTGAGCAGGATTTTTCCAAGCTGCACAATTCTCTGCCTATCCTTAATAGTCACAGTAAACCAGACCACCTAGAAGGCCAATGTCGGCACTTTGCTTTCTTTCCAGAGGCTATCAACAGCATAATTGCATGCAGTTAAAAATTACCACACAGCTTTTTCTAAGTAAGCATGTTTATTCTTAAGATGAAAGCATTACAGAGAAAATGTACTAAAACAATAAAAGAACATGCATGCATGTTAAAAGCTTACCCGAGGTCACCCCAACTCTATTCTTTGGATCTGATAGGTGTCAATCATTCAAAACCTACATTTTTCCTATGTTTACAAGTTCATAACTGTCTCAGAACAATCATGAATAGTCCAGTCTTTCCTGTATTCGTCTGGGGCCTTTGATATTGGCCTCATGTAATAAGTGATCAGCAGAGAATGGCCCCTTTCTCAGGGCACAGCTTCAACAGGCTGGGTTTTTGCATAGCTGGAGGTGGGGAATTTGCGTTCACCTCCTCTAGATATTCCCTAGAAATACTACTTAACACTTTTTGTTCCAAAAGTTCATTCTTTTCTAGAACATTGTTCAATATAGTCTTTTGAACTCCCAGATCTCACCTCTGTCACATCTCTCCCCTTGAGGTGACCGATGCTTTGCCTCACTACTCAGAACTCACAGGTTCACAAGCAGACTCTTGTGCTGAAGACATATATCATTTCTGTTTCAGTGAGTGATCAGTTTACCGAAACAGGGCTCAGCATAGGGTTAAATGCAAGTGCACAGCCACGTTCAGGTGCTTGCTGTAAATACATTGTTACAAAGTTTTTTATTATATATTGTATAAACACTTTTCTGCCTAACACTAAGATTAGTTTGCTAACTCAGTTGTTTACCTGATTGGATTGCTGACCAAGTTGTTTGCCTGATCAGGTTGCTGACTAAGCTTTTGCTGGGCTAGTCCCTTTCCTTGACAGACAAGCAGGCATCTTTTCACATGTCCAACACCTAAAATATACATTCTACATATTACTATCCTATAGATTACATACAGTCCCTGCCCACAATAATACTGAACTATTCTTTTAATTAATACAATGGATCTCAGAGATACTTAAACTTAATTCATAAGGTCTTCCAAGGATATTGCAGGAAATTGTCATATCTGTCATAGTAGCTTCATCTAGGCCAGTGGTTCTCAAACTAGAGCTGCCGCTTGTTCAGGGAAAGCCCCTGGCGGGCTGGATTGGTTTGTTTACCTGCCGCATCCACAGGTTTGGCTGATCGTGGCTCCCACTGACCGCGGTTCGCTGCTCCAGGCCAGTGGGGGCTGCAGGAAGCAGCGTGGGCCCAGGGACATGCTGGCTGCCCTTCCTGCAGCCCCCATTGGCTTGGAGTGGTGAACCGTAGCCAGTGGGAGCTGCGATCGGCCGAACCTGTGGACGTGACAGGTAAACCGGCCCAGCCTGCCAGGGGCTTTCCCTGAACAAGCGGTGGCCCTAGTTTGAGAACCACTGATCTAGACCACATTTCCCTGGTGTACTTATGAGAACGTCAGGTGGGACAGTGTAAAAAGCCTTACTAATCCTTCAAGGTATATCACATCTACAGCTTCCCCCCATCCAGTAGGCTACTAATCCTGTCAAAGAAGAAAATTAAGTTGGTCTGCCATGATTTGTTCTTGACAAATCTATGCTGGCTATTACTTATCATTGTATTATCCTCTACTTGCTTACAACTTGTTTTGTTCCAGTATCTTTCCCAATGTCAAAGTTAGGCTAACTGATCTATAATTCCCTAGGTCATCTTTGTTCTCCTTTTTAAAGAAAGGTATTATGTTTGCCTTTCTTTGGTACTCTGGGACCACATCCATCCTCTGAGTTCATGAAAATAGTCACTAATGGTTTTGAGGTTCCTTAAGTATCCTAGAGTGAATTTTGTCAGGACCTGCCGAGTTAAATACATCTAACTTATCTAAATATTTTTTTAGCCTGTTCTTTCCATATTCTGGCTTATGTTCCTTCCTCCCTTATTGTTAATATTAATTGTGTTAATCATCTGGTCACTGTTAAACTTTTTAGTGAAGACTGAAGCAAAATTGGCATTAAACAATTCAGCCTTCTTGATGTTATCCATCATTAGCTCAACTTCTCCACTAAGTAGTGGACCTACACTTCCTTTGTCTTTCTCTTAGGATATTTAGGACTTTTTATTGCCTTTTATGTCCCTTGCTAGATGTAACTCATTTTTTGCCTTATCTTTTTTGATTTTGTCTCTAATATTTGTGCCATTCTTTTGTACTTGTCTTTAGCAATTTTTCTATGTTTCACTTATAGGATTCCTTTGTGATTCTGATGTCATTAAAGAGCTCATGACGGAGGCATAGTAGCCTTTTACTATTCTTTCTATTTTTTCTTTGCATTATTTTTTCTTTGCTGTTGCTCCTGTAATATTGTCTTTTTGAAAAACTGTCAGCTCTCCTGAACTCCTTTCCCCCTTAGCTATTTTTCTTTTGGGTTTATATTAAAATCTGATTTTTCTAAGTATATTGTCCATATTCTTCTGCTTTCACTCTTTCGTTTCCTTAGAATCATGAAATCTATCATTTCATGACCACTTTCACTCAAATTGCCTTCTACCTTCAGATTCACAACCAGTTCTTCCCTGGTAGTCAGAATCAAGTCTAAAATAACTGTAATTTTGATTACTTCCTCCACCTGCTGAAACTGAAAGTTGTCCCTGATACATGCCAAGAACTTATTGGCTTGTTGTGTTTTGCTGTATTACTTTTCCAACAGATGTATGAGTAGTTAAAGTCCCGCTATGACCAGGTCTTGTGTTTTGGGGATTTCTGTTATTAGTTTTAGAAATGCGTCATCCACCTCTTCGTCCTGATTCAGTGGTCTATAGTAGACCCCTAACATGATGTTGCCCCTGTTTTCCTCTCCTTTTTCTCTTCCTCAAGAAACTTTCAACTGGTCTGCCTCTAACCTCCTTCTGGACCTCAGAATAGGTATATATATTCTTGATGTATAATGCAACACCTCCTCCCTTTTTTCCCTGCCTTTTCTTTGTAAGAACCTAAGAACAAAATGGTCCATCTAGCCCAGTATCCTGTCTTCTGACAGTGTCCAGTTACAGATGCTTCAGAAGGAATGAATAGAACTGGGAATTATGCAGTGATTCCTGTCATCCAGTCCCAGTTTCTGGCAGTCAGAGCCTTAGAGGCACCCAGGAGTTGCATGGGGTTACATCCCTGACCATGTAGGCTAATAGCCATTGATGGACGTATCCACCATGGATTTATTTAATTCTTGTTTGAACCCAGTTATACCTTTTGGCCTTCACAACATCCCCTGGCATGAGTTCCACAGGTTGACTGTGCATTGTGTGAAGAAGTACTTCCTTGTTTTTGTTTTTAACTTGCTGCCTATTAATTTCATTGAGTGACCTCCCCTAGTTCTTATGTTATGTGAAGGAGTAAATAACACTTCCTTATTCACTTTCTCCGCATCATTTGTGATTATGGACTTCTGTTATATCCTTTCTTTGTCTTCTCGTTTCCAAGTTTGAATAGTCCCAGTCTTTTTAATCTCTCCTCATATGGAAGCTTTTCCATACCCCTACTCATTTTTGTTGCCCTTCTCTATACTTTTTCCTATTTTCTAATATATCTCTCTTTTTGGAGAGGGGGTGACCAGAACTGTAAGCAGTATTCAAAGTGTGAGCATACCGTGGATTTATATAGTGGCATTATGATATTTTCTGTCTTATTATCTATCCCTTTCCTAATGGTTCCTAAAATTCTGTTAGCTTTTTTGACTGCCACGGCACATTGAGCAGATGTTTTCAGAGAACTATCCACAATGACTCCAAGAGCTCTTTCTTGAATGCTAACAGCTAATTTAGATGTCATCATTTTGAATGTATAGTTGGGATTGTATTTACCATTGTGCATTGCTTTGCATTTATCAGCACTGAATTTCAGCTGCCATTTTGTTGCCCACTCACCCAATTTTCTGAGATCCCTTTGTAACTCTGTGCAGTCAAGGGACCTTGTCAAAGGCTTTCTGAAAATCCAAGTACACCATATCCAGTGGATCACCCTTATCCATTTGTTGACCCACTCAATGAATTCAAAGTTTGGTGATTTCCCTTTACAAAAGGCATGTTTATTCTTCCCCAATAAGTCATGTGTCTGATAATGCTGTTCTTTGCTATAGAACTATAGAATTCCTGAATAAGCCATTATCCCTCTACACCAATATTTCAGTCTTAAGATTTATTTCACCAAGTTTCAGTGATGCTAGTTAAGTCATAATTTAGCTTTTGTAATAATACTTGGTTGTTCCTATTTATGTCCCACACTCCTTGCTGTTGTGTATAGAGACCTAAGCTGTTGAGCAGATTCGTCCTTCCTCACTATTTTCCCTGTTGTTATACCTATCTTCATATTTTAATTTTCCATTCACCACCCTCCAACCTTTAGCCTTATGTCAAGGTTTTCTTTTTATGCTTATTTGTGAGCTTTTATCACCTGCTCCACTTTGAACCTAGTTTAGAACTCTCCTCCCTAGGTTGACGAGTTGGTATCCAAAGATGCTTTTTCCCTTCTTGGTGAGATGGACCTCATCTCTTCCCAGCAGTCCTCTTTCCTGGAACAGCATCCCAGGGTTGAGAAAGCCATAGCCTCCCAGTGACATCATCTGCAAAGTCGTGTATTTATCTCCAGGGTGCACTTTTCCCTGCCTTGGCCCTTACCCTCTACTGGGACAAGGGTCAAGAACACCACCTGCAGTCTCAACTCCTTCACCCTTGCTCCCAGAGCCATGAAGTCACTGCTGATCTGCTCAAGGTCATACCTGGCAGTATCACTAGTGCTCACGTTGATGAGCAGCATAGATTAGTGGTCAGAGGGGCAGATGAGCCTCAGCAACCTTTCCATGATATCCTGGATGCAGGCTCCAGGCAGGCAACATACCTCCCAGGACATCAGGTCATGTTGGCAGCTATATGCCATTCTACCCCTCAGAAGGGAGTCCCCAACCACCACTACCCGTCATCTCCTCATCTGGGCTGCAATGGACATGAACTTCTTAGCCTTAGGAGCAGGTGGCTCCTCTTCCTCAGCCATTGGGGTTTGCTTATCACCTATTGTCAACAGTACAGCATACAAGTTCTTGACCTCAAAGGATGGGGCACCTGGGAGGGGAGTGGAGCATTGACTGCTGCCTGAGGTGGCCAACAGCCAGTCTCCTCCCAACAAAGTGGCCAGTTCTGCTTCCTCCTCTAGTGCTGCTATAGTCATCTATAGTTAGCTAGCATCCACTGTCCCAGATGTTTCCATGTGTGTCCTGGTGATGAAGTCCTCATGCTCCCGGATGCTACCCAGATGAGCCACCTCTTCCTGAAGCTCTCTGACCTGCTTCCTGAGGGACTCCACAGACACCTCTCACACTGGCTGGGTGGTTCCCCCTTCCTGGCTTTCTTTGGCAGGGACATTCAGGCTGTATTCCCAGCAAGTGAAGACCAGGATCTGAGTAGAAGTCTCCAGGGTCTGGATGCCTGTCTGGCAAGGGGCCCCACAGGTGCAGGCAGAGGAAGAGTTAGCAATATTGTTGGTGCTGTATTGTTTTCCTCCCATTGCAGAGTATCTGCAAGTTAAAAGGGGAAAACAAAAACAAACAAACAAAAAACCCACCCCGATCTCCCTGTCTTCCTACTCTGGTGAACTCAGCTAGCTAACTCCTTTAGTCTCCCAGCTGCCTTTGACTAACCAGCCACATGTCTCTGTAGTAGTCTATGTACTCTAAATTTCAACAAATGCAGACTCTATTGAACCAATCAGGAAGTGATTCCCAGAGTCAAAATCATGCCACTGAAAATGCCCAGCCTCTCTCTCCAACATGATTCAATCTGAGGATTGTTAATTCACGTGCCTCTACTGTTGCAGCTCACAGAGGGAGTGGTTTTTCAGCTCGTCAGATCCCAAACCGTTTGTAACTGTGTAGATCAAGATGAACACTTTGAATTTCTTGAGGGAGTTAATAAGAAGCCAGTTTGTTTGTCAAAGAAGTGGCCTAAGACATTCCTGTCTGATAAAAACTAATAGATGGGCATCTTCATTCTGTACCAATTATAACTTCTGATTGATCTTCAGGTGTAGCTCTCTGTTGCAATTGAAGTCACAAAGGGAATGTATTTCAGAGTCAAAGTCAGGATGTAAGGGAAAATTAGAAACTTCTGCAGATCCCATCCCTAACTTCAGGAGCAGAAGGGTCTAACATTTCCAAGTTTTGAACTTTTTCAATGAAGGGTGGGCAAAACCCTCAAAAATGACAACAGAAATTACCTGTGGGGACCCTCATGATCCTTCATGCAATCCACTACTATCACTTCTATTTTCTCCAGATTAATTTTGCTCTCATCCATGCCCTAATTTCAGCCACAAACTGAGAAAGTAAATAGACTGCTCATCCAGGTCTGTTTGTTTTCTGGGTACAGATAGCATCACAATCCAGATCAACTCACTTGCTTCCAAAATAGTCTCATACCTGTTGATCATTTGGGTGAAAAAATTGAGTCCTATGATACACTGTACAAGAAATTGCTCAGTGAAGACAAGCAATTTCCACAAATCAACCTAAGAGACCTCTTGGAAAAAAGCAGAACCACTTGTAAGCTGGGGACTACATGAGATTCAGTAAAAACTTAATGGTCAACAGTGTCAAAGTTTGCTGATGAATCTGAAAAGTATCAGTGTAGATACCTGATCTTAGTCCTTCACCTGGATGAGATCATCAACCAATGAAAAAAGAACAGTTTCATGTCAAACTGAGGCCAAAAGTCTAACTGAAAGGGATCAAGAAAATCTGAGGTTTCTGTTTGTCTCCACGCTTGTATATCTACCATCTTCTCAATCTTACTCAACAAGGAAGATTAAAGACAGTGTTAGTTTGTGAGATTGTCAGTGTGAAAAGATTTTCTGAAGAAGAGCTTAAAATATAGATGGACAGCAACTTGACTTGCACTCAGAAGTGAACATAAAGCTGGATATGTTTTGTCAAAGAACTATGGATAACTACGGACAAAGACATCTCGGTACTCTTTCCAGATGTGCTACTGATTTACAGTGTGACCTTGAAAATACTTAGACCTGGTCTACTCTTTAAAAAGTTTTACTGGCATAGTTATATCAATTAGGGGATGTGATTTTTTTTTTTAAACTGACATAGCTATGCTGGTAAAAGCTCTGCTATAGATGAAGTTATGCCAGTATAACTTGCTTATACTGGTATAGCTTATGCTGGTTCCCAGTATAAACACTTTTATACTGATAAAATTGCATCCTTACAACAGTATTTTGCTGGCACAGCTATAATGGTGTAACCATACTGGCAAAATCTTCCTACTGTAGACAAGGCCTCAGTTTGTATACCTCAATTCCCCATCTGTAAAATGGGTCAAATACTGCTTAACTGTTCGTAAAGCACTTTGAGCTCAATGGATGGAAAGATCTATGTTAATGCCTGTTCTTTTTGTGTGTATATATATTTTCCTCCACTTCATTTTAAAATGGTATTTTGGTCTTTAAGTGCAGGAGTTAAAGATCAATATTCTAAGTATTTGAAAGTTGGCATTCTGAGCTTTCAGAGGGCATAACACCTTGGTTTCTAATTCCAGTGGTTCCCCAGTTATTGGACATTAAAAGAATATCGGATTTGAAATGAATATGGGAGAGGGAAGGCAAGATGGTAGTCAATAATATCATTTTAAAATTCTGTATTTCTTAAAGTACTAGAGACCAATGCATATGAAATACTGTAGGGAAAAATGGGATTCTCAGTTTTACAGTGTTTTAGGATGGATATGCCACAGGTGTAAGCATCTAATTCCCTGAAACTCCGTATGAAAACTCCAGCCTAAATCATTAATTTTCACCTCACAAATGTTACTTTGACAGCTCACTAGATATTATTGATCCTTCCCACTAGCACTGAGGCTTTGGTCTGGCAGTACTTTTTCTGCACAAGTTCAGGATTTAATAGTGTGCATCCTGAATGTCTGACCAATGCAGTTTTTAAATCCTTGATTAAAGATAAAGTAGTATTTTAAACCACAACAAACTACATGCAATAAATGGTAATGAGTCTGACTTAAAACCACAAATCAAGGAAGTTTGGAGTCAAGGTTGAATTTTATGAACATCCATCCTTAGCTCACTATATTGTGTCTACAGAATGGTATGTGAGATCATTTATTGTTTGAGAAACTTACAATTTGAAAGATCTGTAAAATAGGGCAGAGGCACATTTGCAGGGTGGTGTCAGGGTTTCTTGCTCTGCCTTTCCTCATTCTGTCTTTTAGTTAAATGGAGGATTTCAATCTTCAGCATTATTTAGTTTAAAAATCTCCTAGACCAGATTGTGAAAAGGCCAGATTGGAAAACACACTCATGTAAATTTGGTGTGAATTTAAGTGGGGTCTCATGTAAGAGACCTAAGCATTTTTTTAATGAGGGAGATTGAGAGGAGCCTCGTTGTCATTCTGATTCCTCTGCTTTCATGCAGCAGTCTCACTTAATGTGCTGCTCTTCTTGACTGGTCTCTACAAAGCACACATCACTGCTTCTTAAAGGGTCTGTTTGAAGCAGGACCTTTAAGGAAATTGAATTGGCTGGCTTATTTTGTGAGTTTTGGATTGCTTGTGTTAGGATCTGGTTCCCACGTTGAAATGCCAGTCTGGTTGGCAGAACATGCGTTGCTTGAATCATATTCAGTATTAAAGTCTATTCCAAAGGTCAGTTTTTAACTCCAAATCCATTTGTAGAAAGCCAAGAAACAGAGGTGGGGGACAAAAATAATGAGCCAAATTTTGCTGTCAGTGACACCTGTATAAATTCAGATCAAATCAGTCAAGCCTCTACAGATTTACACTAGGGTACTTAAAGAGCAGAATTTGGTGAATTGCCTTCCAAATGATACTAAGACAACCTCAATTTTGACCAACCAGATATATATCTTATAATTGTTTACACGGTCCAGGAACTAGTTATTATTATTTGTATTGCAGTAAAAAGGCCCCAGTTAGGATCAGTCCTTGTATGTATTTTATTTTTCAACATAAATGTTTCACTGGTTTTTGTTTTGTTTTTAAATCAAAAAGAGCAATGTCATCAGGCCAAAACATCATGAGAAGTTCTAAAATAACCATTGTATGAGAGATTAAAGGTAAAGAAACAGAGTTTGGTTTCAGGCTTTTGAGAGATTATTATAAACATTGAGGAAAATATTATTTAAAAAATAGCTCAGCTGTGCCCTGTAAAACCAGTAAACTTCTGTTTTAATTCCCATATAAGTAGCAAATGGCTGCTCTGTGTGTGTGTGTGTGTGTGCCTTTTTTTTCTTAAATATTGCTTACTGTATAAGACCCTGTTTGCTTAATTTCAACCTAACTGGATTTTTATGGCCATGCCATAAACCTCATGTAAATAGAAGCTTAAATGGAAATGCTGACATAACCTTAATTACATTGGCTCCAGCACGATACTGTGATTAAAGTTTATTTACTTTGCATATGCATGCGTGTCTGTGTGTGTGTGTGTGTAAATTCATTGTTGAAAAGCTCATGGAAAACTAATGTGGCAATGGAGAATGTGATCCTGTGCACAGTGTTTTATTTCTTGGCCACGGAAAACAGTGGGGGCATGTTTACAATATCAAAGAGCTTATTTTTAATTTAGGTATGTTAATAATTTAGAAATCATTGTGAAACTGAACAGGTTTCCCACTTTTAAGCTGTTCACTGTTCTTTCATACAGTGTTTATACCTGGCAGCACTCACTGTACTGTGGCTGGTGAATTTAGTAGTATATTCTGTTCTGAATTGGGAAAAGGAGAAAATCTGCTGCATGAACATGAGTTTCTCTATCTCATGTTATACTTGGGCTGTTGTATTTTTCTTTTCTGGCTGAATGAAATATTAAAAAAAAAAGCCAACAGTTTTCTCCCCAAAGTGGTTGCGCAGTCTAAAACCAGATATACAGCCCCAGACATATCTCCATTGCATCAATAAAACTATTATAAAGTAACCTTTATGAAATTCTCCTCAGTTTTCCTAACTGACATAATACTGAGGAAGTGACTCAGAGAAATAATTTAGGGCATTGAAAACAAATTTAGTAAACAGTATGTTACAACTCTTGTGTGCAAACTTTGAACTCTAAGAAAACTGTCCATAAGACATATATTGCAGAAGACAATGAGATTGTCTCACATTCTACTTCCTCATTTTCTACCTCTTGGCAGCACCACATTTAATCTCTGCTATTGCTAAAAATGGGCCTGAACTAGAACCTCAGATCTTAGGCAATTCAGGTCTGTATCTGAACCGTTTGACTCATACCCGTTGGGTCACGTGCAGTGTCACCAACTCTTGTGTTGTTATTGTGACTCTCATGATATTTACTGTTTTACTTAAAGCTCCTGGAGCAGAGAATCTCAGCTTTCGTTAAATAAACAAAAACAATGAGGAGTCCTAGTGGCGCCTTAGAGACTAACAAATTTATTTGGGCATTAGCTTTCGTGGGCTAAAACCCACTTCATCAGATGCATGGAGTGAAAAATACAGTAAGCAGAATATATATTATAGCCCATGAAAAGGTGGGAGTTGCCTCACCAAGTGGGAGGTCAGTGCTAACGAGCCAATTCAGTTAAAGTGGAAATGGCCTATTCTCAACAGTTGACAAGAAGGGGTGAATACCAAAGGAAGGAAAATTTACTTCTGTAGTGCTAACGAGGCCAATGCAATCAAAGTGGCCCATTTCCAACAGTTGACAAGAAGGTGTGAGTATCAGCAGAGGGAAAATTACTTTTCGTAGTGACCCATCCACCCCAAGTCTTTATTCAGGCCTAATTTGATGGTGTCCAGTTTGCAAATTAATTCCAGTTCTGCAGTTTCTCATTGGAGTCTGTTTTTGAAGTTTTTGTTATTGAAGAATTGCCACTTTTAAGTCTGTTATTGTGTGTCCAGGGAGATTTAAGTGTTCTCCTACTGGTTTTTGAATGTTACAATTCTTGATGTCTGATTTGTGTCCATTTATTCTTTTGCGTAGAGACTGTCCAGTTTGGCCAATGTACATGGCAAAGGGACTGCTAGCACATGATGGCATATATCACATTGGTAGATGTGCAGGTGAATGAGCCTCTGATGCTGTGGCTGATGTGGTGTCCCTTGAATAGATATGCAGACAGAGTTGGCAGCGGGGTTTGTTGCAGGGATTGGTTCCAGGGTTAGTATTTTTGTTGTCTTGTGTGTAGTTGCTGGTGAGTATTTGCTTCAGATTGGTGGGGGGCTGTCTGTAAGTGAGGACTGGCCTCTTCTTATCTGTTAAATAAACAAATAACCCTCATAGTTGTGGAGAAATGCTTGAAAATGTGAATCAAGTAACTCCCAAGCACTCAGAAACCAAGAAGTCAAGTAAAAAGAACCCCAAATGTATTTGTTTTTAAAAATCTCTTAATTTGTAAGACAGTTCCTAAATATTTTGTGGACTTGACTCGTGATTTTTGAATGTTTGGGGCGGACAGTATTGCATGTGCATTTTGAAGATAGAAACAGAAAGAAACATTAAAGGAGGCTTTGATTGAGCAACTTGATCGGGTGCTTGAAATCAGTGGTTCCCCTCTCTTTTTTCTTCTTGTTCTTAGCACATGTGCTGTAATTCTGAATACAAGTGATCCGTCCACCTGAGTGTATAGTTGTTTTGTAATATCTATAGCTATACCCTCATAGGATAAGACATTGACACTTGTGTACACCAACTGTCATGTCACATGCAGTCTTTACTACTGTTAAAACTTGACTAATGTTTGTTACAAAAAAGGGATAGATTGATTTTAAGTTTCTTTCTCCAAATCGTGCATGTCTAAAAATAGAGACAAATGTGACAGTGGTGCAGGGCGGTAGGAAGCCTGCGGCAAAGTGTGAATCAAACCTAGTATTTAAAAGGATCTTAGTTTTATAAAATCATGTATTTGCAGAATATACTGTAGGTGGAAATTTAGGACCTGATTTTCACAGGTTCTGAGCACTGTAGTTCCCGCTGACTTCACTTGGAATTGCTTACTGACTCCTGATAAACAGGTGTTTAAAGCTGGATGCCCAAAGATTGAGGCCCACAAAATTGGTGCACTCTTATGTAACCCTTTGGCCCCTCTGAGTTGGCAGCAACAAGGGCCGGGTTCAGTATCCAGGGGTTCCGTTTCAGTAACACAATGCATAACCAGCTCGAGCCCCTACCAGTGACCTGGGACACTTACATCCCCCCCCCCCGGCGCCTCTAGGAGGCAATACTTCCCCTCTCGCAAGCACAGAGTCTGAGTGTAGCAAAATCCTTTTAATAAAGGAGGGAAACAATGCGGCATCCAATTGGAGAAACACCACAAACAGGATTATAACACAAACCATAAGCAAAAAACCCACCTCCAAGTACGTTTGGCAATGTCTTTTCCCCTTTAAGGTCTTAAGTCCAATCACCCCAAAGTCCAACAACCCAAAAATCGCTGGTTAGTGCCACCTCAGAGTTCAAAAGTTTATCTGCAGAGTTTTATCCCCTCAGTCTGGGTGGAAATAGGGGAGAGGCCCACACAGGGTGGTGGGGCCTACACAGAGTGGTAAGGGGCACCTTACGTGGGCCAAGGCCAACTGCTCCGCCTCTCCATGGAGTTCTGCTGCAGCCTTAACCACGACCAGCTCCACTACACCAGCTGTGCCGCTCCTCCAGCCAACCTGCCAACCACTCCAGCCGTCCCCGCAAACCGCTCCACTCCGCTCACTGTTCCATGGGCTGCTCCAACATGCTGCAAACTGCTCCACTCTGCCAGCCGCTTAGCGATAGATCTTCAGGCTCCCCCACTAGTTAGCACATCACTCAGTGCTCTCAGCTTAGTAATTCCAGCTCTTTAGTGATTTCAACTCTTAGCAATTTCAGCTCATAGTAGGGGAGCCCCAGTGCTGGTGCACCATTGGCCCAACATGAATTCAGCTCAGCAGCCTTAAGATGGACTCCTAATGAAATCAAAATTAGCTCTATTCTTTAACAGAGGAGAGAGAGGAAGATGTGCAATTGGTGTTCCAGGCCCTCAAAAGGGGCTCATACCATCAGGTACACACACCAGTCCCCAACCTCTCTCAATTCACTGGATTTTGGAACCCATGTCCCTTGTCTAGCAAGTGCTACTTAACTGAGGTTGAGTCATTTCTGTCATAAAGCAGTCTCATACTTCCTCATTCACATAATCAGGGTAACACCACTTTATTCTTCCTGCCCCAATAACAAAGAAATTGGGGATCCCTGAGCTGTCAAAATAACCATCCCAGGCTGCCGTGGGCTATGCTAGGTGAGCAAATACCTGAAATACCAATGCAAATACCTGAAATTCCTTTCCACACTCCCTGAAATTCTTTCCACACTCCCCATAATTCACCACCAGATGTCAGGGTAGAGCTCAACCTGGCTCTGCTTACACTTACAAAAAGGTGGGCCTGAGTGGCTTGCCAATGGCTACACAGCAATTGGATCTGATTCTCAGCGACTAAGGCCTCCTGATTCTCAGTGCTATGCTTAGTCCAGGAAACTATCCTGGTAGCTGTGATGTGACACTATAATTCGTGCTGGGATATGGCAGTGGAGTGGGAGCCAAGTGGTACATTTAAAGAAATCTAAAGAGGAAAAAGGTAAGGTATTTGTTTATATGCTGAATGCCCTGCTTTAGTCTGCTAAGTGAGGGCATTCAGCATACGTTGCTCAAGTCTGTGAAATTTACATTTTTTATTTTGACTGTTTGCTTTTACTAGAAGAGAGCACAATGTAGGCAAATAGTTTCAAACTGTGTGGTCCCTATGATTTATACATACTGCTCAGAACTACCATTAACCAGATTTCTTGGTCTCATTCCCACTTGTTACAGTGTAATTAGGTATCACTTAGTAGCAAGAGGGGTGCTCTTTCCATTAGAGAGAAAGAAGGGAGTGCCTTGATTCTGAAGTATAGTTGAAGCTTTCATTCAAAGAAATGTGTAAAGGTGTGGAAAAGATGTGGCAGATTTACCCCATTTTGAAGAGTTACCGTAGTTCTGGATCAATTATTGTCTGAAGTGAGACTGAGAAACTTCTGCTCCGTAATAACTTTTGGAAATAAAGTTGGAGGGGGAGGGAGAGGAAAAAGAACACACGCTGTAGTTCCTTTTGGCTGGCAGCTGAAAAGTTCTCTTTCATAGGTCAGCCAACTTCTGAATACATCACCTTCTTGTTAATTGCAGCCTTTACGTAGCACTGTGACTAGAGAGCACTAGTCCTTACATGACCTATGCTGCTTTGGCTGAAATACCACAATGGTAACTTAAAACTGCAGTTAAGACAGCTTCAGCGATAAATTAAAGGCAAAATGATAGTTTTTCCATGGTCCAAATCACTAGAAACCAGATTCTCAAAGTAGCCTCCAAAATTACAAAATTTGTGAGCATACCCATTGCAGTCAGGTGCTGCGCTTTCATGCACACAGCAACTACCTCTTACTGAGGCTATGTCTACACGACCACTTATGCCAGTATAATTTACGTCTCTCAGGGTGTGAATAAGCCAGCCCCCCAAGCAACATAAATTACACTGACCTAAGTGCCGGTGTGGACAGAGCTATGTCAGCGGGAGAGTTTCTCCTGCCAAAATAGCTGCCACTGCTCATTGAGGGTGGATTAATTAAGTTGACGGGAGAGCTCTCTCCCATCAGCATAGAGCGGCTATCCTCCAAAGCTTACTGCGGTGCATCTGCAAGCTCTCTAATGTAGCCATAGTTTAAGGCAGGGACTGTACCTAGCACGATGAAGCCAGGATTTTAATTTGGGCCTGTAGATGTTACTGTAACACAAATAATAAATAATTAATATTGGCTGGCTCAGACTTATCCTGGGCAAGTAGTGTAGGTCAGAAAGGGAAGACCTACTGAGGATCTGTTTGGGATTTGGGATACTGTCCTCTCCTTCCATCAAGGGGGTCTTTCCCTGTTTGTCTGTTCAGTGCAAAGCCTTATGGTCTTATTTGGACTTATTAACCCTAAGCAACCGGATAGCAACTAAATATCTTTCTTCCACTTTCATCTTGCTAGGAACCTTACCCCTTCCTCGCTGATGAAGATTTTGACCACAGTGATGCACGTGTTTCTCATCTCTAGACTAGATTACTCTGATTTACTGTACTCGCTGTTGACTGTGGAAGCACTGCTATGAACCCAGCTGGTGCAACAGGATAGGCTGCAGTAATGTATGTCTGCCCCATCCTCCTTTCCTTCATCTTCTCCTAGTCTGCTTTCAGTGTCACTTCAAGGCTTTGTTCCTGATTTTAGGGCCATCAGAGGACTAAGATACTCCTGCATCTGTGGCTGCGTCTCTATCAATCATTTATAGTCAATGGGACTTAAATATGTACTTAAGTATTGTCCTGAATAGGGACAGATTGAAGCATGTAGTTAAGTGCTTTCCTTTGTAAGAACTTTATACTTAGTAACTAATAATTTCATAAAAGCGTTTAAAAATCCCAATACATTCATGTAGGTATCTCTGTCTTAAAAAGTGAAAGGTACAAACACGTAGTAGTTAATAATGATCAATCACCAAGAGTTTTGGTGGTTTTGTTCAGGGAAGCATGCAAAAATTAGATGTTTATCTAAACTTACCTTAACTGTTTTGGTCTAGAAATACCTTAAAAAGAGCAATGAAAGCACACCCATTCTCATAGTGTATTGATACTTCTCCATCCAAACAAAACTATTTTTTTGCAAGAACTACAGAGCTCCACAGGAATGAAAACAATCAGCACCACCACCACCACAACAGCTGACTAACCACTTTGACCTCTGTGTTTTGGGTGCAGTTAAAGTATTGATTAAAAGTTGGATCAGTTTTTCTTTTATTTCAACCATCTTGTCCCTCTCTAGTAATAGTTAATATCTTTTGGTTCCTTTAGCCAACAGATTTGTTTGTAGAAGCCAACACCAGATATGAAACATTTGCAAGATATTTTACTTATCTGTGACTGTTGCTGTACATCATTTGGTTGAAATGTATGAAGGGGACAATAAACACAGTAGACTTAGATACATTAGATAGACATATTCTTTGGTTAAATTCCTCACAAGTAACCGATAAGTTAAATGAAAGGCCACTGGAAGACAGTAGTGGAAGGACTGGTTAGTTCTGACTAGAACTTATCAGCAAGTCTGCACCCACACCGTCACTAAAATGATTCAGGCACAAATGGTTCAGACTGAACTGGTATTAAATCCTGAACATATAGTTTACCCAGCAGTTTGGAGCATTCTTGTAAACCATTTGAAACATCTCGTGCATGGATACAAAGTGTATTACATGTTTATATGTGGTTATTTATTTTATTTTATTTTTTGGTATAGTAAATATTTCTAGCATAAACCAGCTTTTAGGGTCAGATTCTGAAAGGTGCCGAGTGGTTGCATGAGTACCTGTAATTTAAGTCAATGAGAATTATAGATACATGCACATTACTTTTTAGGATTTGGCCTTTAACTTATATGTGTTGGTTAAATGTGCTCTCTAACTATCTCATTGAACATACAATCTCCTTCCTGGTAGATTGTCTGCATAGAAACCTCTCAGATAGTGCAGAGAAACCATGCCTTGGGATGTCCCATTTTCCATCTCTATTGATTCCATGAATAAGCTTGTGAAATAATTTTCTTGTCTATATTTTAGTAATTTTGTGCTTTTTGTCTTTCCTACTATATACCCCAGAGTTCAGGACACCTAGAGTAGCAAAATACTAGCAATACATGCAGTATTTTGTGTCATATCCTATCATAAGTCTTAATTCTTCCAAAAATAGGGGAGGAAAAAAGACTTTTGCCTTGTGTGAAATGCCTTTTATTGCTCTAATTTGAAATGATTCGATGTGATAGACAGCAGTTTATCAAAACAAAATCTCATTAAAGTCTGTTTGCACTTTGCCCTGAATCTCCTTTGAATAATACTATAGTAAAGCTTTCTGTGACCAGACAGTAACCTGTGGTAACCTGTGGTGTGTGTACAATTATGAGCGATGAATAAAACCATTGTTATCATTCTTAAATGTTGGCATCAATGCTGTGCTAATAACATTTGAAAGTTTCTGCTTTATCAGCAACAACTACTGGCAAATAATCAGCTATTTTGTAATGGGACGCTCAGAAATAGCTGCTGAAGGAAGTTGAGTAAGCTTCATGCAAAAAGACACTGCTGCATTTATGATGATACTATTTTTGTTGACTAAGGATGACATGACTGTTGTTTTTGCTTTTTAAATATACAATGCAATTAAGAATGATCAGTTTTCCCACACATACCACAAAGCCACTGAAGCATAAATGCTAATGACTGGACCCCCTTAAATTTTGAGTGACTTCCACCATTTTGGCAGCTTACCGTTATGAATGCATGTTTAATACTGCTGTGTGGCTTGTCATGTGACTGCAATTCTTACAGAGATTGCATGTGCCTCAGAGGTAATTGCTAATAAGTACCAAACTCTTTGTTTTAAGCTATAATGCTGATTTTGAGAATATTTTGGAATATGTATTTATTGCCATTGTGTCATCTTTCATGCAATGTGTACCTTTTTTTAATGAGAAAAGTTCTTTCTGTGTGTATGTACTTATTCTGTATCTAATAATGGTGGCACTAGTGGAGACCTCAGGATTAGAAATTGCAAAGCATGAAGGTTTGTAGGAGACTTTGTAATTTGCATTAATAGAGAAATACCACGTAATCATATAAATAAAAAATGACTGGGTTCTATACATGCAAAAGAAATGCACATGCACATAGAAATTAAACATTAACTTATGTAATGTGTATGTGGCTAGTTTTAGATTACATAGCATCAACGAAAAAATATTGCTATTTGGACTGAGAGATTTTTAAAATAGACTCATCCTGTTGCTGAAGATTTTTTTTATCATGACATTAGTATTAACACAATTACTGCTAGAAAAGTCAGAATCTTAATTATTGATACTTTTTTGTATGCAAAAAAGTGGTTAAATATTGCTAGGTTAGTCCTCGATAACTGCTGTAGTGTTTCTTTTAGACTAAAATCTGCATAAATAAATGTTTGCATAATAAATGTTAAGGAACTCTTTAGCCTTTCATAATTCTTTTCTATGTTCTTCTTCCCAAAGTATCTCTGTGTTCATTTCCAGTGTCTCAGTCTGAAAACACAGTAAAAACAGTTATATGTATTCTACATGCCTGTATATTTTTATTAGTTTAGGACCAAATCAACAGGAGTTTTGAATGCTTGCAACTGAGTAAGCCTACAGGATTTGGCCCTCATTTTCTAAGTGAGAATCTTACAGTCAAGTGGCTAATTATCCAACTGGAAAGTTGCTTTCATACTTTTCTCTTTGACCTGTATAATTCTTTCTACTTGGAAGTGCATTTTACAGAGACAGTAAGCAAGTGCTGTTCTAAATGTAGCTTAGTCTCTTGTGTCTCAGCAGGTTAGGCTTTGTCTACACAGAAAAATTATAGCACTTTAACTATACTGTTATAGTTAAAGTGCTAAACAACCTGGAGAGTGGATGCAGTTACAGTGGTATAAAAGGGAGCCTTATGCTTCTATAACTGGTTCCTCTGTGTGGAGGGGAATAAGCTATACCAGTATACAGCACCTGTATAACTCAATCTGCACTAGGGGTTGTACTGATTTAACTATTTTGGTTTAAAAAAAAATCACTCTTCCAACTAAAATAGTTATACTGGTATAAAAACTCTGTAGAGCAGACCTTAATGTTGCATAAGAAAATTGCCCCCTGAGAACATACAGTGAAATTTGCCCCTGTGCATAGAACCAGCAGAAGGCTTATGTACCATTTAAGCCCCAAGTTTGTGCTAGTCCTCCGCATAGAGGTTATATCCATTGTGAAAAAGGCTTTTCCTCATACTTACACAAATCATAGATGTAACTTGAACGGCTTAAAGCCAAGTTACATGTCTTTGTACTAAGGAGAGGAGTAGCAGGTAAAATAAATCTGTTTGCATTGTCAGCCTTTAAAAGAAGACTTGCCAGAATGGGAAAAATCAAAGGAACTTTAAATTACTGATTTTTTTTCTCACTTTGAACTGCTTTTATAAAACCATAAATTGAATTTGAACATAATGGTTCACTTGAGAAAGACCTTTGGAAATTCATTACAGGTCCAGAACTTGAAAGATAGTCTCATGCAGTATATTTTAGTCATAATTTGACATCTCTGTTTGTTTTTGTAGGCTTTCAAAACTAAGGATGGCTACCTGGTGGTGGGAGCTGGGAATGATCAGCAATTTGTCACCGTGTGCAAGGTAATGATGTTTAAGATTGACAATATGAGGTATTTGCATTACATTAGTCTTTCAGATCTGTAAAGAAAAGCAAATAGCAATAACTTTTTTTAAAGGTTGCATGTTGTGAATATGGTGATAGTGGATTAATAGCATGATTTTCAGGGATGCTCAGGACCCAATAGCTCCAGGTGATGTCAGTGGGAATTGTGGGTGCTGCGCACATTTGAAAATCAGACCATAAGGTTTGGAGAGGTCTAAATTGACCAAAAATACTCTGAGCCTTGTGGGTAGTGAGCATCATATAAGGGCACGTCTTCACTAGCAGCAGTGCTTTAACATGACTTGTGTAATCACGGCATAGCTCTGGCAGACCACCTTCATGCGGGGAATAGCTACCAGCACTGGGAGCGCATCTCCCAGCGCAGGTGCACTGTCTACACTAGTGCTTTACAGCACTGAAACTTGATGCGCTTGGGGTGTGTTTTTTCACACCCCTGAGCGAGAAAGTTGCAGTGCTGTAAAGTGCCAGTGTAGACAAGCCCTGAGTCACACACTTGGATGCTTTTGGAGAACGAAGCCCAGACAAGTTGTGTCATTCAATCCATGCTTAATACAGCCATAGATATGCTACAGGTGGGAATTTTCAGCTAGAGATGGGGGAATCTTATAGCATTCAATTGATAGGATAGTGCAGATTCCTTTGGAACACAATTTAGTTTGTGTGGGAAGCCAACCAACATTGAAAAAGGGGCATTGTCACCCTTTACAGGACTGTGGGCCCAGTTCAGCAAGGTAGTTCAGCATTTCCCTAACTAATTTTAAGCATGTGACTTCAATGGGACTACTCATGTGTTTAAAGTTATGCACGTGCTCATATACCTCACTGAATCTGGGTCTAAAAAAAATACACCCATTTTCTACTTCCTGTTTCTATTGAAAGTTCCCAGGAGAATCTTAGATTAACTTTTGAGATCTCAAACCTTTTACCTGTCTTTAAACACAGTTCTGCCCACCCCTTGCCCCCAACAAATAAATTTGAAAAAAAATAAAAGAAAGCAAGGTTATTTTATCTAGAGTGTAGTTTGTGCCATGGCACAGCGTTAAAGACAGAAAAACATGACTAAAATCTAGCTGGCACAAATGGTGGATTATAAGTGGTATAGAGACTGTTCAGTTTTTCATTATAATTTTTCTCTTTTCTCCCGTCTGCTCCTTTAGAATAATAGAATTGTAGGGCTAGACGGGACCTCAGGAAGTCACCTAGTCCATTCCCCATATTTAGGCAGGATGAAATATACCTAGAAGATTGCTGACAGTTGTTTGTCTATCCTGTTCCTAAAAACTTCCAATAGCGGGGATTCCACATTTTCTTTGTTTGTGAGAAAGTCACACAGGACTATATCAAAAGCCTTACTACAATCAATGTATATCACTGGACAGTAACCCTGTCAAAGAAAGAAATTAGCTTGGTTTGGCATGATTTGTTCTTGAGAAATCCTTGTTGGCTATTACCTATCACCCTGTTATCCTCTAAGTCAGTGGTGGGCAACTGGCAGCCCACGGGCAAGCTGACTGCAGGCGACAAGACATTTTGCAGATATTGACCCTCCGGGAATGGCTAGCTGCTGGGTCCATGCGTGTTGACGGTCAACGTCCGCAAAATGTCTCGTGGCCCACAGTCAGCTTACCCTGATGGGCCCCATGCAGCCCACAGGCCACAGATTGCTCACAACTGCTCTAAGTGCTTACAGATTGATTGTTTGATAATATGTTCAGTTGTCTTTCTGGGTATTGAATATACGCTGACTGATTATAATTCCCTGAGTTCCCTTTGTTCCCTTTTAAAATACTCTTTAGGTATTATGTTTTCCCTTCTTCAGTCTTCTGGGATCTCACCCATCCTCTATGAGTTCTTGGAGATAATCATTAATGGTTCTGAGACTGCTTAACCCTCAAGTACCCTAGGGTGAATTTCATTCAGGTCCAGCTGACTTGAATACATCCAATTTATCTAAATATTCTTTAACCATGTTTTCCCGATTTTGGCTAGTGTTCCTTCCCCCTTATTCACAGTCTCCTTATTTGTTTGTCATTTTGCTCACTCTCTTTGCTTCGTTTTTAATCTGTTTTTGTCATTGCTTGTTAATTGCTCTTTTTGAGTCTTTTATAAGCAGAATGCAAAACCAGTAACATCTGGGTTGAAGTCAAACTTCTGAACCTATGATGTTTAAATGGGTTAGAAATTAGGCTCAACAAGTTTCCCCATTCCTACTATAAATGACCACACAAACATAAAGTATATTACCAATTTAATCAATTTTAAATTAGTGCTTTCTAAACCTCTCCACGTTTAATTTGAATGTGAATCCAAAAGCTTGGATACTTATCCACCCACTTCTAGGTGTTTAATGATGCAGGAAGATTAAAACAAAAAAAGAGAACTTCAACCAGTTTAAAGAGTAAGAGAAATTTAGATGAACATCATGTAAATTACCTTGTTGGAACTGAGCCAGAAAACCAGGCTTACTACTCTTCTAATTTTATGAAAAGTGCCATGAGAACTTCAGTTGTAACAAATGGTCCAGATCTTGGTTTTATATCCCATCTTAAAGCATTATATACTATTAGAATAGGCTTATGCAAGACATTTCAGTGTCTCCACAGTACTGTACTGCCACAGATGTGCAAGAATTAAAATTTTCCGTACACAAGGGGGTTCAGTTTTGAGCAACAGTTCTCATTGCTTTTTCATCCAAATCAGTTTTCATATCCTTATTTAGAAGGACTAACATTGCTACTCTTAAAGAATAATTATAGAGACAAACTGAAGCAGGTAAGATGCCCAGAAGCTCAGTAGGAATGCCTACTTTCAAACCAGATGCAATGTTGTTAAAACTCTTAAAGGTTTGTCTCACTTTAAGCTGGAGGTTACTTGTGGAACTAAAAGACATAGGGAAAAGGAAGAGGTGATAAATTAAGAGTACTTTAATTGCCAGAAGGCTCGAAATACTTAAGCTGCAAGAGGGACCCTCTGTAAATACTGAGAACATTAATTCAAATATTTGAACTGGTATCAAAGAGCCTTATTATGAAGGGTCAGTGCTAAAAATATGGAACATACGGAAGCTGTTGCCTGTGAAGACATTCACTACAGAGATGTAGCAGCCAGCCCAGAGCTGTAAATGATTACAGCCTTTCTGCCTGAACCATATGCTTTTGAACAAGTAATCTTAAAGAAGAAGAGGAGAAAACCCACAAATTATTTATTGAGCTAGATCTTTTGATATTTGATTAATTGCTGAAGACTTTTTGTGAAACTTTTCTATTTTCCACACACAAGCACAGAAGCAACATGTTTCATATTGATCAACAATTTAAAAAAATGCGTTCTAACGTGGGGCTACTTGGATCTAAATGTGAATTCTAAAACAAAGACACATTTCAGGAATGGGCTAATGTATATAACAAAAGAAAAATCCACACATTTTGGAAATGAATAGTCCAAATGTATAATCTCAAAACATCCATTCTTAGGCATTTTGAAGGCCAGTTCTAGTGCAAGTGTGCTTGAGAAGTTAAGGAGTGAGGGGAACAGTTGAACTTTAAAATGATCACAGTGAAATAAACAAAATAACAATGGCAGGATGACACACAAAGGCCATATCTGCACTACCAGGGTAAGCTGACCTAAGTTATGCTACTCCAGCTATGACCATGTCTTACCAGGGATCGACACTGCTGTGATTGCTGCAGAAGGAGTCAATTTAGCAGATCTAGTGAAGACCTACTTAATCGACTGCAGAGCGCTATCTGGCCGACTCCAATACTCCATTGGAATGAGAAGAGTAAGATAAGTCAAAGGGAGAGCATCTCCCATTGACGCAGCATGGTGTAGACACCACATGGTGTAGACACCAACGGTAGATGCTGTCCTGTCAACTTACCTTGCTCTTCTCATTCCGGTGGAGTACTGGAGTCGATCAGAGAACTCTCTGCGGTCAATTTAGCAGGTCTTCACTAGACTCGCTAAATCAACCCCCGCTGCATCGATCGCAGCAGCGTCGATCCCGGAAAGTGTAGACAGGGCCAAAGACAGGATGAATTGCAGATAAAAGGATACCTGCAAGAACTTGTGTTTATCACTCACATGAGCAGTCATTGACTCAGAGCTGGTCTGTGACCACACCTGATTCACACACATAACTAAACAGTCATCAAATGATAATGACATTTGGTCACTGCCAATCTAGATTAACAGAGATTAAAAATTAGAGGCCAGATCTAGAGGTAGCATCACCATCCAAGAATCAGTTTTGTTATGGTGGTAGATATGAGGCATCTTTGAAAATATTTACCATGTTTAGATGGTGCTAGCTTGCAATGGCCAAGTGGAACCAGGATCAGCAAACTAGAATTCTCTCTCTATATATATAAGCAAGACGGAGAGAACTTATATTATCCTTTTCTTTTTAGGAATTCTCCCTTTCCCTTTACAGTGATACAGGAGTTGTTTTGATTTTGTCTTGTGGAACACAAATCAGCCCATTAACTAACATTGATCTATTCATCTGTCTATCCAAACAAATGCTGAGGTTAATACAGATATTGTAGGTCTTGATAACCCATATGGTCTTCTTCTGTCCTATTAATGTTCCTATAAAACTGCCAAACTCTTGTTGCTACATTTTTAAAAGTCCCTTTTCAGTCTAATTCCACTTTGTCGGTGCGTTATTATTAAGTTTCCAAGATGTTAGGTGGATGTTACTTTTACAAGATATGTGTTTCCTTTTTATGAGATTACGCCATCTTTTTTCTTCCTTAATACTTCACTAAATAATAATGAAGAAAAATAACACCCCAAAGGAAAATATGTTTGCTTTTTACTGCCGTTTTAATACAAAACACTGAAATGGAAAAAAGCCCACTTAGACATAGCATTTCCCCTCTCTGCCAGAATTCTCAAATACAATCAGCATTGTGGTCCTGTGACACAACTCGGTGTAGCGTGGTCCCAAGGAACTGACTCTTTTTACAGTGCTATGTGTATGTGTCTGTCTGTCTGTCTACTGTTTCCCCCACCCTGACCACGGTTGCATGCAATCTTTGTAATGTACTAGAATGTATAATATCAGTGCCTAGAGACACTGTTAATAGAAAGAATGATGGATTGGGATTTAGGTTTCCTGTTCTTTTCCCATCTCTTCCCCAGCTTGCTGATGACGTTGGGTAGGTAATATATCCTCTCTTTTTCCTCATGGCTATTTTATTTTTAAAAAGTTAACTAAAAGGAAGGTTGTTTAGCGAGTTGCCTTATGTCCTTATTGTTGTATCCTTGGGACCTATGAATTTGCTTGGCTGCACAAATGGTCTTTACATTTACCTGCTAAATGTGTTTCTTATTCACTGTATTTTTGTGTCATTTAGATCCTGAATTTGCTTGAAGTTAGTAAAGATTCCAGATATAAAACTAACAAACTCCGAGTGCAGAACAGGAAAGAGCTTATTGAAATATTATCAACCCGGTAAGTTTATTAAACTGGAAAATATTACCATCGTACATTATCAACATGGTAACATACAAAAACGTTGTCTCATCATTTGCAAGTTTGCCACTACTTTTAATCTTTTGGAGTATTTTCTGTTCGTAATTTATTTAGACACATTCTCCTTTTAAAAATGTTGTGTTTCATGTATTGGACTAGTAAGTGAGCAAGCAGCAAAGTAATAGCTTTACATTAAAATTACAGTGTGGCTTCATTAACCTGGATTTCATTTAAGAAGGCAGTGCTTTCCACTTGCACTTCTGGTCGGTTGTAGATAACGGGCACTCTTGGACAGAAGGCTCTTGGTGTTGAATTTGCTGCCTTCAGGAACGGAGTTTGAAGTTTGTTCTGAGGGTTCTCAGTTCAAGGGATCGTCTATTTTGGAGATCTTCATGTACTGTTTCTGCATTAAGTTAGCCTGTGCCTCTCTTGACATCTCGTTGGCTTATTCCTTGTGCTTTTGAACACCATACTCATTGACCTAATTGATCTATGTGGGACACACAACTAAGGGTCACCCTTCTAAGAAAAATTCTCTTAGAGTTCCTGGAAGACCTGCAGCCTTTTAGTTCAGATTTTCTAAAAAACCTGAAGGTCATCCCAGTATGTTTAAGATCTCATGTCTGTGGAGTCCTCCTGTACTTAGATGAAGACGATGGTGATTATGAAAAATAGGAGGAAGAAGACTGCCAGGACCAGCTATTTGCTTTGTGTTCTGTTCTGGATAAGAATGTGGGCTACCCATCTGTATAACCCAACACACAAAAAACTTCAACAACTCTCAGGACTTGTTGGAGTGAATAGCAGAGACATTAAGTCTTGAGTTTTTGATGGTGCAAGGAAAGGTATCACCAATATTTTGATATTTTAAGGCTGGTTATGTGTCAGTGCCTATAATTTTCTATTATTCACAGAGCAGATTTTTTTTGCACTAGAGAAGCTCCTTTCCACTTCACTTGGTTACTATATGTTTTGGTACCAACTATCTTTTTTTTCAGTTGTAATGAAGTGGAATTACCTTGCCCTCATGGGAATATTTAATTCTTCCTTGAGTGATTGCTAATGTGTATTCCATAGTAGATGTGCGTGCTCGCCACGTGCACCGGTACCGGAAGTTTTCCCCCAGCAGTACCCGTAGGGGAGCACCCCAGAGACCTGTGGAGTGGTGCCTCTGTGGCGTGGTATAAGGGGTGCTGTGTGCTCCCCCCTCCCTCAGTTCCTTCTTGCCACCACTGAAGGTGCTTCGGAACTGCTCTGCTCCATCTTTGCTGTAGCTCGTCCCCCAAACTGCTTGTTCGTTCAGTGTATGGTACCTGTAGTTAGTTAGTTAGTTCAGTTAGATTAGTTTAGCTAGCGCGCCCGGCCCTGCGCATGCCCCATGCCCTGGTTTTTAAATCATGCAACACTTGTAGGCGATCTATGCCACTGAGTGATCTGCATACAGACTGTCTACACTGTTTTGGGGAAACCCATCTCAGCGATCGCTGCAAGATTTGCAGATTGCTTAAGCCTCTGACAAAGAGAGAAAGAGACATTAGGCTCTGGGCTATTCTGATGGAGTCGGCGCTGACCCTGGCTCTTGTGTGCCGCTCCAGTTGGCACCAGGCACCATGGTGTTGGTGCGCAGTGACCCTTCAGCGCCGCAGCATCGGAGTAAACCCAGGACAGAGGCTAGACCCACATCGGGCAGCCCTCGATCTCCACCGGTCTCTAAGGCTCCGACTCAAGTCAAGTGGAGTAGCTCGGTCCATTCGGAGCAGGCCTCCCCGGATGTTCAGATGCCCTCCACACCGGAGGCCCTGCAGGCGGCCTGGGATATTATGTCCATGCTGGTACCAGGAGCACCGCTGATGTTGGCCCCACGCTCCAAAGGCAAGCCACCCCTGGGATTTCCACAGTCACCCCCGGCTCAGTACCAGTCTCGGTCAAGGCAACGTTCCCAACACTGTTCACCGCCCAGCAACCATTCAGGGCAAAGTCCATGTGGATCGTCCTCGATGCCCACCAGACTGTCTGGTTGGGTTCCATCTGACCGAGACTCTCGGCTCTGCCCCACCTTGAGGCGCGAACACCGATGGGACTGAGGCAGACAATGCCAAAGATCCTTGTCTCGGAGGGGTTATCACAGCCGATCACAGCATGATGTTGATGTCATTCCTGTTTGGCGTCCCGCTCCAGGACCCCACCATGGCACAGCCTCCGCAGCCCCGGGCATCGATCGCAGCCGTCTCGTCGTCACAGGTCCTCCCACCAGAGCCGATCGCGGAGCAGCCATTAGCAATGGTACTGGTCCTCCATGTCGGACTCACGGTTCCGTGGTTAGCATCGCTCCTGGTGCTGCCAATCCTCCTGGTCCAGAGACAGCGGCAGGTCATATGTCAGCCCGGCCTCCCTTCGTAGTCATCCATCAGTGGGTCAGGCCAGCTTGGCCGAACAGCCGGCTCTGCTGGTGCTATAGCAGGTGCAGTGACACTGGGCCCCATGGCTGGCCCAATGGTACCAGTGGGCACTGTGACCCCCAATGCAGCCCCCAGTGGGGGCTCACTTGGTGGCCGGAGCCTCAGAAGGACCATTGGCCTCCCTCTCCAGACCTCTGAGGAAGGAGTCAGTGGGACATACATCCTTGGCACCATGCCCAGAGACGAACCAGACGGTGGACTCTCCGGTACCAGTGGACGCATGAAGTACCATGCTGGCCTCCTCACCCTCCCTGGATGAGATGATTACAGCCCCTCCTCCCTTCATCCCACAGGAGGACTTTAGGGCCCACCAAAAACTCTTAAAAAGAGTGGCATCAAGCCTCCACCTCCAAGCAGAGGAGATGGAGGAGCCCTCGGACTCTCTGTTTAATGTATTGTCCTCCTCGACATCGGGCAAGGTGGTCTTGCCTCTCCATGAAGGAGTGGTGAAAATTTCAAATGCCCTGTGGCAAACCCCAGCCTCGTTGGCCCCCATCTTTAAGAGAGCAGAACACAAGTACTTTGAATACTTATACACCCACCCTGCTCCTAATTCTCTAGTGGTCGAGTCAGTCAACCACAGGGAATGGCAGGGCCATCCAGCTCCTACCACGAAAAAGAAAGATTCAAGGAGGCTGGACTCATTTCAAAGAATAATTTATTCGTCCTTGAGCTTTCAATTACAAGTGGCGAACCACCAAGCTCTCCTGGGCCAGTATGAGTTCAATCTGTGGGGCTCCCTTCCCAAGTTTGAGGACTCCCTCCAGGAGCAAGACAGGAAGGAGGAGGGCACTATGGCTGCCAGGGCAACCATGCAGGCAGCTTCGGATGCAGCGGACACGGCTGCGTGGCCACAGCCTCCATGGTGTCCATGAGAAGGGCATCATGGCTCCTGCTGTCTGGGCTGTCCAGTGAGATGCAGACCTCCCTGCAGGACCTCCTGTTTGACGGCAAAGCTCTATTTGTGGAGCAAACCAATACAAAGCTGCATTGCCTGAAAAACTCCTGCACGACTCTCCAGACTCTGGGTCTCTATGTTCCATATTTGGCTAAACCTAAATTCAAGCCATAGCAGACTCCCGCTCAGGCCACCCATTCAAAATATGAGACTGCTTATAAGAATTTGTGGGACTATAAGATGCGCCCACAGAGGCAGTCTCTGCCTGCCCCCCAGCCTGGGTCCTCCAAGGGCAAGCAGGCGGACAAAAGGTGGTTTTGATGGGATGCCTGGGGGCGTCCTGCCAGTTCTCATCAGGGATCCACCCTCAATAAAGCTTCCCCTCTCCAATCGGTTGTGTGTTTTCCTCCTGGAGTGGTCATGGCTGACCTCAGACTGATGGGTCCTCAACACCATCTCCCATGGCTACACCCTCGAGTTCACTTCTCCCCGCCCAACCACCCCCAACCCCATCACTTTTGGGTTGCACTGGAGGGTCCACCACCTGGTTGGTCTCTGGGCATGGTACCGAGGATGTATATCCCACCGACTCCTTCCTCGGAGGTCTGGAGAGGGAGGCCGATGGTCCTTCTGAGGGTCCTGCTCGAGCAGGAGGTGGAGCGGCTCCTGGGCCTAGGAGCAGTGGAAATGGTACTAGGGAAGTTCAAAGGCAAGGGGTACTACTACGACTATGACTACTACGACTGGATTTCCTTATCCTGAAAACCAAAGGGGGGCTCAGGCCCATCTTGGACCTGCGAGGCTTGAACTAGTACATGATGAAGTTCAAGTTCCGCATGGTCTCCCTGGACGATCTCCACTCAGTGGCTCTCCAACTGGATCACCTTGTGCATCTGTACCTGTTATGGCCTGGCGGGAATCCCCCCGCTGCCAATTGTGAAGGTGCACTCAACTCGAGCGCAGGCCTCGTTGACTGCCTTTTTGGCCCATGACCCCATTCAGGACATTTGTAGGGCTGCTATGTGGTCTTCAGTTCACACTTTCACCTCGCATTATGCAATTGTCTCCCAAACCAGGGAGGACGCCGGGTTCAGCAGGACTGTGCTCCGTCCCAAGAATTTATGAACTCCTACCCACCTCCAACAGATATAGCTTGGAATCACCTACTGTGGAATACACAAGAGCAATCACTCGAAGAAGAAAAGACAGTTACCTTTTCTGTAACTGGTGTTCTTCGAGATGTGTTGCTCATGTCTATTCAACATCCTGCCCTCCTTCACCTTTGTCAGAGTTGTCTGGCAAGAAAGAAGTGAGGGTCGGAGGAGCGCGCAGCACCCATTATACCGCACCATGGAGGCGCCACTCCAGGGGTCGCTGGGGTGCTCCCCTATGGGTACTGCTAGGGGAAAAGCTTCTGGCACCGGTGCATGTGGCGAGCACACACATCTACTGTGGAATAGACATGAGCAACACATCTCGAAGAACACTAGTTACGGAAAAGGTAACTGTTTTATCTGCATTCTGTAGAAGCTTTCTGACCCTTCCTTCCCCATCTCTTTTCAGGTATCCCACTGCTACCAAAAGACTGAGAGACATAGTAACTTCCATTCTTCAACTGTTCCTCTGCAACATCATAGGAAGGTGTGCTCTTCCCATTATTCATTTATTCTAGCTTCCCCCTGCCCCCCAAAACCAAATGAGGGTTGCATCCCCCACTAGCTTTAAGAAAGGTAAGGATGTGTACCTGAAGGTTCAAATTCTGCATTCCCCTCTGTAAAGCCACAAGGCTGGTTTGGGGCTCTCAGTTTAAACAGTATCTTTTTTAATATACCTATCAAATTGATATGGCACAAAGTCCGGAGGTTCTGTATGGGTGAGGATCACTGCCAGTACAGAGTTCTCTCCTTTGGACTCTAAGCAGCTCCAAGCATTTTTTCTAATTGCTTAGCTATACCTTCAGCTCACTTAAGAGGTTTGTATATTCACACTTATCCCTACCTCAATGATTGACTCAAGTCCTTTCATGACTCTAACTGTCCAGACTCAGGTTGAGATACCTGTGCAGCAGGATATGAATAACACATCAGTCACAGCAGTCTCTGATGATCACACCCTGAAACAGTCAAGAATTTCTGATGTGGTACCCAAGTATGCCTCCAATCCTCCTACCCATTGTCTGTCATTGTAATGGTTATAAAGGATGGGGCTCACACTCATGATGTAAAACTGAAGGGATTAAGTATCATCATAATAAATCTATTAATTAATACATTAATAATTAATAATAAATGTAGTATAAATATAAAAATAGGCGAGAGCAATTCAGCTATCTTGTAACACTTTCTTTGTTTAAATAAGGAACAGGCTGATGCACATCTTCCCTGGACAGCCACACTGGTGGGGGGGATGTCAGGTTCTGCAAATGGTGGGTGCGTCATCCTGTCCCAACTCTGCCATTTTCGAGGAAGATGAACAATATCTTGACATCTTATCTGAGCCAGAAATTCACTGGTCAGTATAAATAGTTTCCACGTGGTTCACTGATTCTCGATCTCAGAGTTGCTAGGTCTGCCACATCTCATGTCACAAGGCCAAAGTCATGATATTCTGATATTGGGGTGATATGGGCTCTATAGGCTCTTTATCCAGATTCTGTATTTCTACTGAGTGGACTGGGTCATGGCCTGTTGTCAAGTTCCCATTTGGGCTCTTCCCAGGAAGTTTAGCACATCTCACTTGGAGCCATCAGAGCAAGAGACTTATGACTCCAAGTGGAAGAAATTTTTCCTTGTGCTCTAATGAGCACTGTCATCTCTTCACTTCCACGGCCTTTCTAAGTTTGAACTATTTGTTACAACTAAAGCACCCTGAATTATTCTGGAGTACTGCCAAAGTCCATCTGGCAGCCATATCATCTGAAAACACAAGGATTTTGTAAGTTTGCCTTACAGCCATATCAGCTCCAGTGCAAAGATTTTCAATCTGTGCACATTCTTTCATGAGACGTAGTAAAGAATCACAGAAAGAGTCACGAGCACTGAACAAGATTCACTATTAGAATAAGGGAGACAATATTATCCCTAAAAATAATTTTCCTGCCTGTCTGTTGGTCGTCTTCACTTCAGGACTTCTGCCTAAATCTTTCTTTAGCCCCTCTTCTGCCTGGCTTCCAGGTAAAGATTTAAAGAAACAGCAAAGATGTCACCACACTGTCTACCATTAATATGTTTTTGAAATGGACTAGGTCATTTTTTCTCACTTATTTGTGAGCCACTGCTGTTTTGGGACTTAATTTTAGTGCATCCAAAGCAGTTGGAATCACGGTTTCTAAGTATCTAAGTAGTAACCTAAAGTTCAGTTCATATCGTTAATCTCAGCATCAGTAGCTTGTCCTGGTCGCTAGCTCTGATGCTCTGTTTGGGAGTGCTGTTCTGCCATCTTTGTGTAATTGCTAATCCTCATACCAGCAAATCCTCAGCCCAACAAATGGGTTGTTGCTAGTAGCTGCTCTTGAATGTAGACGCTATAGGCACAATATTTGAAGAGGAAAGAAGGCTAGCATTCAAGGTATGCTTATTCTTTGAGTAGATTCCTAGCATAAATTCATACTACCCACCTGCCTTCCTGACATCTCCTCTTTTTCCATTGAATTCTGATTAAGTGGAAAGAGGCTAAGGTGGAGTTGGGACTGCGTGCAGCCCCCCAGGCATTGTTGCTTTCTAAAATCTACAGTGTTTGACTTGGCACTGAGGGCACATGCGCCTTCCTAAGAAGGGTGGATCTGTGTTGACAGTCTACTGGAAGAAAAACAGTTGCTGGTGATTAATCTTTCTCTTTTGTTAATAGGTGTTTAATTCCTTTAGAGGACTTTGTTGAAAGCCAAAAGATCCTTATGTTGTTCAATTTAATTTCTCAAGTTGTTTCATCAACTTTTTTATTTTTTTGGTTACCTCTTTTTGTGACAATCTCTCACATTTGGTAAATATAGAGAGTAACTCCAATGCCGGTATTTTCCCGTCACCCTCAATGGTAAAGATGGTTGCAAAGAAAACAACGATATTGTGTGCAATCTCTGTATCCTCTTTAATTTCCCACGTTACATCTGGGAGAAGTAGTGGACCCATTGGTTATCCTGCAAGTTTCCTACTTGTGATCTGCTTACAGAAAGTCTTTTCTTACTTATTTTTATATCCTTAGCTATTGGTTCATCAGATGATCTCATTGCTGTCTCAGTTACTGTTTTACATCTTGCTCACCAAAGTTTATGTTCTTTTCTATTACACATCGCTTAGGCTATGGCTACATTATGAGCTAGGGGTGTTAGATTTGTGCTTGGCACCGCTAAGCTGTGCCGCTGTTGCCTGTGCTATCATGGCTATGCTACTACCTCTACCCCGATATAACACGACCCGATATAACACACATTGGGATATAACGTGGTAAAGCAGTGCTCCGGGGAGGCGGGGCTGCACACTCTGGTGGATCAAAGCAAGTTCGATATAACATGGTTTCACCTATAACATGGTAAGATTTTTTGGCTCCCGAGGACAGCGTTATATAGAGGTAGAGGTGTATTCATACTCACGCTAGCTCTCACTGAGCTACCGTGAGTATGTGTACATAGGCTGGGGAACCACAACCCTAACTCATAGTTTAGGTATAGTCTTAAGCTGAATTTCTATGTAATTTATGTGCAAGTACAGCTATTGCTGTACACACGCTTTGAGTTTAGATGCCTCCAATAGTACTTTGTTATGTGATGTTCTTGTGAATTCATCTGGCATTCAGTGTTGAAACACTGATTGTAACAAATGTCGTAGGCATGTGTTTCTATACACATTCCATGGAAACTTTGCATTTGTTTGCTATTGGATAGTCATTTGTAGAGTGGCCAAGTTTGATTTGGTAAGCTTTTGAAATGTAGGTACTTGGAGAGTTAAATAAACAGGTCTTGTTCATGAGTACTGAAAAATTTCAACCCAGAGAGGCCGTCCAGTTGTGTTAAAAAAACAAAACAAAACAAAAAAACCCAAAGAGAATCTTTATGAAAAGAAAATCAGTTCATCATGGAGACTTAAAATATTACAGACTTAGAATCAGAACGGTTAGGTCTGGAATGTACCCTAGTAACACATGTATTGTAACACTATATTTTTAAGCTTCTAGTCACCTCAGTCTTAATCCTGTGGAATGTTGCATATAAAAGTGCAAGAGGAAAAGAAATGAGCAGGAAGGAAGTACAGAGGAACATGATCCTCCATTAATGAGAGGTTTGCTAAATGATTCCCACTTAGTCACAAGAGGGGAGCCCCTAGGAGAGAAGTGCATATTGAAGTGTCTCATTTGCATTTTAAAGAGCACATTTAAGATCATATCTGATGAGCCATAACCATTTTCCACAACATTCTATCCCCTCTCTTCTTTTTTTCACCATAGGATCTTGAGGGTGAGGTAGCTGGTGGTAGTTGCTTGCAGAATCAGGCTGCTAGTACTAGTCACCATGCATTGTCTTGCACTTGTCATGAAGCACAGCAAACTTGCACCCCTTGCTTAGAGTGCTGAGATTATCACAAGGGAATTTTTTAAGCAGAAAGTGGATTTTTTAAAAAATATCTTCATGTTTCAAAGATTAAGAAACAAAATAAAATATTGCTTCAAAATTTTGAGGAAGCGTGAGATTTCAGGGGTGTGAAATTGTGCCGAATGAAATGGGGAAAAGTTTCAAATACAATTTCCTGGGAAGTGTCTTAACATTTTGCAGAACTCTCTTTTTTTAATGTCTGTGTTTAAGCCTCAGGACTCCATTCAAATAAAACAATAAAAATATAGCCGTTCAAATTGTTGACCTAGGTAACTCAGGAGATCGACACTTCTGGTGTTCGTTAGGATACTTGCAGTCATTTGCAAGTGAAAGGGGTCAAATGCTCGCAAACATTTGGTGTCTGTCTTCTCTCTTTCTCTCCATTTAAAAAGCTCCTAATCACTCTGGTACCTAGGTGTGAAAATACAAATGCAATAGAATGTTTCCATAAAGCTGCTCCCTCATCCTATGAGACATAGACTCACACATTATAAGACCATTCTGCAGTTCAGCACAATTATGCTAACACTTCAAAACAAAATGAAAACCCATGATTCTGTTCCTTCTGTCCCATGCTTCCTCTCTTTCTGGGTGGGTTAGCACCATTTATGAATTATTGTTAGCCAGTATGGACCCAACAGTGCTCTGCTGTGCTGGCAACTGCAAGTACCCGGAGGCTACTTGTGCTTAATTTGAGCTCTTGGAGCCCAGTGGCTTTGGTTTTGGACTTTGCCTGCCACACCACAAGACAGATGATGTGGCTGCAGCAATCTGTTTTCCATCAGCAACAGAGGCAGGAGGAGGAGGACGAGAAAGAAGAGGATGAAACCAAGCAACTTCTATTCATGAGCTTTTCCTGAAACAGCTTCACACAGTGCAGCACCATTTCTGGGCTCAGGAGACCATCGTCAGTTGGTGGGAATGCATTGTTCTGCAGACCTGGGATGATCAGAATTGGTGACAGAATTTCAGGATGGCAAAGGCAGCCTTTTGGAAATCTGTGTTGAACAAGCCCTGATGCTGGAGCAAAAGCATACCAACAGGTGGTGTTGCAGACCCTTGTAAAAGCAGGTCACCATTGCCATCTAGAAGCGAGACACCCTCAAATGTTACCGGTCTGTAGCTGGCCAGTTCAGCATGGGCAGATCAACTGTGGGGGCCATTGTTATGCAGATGTATGATGCCTTGCATAACATACTGCTGCATTGGGTTGTAAAGCTTGGTAGAGCTCAGGAGATGATAATAAAAGGATTCTCAAATTGTGTTGGGGCAGTTGATGGGACCCATGTACCTATCATTTGCCTCTTGCACTAGGGCTCAGAGTTTATAAACAGAACGGAGCATTTCTCCATAATGCTCCACAGCCTGGTTTACCACCATGGCAGGTTCACGAAGGTAAATGCTCCATAATGCTCCACAGCCTGGCTTACCACCATGGCAGGTTCACGAAGGTAAATGCAGCTTGGTCTGGAAGAGGCCGTGATGCTAGGATGCGATTTTGGTACTCAGCTCTATACCATAGTGAATAAAGGAGACTTTGCCCCCAGGATTGTTATGGACATTAATAGTATGGAGATTGTTCTGATTATGCTGCGAGACCGGGCTTATCCCATTCATAGGGCACTGGGACAAAAGGCACGGAGGAACTGTTTAGCTATTGCCTCAGTCATTGCAGAATGATAGTGACTTGTGCATTTGGCCAGGATGGAAGCTGCAGGAAAAGAAAAAAACTTGCCTAAGATTATAGAGATGTGTTGTATTTTGCGCAATGTTTGTGAGAGTAAGGGAGAAAGGCCAAATGATGGGTAGGAGACTTGCTTAGTGGTTTGAGCAGCCACCAAGGTGTCCATTAGAAAATGGAAACAGCCAGGGCAGTGTTGTTAGGGATGCCTGTTGCTCTTATTTTGTGTCTCAGGCCTGAAAATATGCAGCTGCATGTCCAGCTGTTATCCCAAGGGTGTGGTGCTGGGAGGAGGGGGATTGGATTGTGGGCATTGCAGTTTCTTTGATGGGTGGTAGAAATGGCACCTGTGGCACTCTTTATTTTATATAACTAAGCAAAATTCACCATTTTTTGCCTGCTATGCATTGCAGATTCCTTATGAATGTTGTTTAATATTAAAAACAGTTACAAATTTAATCTGTGCTATAGCAGCCAAACATAAACCTTTGATTAAAACAGCAATGAAACATAGCTTTAAAGTGACACAGTGCAGTGGAGGGCAGTGCACAACGATATGGGAACAGTGTGGGGACTTCGATTCACAGGCGAATATACAGCTTGCATCTGCATTCTGGTGTAGAGTATTGGGGCTCAAACTTATTAGCGTTGTTAGATGGCTTGAAAAGCTGGGCTCCCAGCTGCAGTTGTTCTTGTTATCCTGAGTTTGAGCTGGGGAGAGCAATGACATCTGGGAGCATGATTGCAGAAATGCAGCAGGGAACATACGCTGGTGTCCAATTACCCTGTATTGTCCATAGGCTGCAGAACATGGCTGCGTCCTGGTTGAAGGCATTGGATTTTCTCTGTGCCTGCTAGCAGCATGTACTACAGATGAGCATTCTGCTGCTGTGTCACCTACAAGAGTTAACTTTGCATGTCCTTGTCTTTCTCTACAGTATATCTTTTGCCATGGCAGCGCTATCTCTGGCCATTGCAATGCTGTATCTGGCCACTTTATCACTCTCTTTGGATAGCTCCCTGTCTTCTTTCCTTTTCTGACCTCAAATACAATCCGTTGTTTTCAGATTTTTGGGGAGCCTGCAACGCCGTCTGCGGATATTTTATGCAAATTCCCTGTTTCTTCTTCCTGAGTTAGCCAATTGCTCAGCTGGTGCCGAAGGCCCTGTTCTTGAGGGTCTGGACTGCTGCACGTGCCATGCCTTGGGGGAGTAGGGAGGGAAAAAATGGTTATTGTTCAGGTTCTAGAGGGGCTATTATAGTGTTTTTTTAACATGATTTCTGCTTTCCTCTCCCTGAGATTCTTTGCAGTCTTGGGAGGACCTCAGACATGTAAGTGGTGTGTACATGAGGAGGGACACATTAGGGGTTTTGAGTGTGCAGTCCATGCTGTTTGGGTTTGCACTTGTACCTTGGAGGTTGTAGAGGACTGAGAATTGTGTTCCTGGTTTGGCTTTGCAGTTAAGGCTGTACCTTGGAGGTCTTATACGGGTTGGAGGAGTTAGCAGGTGACACCTGGGGGCGAGCTGGATAGTAATCCTCTCTGCTTCCCTTTTAGGTTGGAAATTTCAGCAGTGGTGTAATTGCATAAAATCCTGACCGGTTCCTCAAAAAATGGATAGGTTATATTTTCACAGTCAAACTGTTTCCTGGCATCCATGGTTTTCATGTAAGTCCTCCTGAACGGTTTGCTCTTTATCCAGCACTGGTTGATGTCCCAGTCGTGACCCCTCTCAGACATCTGACTAGCAATGTTCACAAACGCATCTTTATTGCAGTAGCTGATCCCAAGAGCTTGCTGCTCTGACAGTTCTCCCCAAATGGCAATGAGAGCTAGGCTCTTGGCACAACTTTAAGCATTTGTCCAAGGTATGTTGTAAAGGCTGCTGGAATAATATCACTGTAATGCCTATATATTGGAATCTGGGTGCAAATGAGCCGATCATAGCACCACACCAACTTTCACATGGGTGAGGGCCATCTGGTCAACTTGGCCACAGAGAAGAGGAGGGTACACAAGTGAACAGACAGGTCAGTCACACATGCCCAAAAAGCAGTGAGGGATAGCAATTGGAGGACTGCCAAAGTAGTGTGCAGCTACGTTGCATGCACACAGAACAGTAGACCGCACTAACTCAATTCACATTGAACTTAATACACTTTGACAGATATTCCAGAGTTTGCGCTAAGTGCGGAGTTAGTGCACTCTAAGGAATTGCGTAGTGTGTATGCGGGAGTTTTCACACTAAACTACCTTGAGGTAGCATAGATTAAACCCAATGTGTAGAGAAGCCCTTAAAACAATGACAACAAAAGTATGACTAATTTTCCAAGACTCTTGAGTTACGTATGCTGCAAAACTTCAAAATGGCTTCTTTCTGTACTGAGTGCAAATATAAATTACATTTATTTTCTTTGAAGCCCCACTCTCTCTTTTCTATACACAGAAAAGTTCATCTTTGGGATACAGTCTTCTTTCTTGGCTTGAGTAGTAGGAAGAAAGAGGCTTGGAAAGGGGGGCATGTTTCTAGCTCTTGTGTTTTCAATGCTAAGCATTTTAAAAAAAAAACTAATTCTGGAACTTTTTGATAAAAGACAGTGCACCAAATACTGCTGCCTTAGAGTAGAAGGAAACACTAACAATTTGTGCATGTTTTACATGACTGTTTATGGTGTTGTTGAATAAAACATACACAGTTTTTATAACAATTACCATGTGAAGTATCTTAAAGGGACCTGCATGTGCATAAGCTAGCTATTATGAAGTTACACAGGATCTGGTACTTTTTCTATTCTAAGCCCATATTGTTGGTGTTTATAACTTGGCCATAGGAAAATCATTCAGGGTGGAAACGTAGCATATATGATTAATTATTGATAGCAAATGGGAGAGAAAAGAACGTGTGGCTGATGCAGAAATGTAGGACAAGGCAGGGACCTCAACTTTTATTGAAATTATGCAGAGTGATGTGTTACTTGGCTGCTGCTAAGCCTTATAGCCCTAATCAGTAAAGCCAAAGAACCCAACATTTATCCTGGACACTAGTGAGATAAGGCCCAGAAACTGTAACATCTCAAACATACAGGTCTCAGGGAGGAATATATTCATGGGCATCCATTCTTTGATAGCACCAGTCTTTCTGCATCATTCTTAGCCCTACCTGTGTCCCAGTCTATGTCTGTGTTTTGGGACATGAGGCCACAGGTTCTGATATGTTGGCCTAAACTCAGTCTCTGTAAGGCACAAGTGATGCTCATTGTGGGAGGCATTTTGAAGATCTGGCAAAGTTTATGATAGCTTCTTTAATCCCGTTTCCTAAGGCTCCAATTGCCATGATATCTAAGTGTCTTGGAAGGTGAAAATAAATGAATGTTGCTCTGTTTTATTCTTGACTAGGACCCTGCAACCAATTTATTCTCCAGGTCCTGGAAAGATCACAGCAAGTGCCGCTGATTCTTTGTAACCAACCAAACAAATGTTCAGGAAGTAGGACATCTACTCCAGCCTCCTTTTCCTGGTCATTACCATACAGATATTCAGATGGTGGGTGCCATCATAAATAGATGGGCCCCCCAGACAATTTTGATTTTTTTCAAGATGAGACAAATGCCAACAAGAATTTGTCAGCATCACCAACAAAACTGACAGTCAAAGGGGGAAAAAAATCAAGCATATCAAAATCTCCATGGTTTCCTCTCAAAAAGCGAAAGATTTGAGTTAGTACCACATTTGACTTTTAATCCTCCCACATGTCCTCATTATGTATATGGCAGAATAGAAAAAAGCGCACCTGACTGAACATAATTCGAAATCAATACAGTTGTTCACAGAGCTACCTTTGGAATAAGATATGCAGTCTGTCAGGCTATATTTCCCCAAGAACATCCTGCTCTTGCAATTTTTTCTATATACATTTAACTTTCAAGTAGAAATAGTTTGAACATGTCCTGTTGTTAAATTGTAATGATAGCTGATATTCACATATGGAAAAGAAAAGAAAATATTTCAGCTTTTACATTCACCAAATTCCCATTTTTCATCTGTGTTTAAGAATACAGAATAGGTGCTATGTGTTTCACAGCCCTGAATGCTGCTCCAAGTCTTTTTTTAAAGTGTGTTGCTATTTCTCTTTCTTGATGCAAATCGTTTTCATTTCCCTTTCCGAGGGAATTTTAGGTGCAAATTTGAAGGGGGACACTCGCCAGTGGGGTGTTGGTCTGGGCACTTGCCATTCCCTTGATATAATTGTTGTTACTTTAAATGTAGACATAAAGTTTTTGCCATAGCATGCCTTATTCTAGGAATAGAAAACCCTATTGAGTAGCTTTCTCCTACACCTAATAAACTGACTTTTGCTTTTCCAGCCTTATTGGAGACAGTGCATTTTCCATGTCGGAATCCTATTTGTGCTGTCTCCATCCCCAAGCTGCCTCTCAATGGGCTAAGCTTCCTTCCTCAGCCTTGCTATTTTGAGGTTGATCCAATAGAGTTCATGTTGCTGACTGTGCCTAGAGATCTGCTTGTGGGGCATGTGATCCAGGATGATGAACCCCAGCCCCAACCAGAGTTTGCTAATGTGTTTGGATAAACCATTTCCATCCTCTCCATCTTGGTTCTGATCCTCCTGGACCTTAGAAAGAGCAGAGAAGTACTACCCCAAGCCTGTTCCAGGACTGACATTATCTCATCATTGACCTCTGTTGTACAGCTTGGACAGCCATCGGGGCTGGAGTGGGGACGAACACATTACTGAGATAGCTCTCTGTCAAGAATAGCCTCAGCAGTGCTCAGGTCCCACTTCTGCAATAATTCCCTTCAAGGCCTGGGTTAAGTACTTGTTGTGAAGCATCCTGAAGCTTAGCCCTGCTGTGGGACTATGTTCAGAAACATAACCACCACCATAGCCAATTCTGCCCCCTTCCTCTTTTCTCCAGGAATAGTGAATGTCTTCAAACTGTTGGAAAAAAGAACAAGAATGGTTCCTGCTCCCATAGACTGCCTCTTTTTAGCCTGTGCTAAAACATAGGAGTAGCGAGGGAGTCCGTGTGTGCATGGGACTGTGACTGTCCCTTGCTGGGGTCACCAGAAGGCCAACCTCCCCATCCTCTTTTGAAGAAACAAACAAAAAATGTTGGGTGGGAGATATGCTAGGTGCCAGGAGACCCCTGCAGACTTTCTGGCACCATTCTTTGGGTCACGAGGTTGATCTCCACATAGGCAGAGATCTCCATTTAGCTGTTTTTTGAATGGTAAGAGCAAAAAAAAAAAAAAAAAAAAAAAAAAGAAAAAGAGAGTAATTAGTAGTTTCCATATCTTTTTAAATTTGCAAGGTGAACTAGAATGTTGAGATGATTTGGGGAGGAAACAAATCAATTGTTCCATTGTAAAAGGTTTCACTAGGTATAAAATTGGGAAGTTTTCACATTGACAATATTGTAAAGCTTCTGCATGAGCCATTGGTGCCTACATTTATGTCATAGACAAACTTTGTCTGACTATTATTTCCTTAATCCACAGACAATAAAAAATCTTTTAAGAACGGCTTGTCATCACAGATTGTATCTGCAAATATGTCAAGAGCAACTGCATTGCCTCAATGGGACATTCAGGGCTTCAGATGAGTTGTTGCCATCTACTGAGTTGATGATCAGTAACCTAGAAGGGTCTAATTAGCCACTAACACAAGAGACTCTTACAGACTATGGAATAGATACTGTAGTAGTCATTTGGAAAAGCCTAATTACATATTTACAGTACACTCAGACTAGTTATCTGTTGTTTGCCTCGCACAAATATATTTGATAATTTTTTACTGTATAACTTTATTTTGTATATTCTCTTTCATTCAAGCTTTGTCCCAAAATTCTTTACTAAGTTAACTGCAATTATAGAGATAACACTGCTCTACAGCCAAAATGCTTCTGAAATAAATGTAGTCCAACTTTACTAATTCTGGGTCACTGAGAACGAAAATGATGCTTAAAATTGTTGATTGGCTCTAGTTTTCAAGATATGCTATTGGGTCAGTATATACAACCCTTGACTTGGGAATGGCGGAGGATAAGTGAGTTATAAAGGGAAGGGATCTCAATTTAAAGCAGAAATGACTAAAATACATCTTTGACTGGATCTATGAATAAATCTATGACTGGGTTTGGACAGTACTTGCTTTTTAGGCAAAACAATGAATGATGCAATCTGAAGCTGGTATTGCATCATACATGATATGAATTGCATCAAGTTATTCCTAGAAGTCATGGATGATGCAATCATAACAAAGCTTCCATCACTCTGATGAACAAATTGCCCTATATCAGCTCTAGAAATCATACAGTGTTGTGCTCTCTTATTTGTCAGTGTTTGATTTTGCAAAGGGACACATTTCTGTTTAGCTAAAGTGAGCAGAGATGCCTCGTACTTGTGTGAACAGTGCAGATGACTTCTGCTATGTTTGTGGTGAAGTGACTTTTGCATCACAAAAGCGCAGTATAACCACTATGGTTAAGAAAGCCTATCACCTTTCTTTTGGCTGCAAAATTGGAGATCAGGACAGGAGGTGAGCCCCACACATATGCTGCAACACTTGTGCAACAAATCTTCGCCAGTGGTTGAACAGGAAAAGGAAATCTATGCCTTTTGCAGTGCCAATGATTTGGAGAGAGCCAAGAGATCATACCACCAATTGTTACTTCTGCATGGTGCCTCCAGTTGGGAAAGGTGTGTCAAAGAAGAAAAAATGGACTGTGCATTATTCAAACATTCCATCAGCTATACGCCCAGTACCCCACGGAGAAGGACTGCCGGTTCCTGAAGCACCAGAATCCTTCTCACTTGAGTCAGACGAGGAAGAGGAGGAAACTTCTGGTCCTGAACCATCAATGTCACAGGACCCACATTTTCTCCCATCCTCCTCCTCTGAACCACACCTCATAACACAAGGTGAACTGAATGACCTTGTCAGGGATTTGGAACTAACCAAGAGTAAGGCAGAGCTGTTGGGCTCCAGACTACAGCAGTGGAATCTCCTGGCAGGCTATCAGGGCAAATAGAGCCCATCAATGCTTGCAGACTATTGCTGGACAGTGACAAGAGATGCTCCATTTAATGAATACAAGAGACAAGCCAAGAAGCGCCGAGTAGACACTGAATAGGACTAAACTATGTACAGAATAATTTTTTGCCTTTTGTTTCATAATAAATTTTATTTATATAACCCTTTTGCTGATTTTTAAAGTGTTACATAAACAGGACAGGTGAAATATTATCATGTAAAGCAACCATAAACACATGAAAAGACTTAGGTTTACAATTTATGATTAAAACTCTACTATCTACACAATATACATAGACATAAAATGTAAAAATTTAACTATCTTAGAAACAGTAGCCAATCAGTTGTTTTAATTGTTATATTTGAATTCAGCACATCAAAATACATAATAAATATCACATTTTATCTCTGAAGCAGACGACTTCTCAAAAATTGTAGACCAGTGTAATTAATGGTGAAGTGAAGAGAAATTATGAATGTGTAGGCATGAGAGAAAAGATTCCAGATCATATTTGAAAATGGATGGTCGATGGAGCAGAGAGATGCAGGAACACTATTCTGGATCGCAGTAGTTGCAGAGGAGAAGTCTCTTGCACCAAAGTGTCTATTTTGTGTGGAGAGAGAGAGAGGAGATCATTGTAAGATGAACAGAAGAGTGTATGAAATAGGAAGAAAGTAGAGTTAGAGAAGATCCATGAAAGAGTTTTAAAAATCCATTTTTCACTTAAGTAATCCCATATTTTAAATCTACTAATAACTAATGCTAATGGTTTGAGCCATTCATATGAAAAAAGCATGCTAAAAGGCTCAATTGGGGGTGAAACCATCTCATAAATCTGTTTTGCCTAAAATTATTTTTCCAATATTAAGTGTTTTCAGACGTAACTGGAAATTTCTATCTTTTGATGGGTTTTATTCAACATTTTATGTCACTTAGAGATAATGGTTTGCATTTGTTTATAGTTTATATAGTAAATGTCTGAGACTCCTACATTATATGCAACACCATATCCATTTGGCAGTCACCCAGATGACACAGTGTGAAGCTCTATATGGAAAACTCAAGTGTCTGCTTCAGTGGTGCAGTCTTCTAAGCTTGTTTTGGGTAGAGAGGGTGATTTCCTAATCCTCTTTTCCCCTCCTGTGCCCTGTTTTCTCTGTGTCAGGTGTTTATAAACAGTAGGATCAGAACAACTGTGGTTCTCTCCTAGGTTATACTCTGAGAGGATACAACTTTATATAAAGATGTGATCAGGGAATTATAGCATGTATTAGTACTGTTTACGTGAAAATAATAGCGCATGGGAGCCATGAAAAAGAAACAAAATATTTAGAAACCACGTTAACAAACTGTCCAGTAGTTTTGTTCATGCTATTAAAAAGCTTTAGTGCATTGAAGAAGAAAGATAGTCTTAACAAAACTTGCAAGCAACCGTTGGTAGACATCATGCCCTGGATTTCTGTTGAAATAGCTCGCAGACAAGCTGGAGCATGTCTGTGTGAATGCCAGTGAATAGCTGAAAGAGAAAGTTTCCCTTTGCTCTCAGTCTTATCTATCTCCTCAGGTTCCTATTGCCTTCCTTTCTCTGGAGAAAGAGAGAGGTTGTATGTCACTGCATTTGGCTTTCTTGATTGGTCATTTAAAACACATTTTTGGATTTACAAGGTTGATTGAACTAGCTCACCTGCAATACTCTGTGCTGTCATCATTTGCAATCTACTGTAAACCTCTTTCAAGCACGATTTCTCCACCCTTCTCATATAATCCGGGACCATTTCAGTTTGCTTGATTCCCCATGTCTGCCAGTGTCCTCCAAAAAGGGTTGTATCAGATGGTATCAAATGCTATGGGTAGTCATAAAGCACATGATGGAAGGGTGATTGTACATGTTGCATTTTTCACAGATGTGATGGATATTCATGATTTGCTCATGTGGTTCTCTTTGAAACCAGCTTGCTGTGGTGGTAGTTCTGCTTCCGCCCTTCATTGTTAAAAACATATGTTTTGTATTTAAAGGCACGTTATCAATGTAATTTAGCATGGGCCCACAATTTGGATACGGTAGATGCAAGCTTTTACAGAGCCTAATAGCAATGGAAATGTTTTCATGCATTTAAGAAATTAATGGGAGATGCAGGGTGGTCGTGAGTTTCAGACACCTGTTTGCAACCCCTGGGTTGAGAACACATTCTTCAGAGCATTGATTTTGCTTCCTAACTGGCTGGGAAAGTTGCGCAGCAGAGGATTTTCTAGCTTTCCCCAGCCTAGATCCTCCAGGGGCTGAGTGTGTTTCTGCAGCACTTCTGACCCTTGCCTGCCCAAGATGTGAGATGGAAATCAAGACATTTTAATGGCTAGAGATTTGCCAGGCGAAAGCTGACTCATGACTCTCAGTAGAAATACATGGAAAGCAGAGGTGGTTGTTTTTTTTTTTTTTTTAAGAACAAACTGCATCATCAAGGTGGGGGATCCCACCTTTTTATTTGATAATCCAATTTGGTCAATTTTAGTCTGAGTTTTAGACATTTCCTGTACAGTGTTGAAACAAGCAATATGTGTGTATTGGCTTGCGAGTGAATGATTGAAAAATCATGGTGCATATTAGTACCAATATAAGGGTGAGCTACCTTTAGTTTTAGGAATTGACTGCACAGCTAACCTGTGAATATTTTTGTGCAGGCTGTAAATTTGGGATGCGGTGTTGCAAGCAGCAACGGTTTTCTTACTCCAGCTTATTTATTGAATTTGTAAATGTATAATTATGGTTACATAAATGCAGGAGTTCAATGAGAGTACACATGTGCATGAAAGCTGCTGGATCAGGCTTTAGCTTTTAACTTACAGCGATCAAATATCAAAGGAATTTTGCAGTGCGAGTTGGGTTATTTGCACTGAGGAATGATCCCTCCCATATTTAGACCATTAAACCATAAAGATTACTAGGATATTTTGATTTTTTTTAATCTAAAATATCTTTAATTTTAAACACTGCTGGTTACAATGTACTTCTTTAATATCCTGGCTGTAGAAACTTTGTAATTGGTGTGTGATTAAATGCAGAGAGGGCTGGGAGCTTTCTCCAAAATATAAAACACTTACCATAGAGAGTGCAGTCTGGGTCCTGTTCTGGTGAAGTAAAGACCTGCAAGTTCTGCAGTAAGAGGTCTTCTTTCTTTCTTTCTTGAGCCTTTAGTTGTTAGGCCCTGGGATTCAGAAAAACCTGCATCCCAGACTCCTTACCACAGACTAATATGTTACATGATGGTGTCTCTTGTAAAAAGAAAATATATATAATAGGGCTGTCAATTAATCACAGTTAACTCACGCGATTAACTAAAAAAAATTAATCACGATTAATCGCAGTTTTGATCGCACCGTTAAACAATAGAATACCAATCAAAATTTATTAATTTTTTTTGATGTTTTCTACATCTTCAAATATGTTGATTTCAGTTACATCACAGAATACAAAGTGTACAGTGCTTACTTTATATTATTGTTCTTATTACAGATATTTGCACTGTAAAAATGATAAACAAAAGTAATAGTATTTCTCAGTTCACCTCATAAAAGTACTATCGTGCAATCAATTTATCATGAAAATGCAACTTAAAAATGTAGATTTTTTTTGTTACATAACTGCATTAAAAAACAAAACAATGTAAAATTTTAAGGCCTACAAGTCCACTCAGTCCTACTTCTTGTTCAGCCAATTGCTAAGACAAACAAGTTTGTTTACATTTATAGGAGATATGCCGCCAACTTCTTATTTACAATGTCACTTGAAAGTGAGAACAGGCATTTGCGTGGCACTTTTGTAACCAGTATTGCAAGGGGTTTATGTACCAGATATGCTAAACATTCGTATGCCCCTTCTTGCTTTGGCCACCGTTCCAGAGGTCATGCTTCCATGCTGAGCACACTTGTTAAAAAAATAATGCATGAGATAATTTTTAACTGAACTTGGGGGAGAATTGTATGCCTCCTACTCTGTTTTACCCACATTCTGCCATGTATTTTATGTTATAGCAGTCTCGGGTGATGACCCAGCACATGTTGTTAATTTTAAGAACACTCTCACTGCAGATTTGACAAAACGCAAAGAAGGTACCAATGTGAGATTTCTAAAGATAGCTACAGCACTTGACCCAAGGTTTAGGAATCTGAAATGCCTTCCAAAATCTGAGAGGGACGAGGTGTGGAGCATGCTTTCAGAAATCTTGAAAGAGAAACACTCTGATGTGGAGACTGCAGAACCCAAACCACCAAAAGGGAAAATCAACCTTCTGCTGATGGCATCTGACTCAGATGATCAAAGTGATCATGCGTCGGGTTGCACTTCTTTGGATAGTCTTGAGCAGAACTTGTCATCAGCATGGAAGCATGTCCTCTGGAATGATGGTTGAAGCATGGAGGGACATATGAATATTTAGTACATCTGGCACGTAAATATCTTGCGACGCCAGCTACAACACTTCCATGAGAACACCTGTTCTTACTTGCAGGTGATATTGTAAACAAGAAGCAGGCAGCATTATCTGCTGCAAATGTAAACAAACTTGTTTGTCTGAGCAATTGGCTGAACAAGAAGTAGGACTGAGTGGAATAGCAGGCTCTACAATTTTACATTTTTATTTTTGAAACCAGTTTTTTTGTACATAATTCTAAATTTGTAAGTTTAACTTTCAAGATGAAGAGATGGCACTACAGTACTTGTATTAGGTGAATTGAAAAATACTATTTTTTTTTACTGTGCAAATACTTGTAATAAAAATAAATATAAAGTGAGCACTGTACATTTTGTATGCTGTGTTGTAATTGAAACAATACATTTTAAAATGTAGAAAACCAAAAATATTTAAATAAATGGTATTCTATTATTGTTTAACAGTATGATTAATCGTGATTAATTTTTTTAATCGCTTGACAACCCTAACATATAATAAAATAAAACCATAAAAGTTCCACTTCTTTCAGAAGTGTCCAAATACAGGGAGATGATTGACAGTAATGGATCATAAATACCTTTGCTGATCATTCCTAATGGCCAGATTGTGCTCTGATCCTCATTCACACTCTTACTAATAGGTGCCGATTCCTATTGATTTCAGTTGAAGTGTGCACATATCTGAAGGCAGAACAAGCATTTAAAAAAACCCCTCTCTCTAAATACACAATTAGACACCATTCCTGTGGTCCGAGTTGTGTGGGCAACCCTTGACATCTACACCGAGTACCATTTAAAGTCAGTGAGGCTCTGTCCAGGTGCAGAGAATGGGTTCACCTTCACAATCCCATTTCAGAACTGCAGCACTACTCAGTACAATGTTATAGTCCACTGTGTCGCTGGCTCTTTTAATTACTGATAAAACAATGATCTACTTTCGAGTAATTTGTGTTTCATGAATGCCATTTTTTCCTCTTAGAAACCAGAGAGATTAAATAATAATAGCTTAATTTTTTGGTGCCCATTTTCAAAGAGTTTTGGTGCCCTAATAATAAAACCAAAAGCAAAAAAAAACAACAGAAAATGAAAACTATAATTTGGCAAATATTAATAAATTAGAGTTTATACAAAGTTGGGGACCCCAACATACAATACAAAACCATACAACTAAGAGAAAAAATATTTTTTTTAAATGGTGCAAAGGAAAAAAAAATCTTGCACATAATCCTGAAGATTACCACAGAAGTACCTTTTGTGGAGACAGAATTTCACCGTTCTGGGCTCCTGATGGAGAAAGCATTAGTTTTCTGTTATCTCAAGATTGTATTGTATAGTATTCAGCACTTTCAGCATCAACCATCTCAATTGCTTTGGTCCTTCAGTTTGGAGGAGCCTATATCATTTATCAGTTTAAATTCTTTTATACAAAATTGCACTTACTAGACAGTAGGCAATCACTTATGGTAAAACCAGAAACCAAGTTACCACACAAAAATTAACAGCCTAACCTAAAACCTACCAGAGTCTGGAAATATAGGTTTAGTGCTCTCATTCTTTTTATAATTCACATTGTTGTATCTAGGTAGACATTGATAGAACATTTCTTTCCAGTATGTACTGGAATGCCAAGAGACGACAGAATGAGTCTGAGGACAAAGTAGCTTGTATGGTCTTGCTTCAGTAGGCTGAATATAGACCATTATTTTAAACAGTTTTGCCTCTGTGCGTTTAATAAAAATATGCTCTTACTGCTTTTCAGCACAGATAAAAGAAGATATCCGACATCAGATTTAGGTCAAGAGCTTCAATTGCAGGAGAAAATGATGGATGTTTCCTTTAGGGATGATGGAATGTGGAGATGGCACATCTCTGACTGACTGAGTTTAATGCTTTTAGGACTTCTCTCCAGCCCCCACAAAATAAATAAATAAAAAGATCAAGACCGTGATCAAAATGAGATTTTCTTTTTTTAAGGTGTATGTTTTTAAAAGACTGCCCCTTTTGTTTTCCACACAATGTCAATAAGGGCTCCTCTGTTGCCGGACAAGAAAAGGCGCAGAAAAATACTAAAACTTCTAAAGGACTCCTGCCATTGCTGCAGTCCAGGGTGGTATGTTTTGAAATTGACAGGCATTTACTTCACAGAATATCCAAGATCACTTGTGTTAACTCCAATGATGATAAATGTACTTGTCTTGAAAATTAATCAGACTTGCCATGGGAGAATAATGTTTATGTAGCCTTAAGTAATTGACACTCTTGTTGAAAGGACTCCAATTTCAGAGTATCCTTTTCATTCAATAACCATCCATGTTTTACTATGGGGCACATCTATATTCATTTTGTTAACAAGAATAGCAAGAAATTCATGAAGTACATGAGAATCTGGAAACCAGTGAAATAATCACCAGCTCCACAGGATCACCAAAGGCTAAAGGGAGTAATTAAAGAAGATAGGGACATTTCTGAGAAGCTAAATTTCTTTGCCTCAATCTTCACCACAAAGGATATTAGGAAGATAAGCACCATGGATCTTTTTCCTGGAAATAAAGATGAGGCACTAGCAGAGATTAAGGTGTCAGAAGTAGTAGCACTGGAAAATTGTTAATTTACAGTGTAATTAGGCGTTAGGCCATGAGTTCTGAAGGTGCTCAAGTGGGAAGTGGCTGAAGTACTAGCAAATATATGGACACTCATTAAAAACAGCTATTGTACTAGCGGATTGAAGAGTAGCAAATGTTGTGTATATTTAAAGAAGGCTCGAGGTGTGATCTGTGGGATTGCAGACCAGTATTCTTACTTTTGTACAAAGTAAATTGATTGAAACAGTAATTAAAAATAGAATAATAAAACATCTTGAAGACAACAACACGATAGATTCTTATCAACACAGTTTCTGTAAAGAAACCATAATTCTCGCTAATCTATTATAATTCTTTGAATGTGTCAAAAAAGTAGTGGGTACAGTAGAACTGGTTGACATAATTTACTTAGGCTTTCAAAAGGCCTTTGACAAGAGGCTGCTAAAAATTCTAAGTAGGCAGAAGAAGACAGAGTGTATTGTCATGGATTGGAAACTGGCTAGGTGACAGAGAGCAAAGAGTAGTATTAAATTATCAGTTTTCATTTTGGCAAAAGGTTAGCAGCAGGGTGCGCCAAGCTTCCATACTCTGTCTTGTTTAATACATTTATGAATGATCTGGAAAGGGAAGGAGCAACATTTGCAGGTGACTCACATTATTTAGGTTACTCAAGACCAGAGAGGACTGTGAGGAACTTCAGAGACACTTGAACTAGGTGAATGGGCAGCACGATGGCTAATCAAAACAGTGTTGATAAAGGCAAAGTAATGCCATTAGAGGGAAAATTTTGAACTACTCATACACTTTACACAGCTCTAAATTAACGGTATCAATTCAGGACAGGCACCTGCATCATTGTGGAAAGTTCAGTGAATACCTTTGTTAATGTGCAACTGTGGTCAGAAAAGCTATCCATATGTTAAGATGCAAAAGGAATAGGGTCAAAAATAATATGGTAAAGATTATAATTACATACATCAATGGTATGACCTCACCTTAATTTCTGTGTGCAGTACTGGTTGCCCAATCTCTAGAAGGATATTACAGAATTAGAGCAGTTCAGAGAAGAGGGATAAGAATTACTAGGGACACGGATAAACTTTTGTCTGAAGTGAGGTTGAAGACGTTGGGATTGTTTACTTTAGAAAGGAGACAAATAAGAGAAGACATGATGAAAGGAAACAAAATAATGAAGGGTCAGGGAAAGATAGATCTGTAACTTCTGCTCTCTCTGAATTCATGGGACAGTCAATAAAATTGAAAGGTGGCAAATTAAAAATGGACAGAAATACTTTTTCATACAATGTGTAATTAGACTGCAGAACTCAGTGCCACAGGATGTCTCTGAGGCCAAGAAAGTAGTAAGATTCAAAGAGAGATTGGACATTTATGTGGATAAAAGAAATATAAAGGATTAGAATAGTTAATACAAAAAATAATATTGGAAGGGAGATAAAACCCATACCTTAGACCAGTCCATCTTGTGCTTCGGTGCACATTGGGCTACCCACGTTTGTCATCCTTGCCTGTCAACTGCCCTTCTCTCCAAATCTTCCCATTTCATGTTGAGGTGCTTGATGTCGTTCAGAACTGTTCATTTCCATGTTATTCATGGTCTTCCTCTCTTTCTTCTTGCATATTCTGGCTTGCATTCAAGGGTGGTATTTGGTAAGCGTTCTTTTTCCATTCTCAGCACATGTCCCGGCCACTGATGTGTCCTTTTGTAGATTATGTGTAAGAGGGTACCTTGTCCAGTAATTTTTCTGACTTCTTCATTCGTCTTCCTATCTGTATATGCTATTCCCAATATTCTTCACAGACATTTGTGATGAAATGCATCCAGCTTTTGAATTTCTTTCTTGGTAAATTGCCATGTCTCACTGCTATATGTTGTGATGGCGAGAACAATTGCAGTTTTGTCTTGAGGGAGATGTTTTTGGGTTGCCAGATGTTTTTGAGTCTTCCAAATGCAGCGTTTGCCTTCCCAATTCTTCTTCTTCCCGTACATCAGAGCTTAAATCAATTTCTGTTAGGAATTAGTATGTGAACTTCAAGGGGTGGGGAGAACAGATTCTCCACATCTCTCTATTATGGGGTTTCTTTCTCTAAAGCATTTCATTCTGGATATTGTCAGAGGGTATACTGAACTGGATGGATTAAGAGTCAGATTCATTATACCTGCACCTATGTTCCTAAGCAAGTCTTTGCCAGGAAATTACTTTTATATTAATCAAATTATATAATTAAAATAGATTAAAAAGAATAAAAAAGTTGTATCAAACGTTGTGCTTGAGAATAGGTTGTTTCAGCTAACCGTGTGATATGGGTTTCATATTTCTATCCCATGACCACAAATTAGTTTTGTTGTTGTTTATTATTATTATTAGTAGTGGTAGTTGTGATGTTGCGCTCTATATGATTTTATGAAAGGATGCTGATGAATGTGAATATAACGTAACTAAAATACGCTTCATGCAAAAGGTCTCTTGTAAGGTATCATTACAAAGCTTATACTCTACTGAGTGTGGTCATCCTATTTGTATAAATGTATCACTCTTGTATCTGAAACTCGAAATATGAAATATAACTCTGAGGGTCTATTGTAATTATGCAAAGTGTGGGCATTAATGGTGGTTTGGAATCTTGATGGCTCCCATCAACCAGGACAATTGACTGTAGATGGCTCTGTTTTACTTGTAAGTCTTCCTGCATACTCGTGTGCTGGCAAGTGGGTAATGAAGTCTTATAGTGACATGTGGTCTTGTCACCTGAACTGGAATCCATCTTTAACCTGGTGTTTTTCCATTGAGAAGGAGGGGTGGGAACTCAGAGGGGGACAGGGGATTCCTGACTTATGCAAAAGATATATAAGTGGGTGGAACAGAACAATGGAGGGCCATCATGAGAAATCCCCTAGCTACCACCTGAGCTGGAACAAGGGCTGTACCAGAGAAATGGATTGTGCCCAGACTAGGAAGGCCTTCAGTCTGTGAAAGAAACTTATTGAAATATCTCTGAGGTGAGATTTTATCTGTATTCAGTTTTATTACTGTACTAGGCTTAGACTTGTGTTTTTTATTTTGTTTTGCTTGGTAATTCACTTTGTTCTATCTGTTACTACTTGGAACCACTTAAATCCTACTTTCTGTATTTAATAAAATCACTTTTTACTTAATTAATTAACTCAGAGTATGTATTAATACCTGGGGGTGGAGGGGCAAACAGCTGTACATATCTCTCTATCAGTGTTATAGAGGGCGAACAATTTATGAGTTTACCCTGTATAAGCTGTATACAGGGTAAAATGGATTTATTTGGTATTTGGACCCCACTGGGAGTGGGCTTCTGAGTGTTATAGACAGGAACACTTCTTAACCTGCTTTCAATTAAGCCTACAGCCGTTAGGGGACGTGGTTCAGACATGGGTCTGGATTTGCAGTTGGCTAGCAGGTCTGACTCAAACCATGCAGGGCACTGAAGCTTTCAGTTAAGTCTGCAGCTTTGGGGCGCATGGTTCAGACCCTGGGTCTGTGTTGGAGCAGATGGGAATGTCTGGCTCAACAAGATTGGGTGCCGGAGTCCCAAGCTGGCAGGGAAAGCAGGGGCAGAATTAGTCTTGGCTCATCAGTTGGCAGCCCCAAGGGGGTTTCTGTGATCCAACCCGTCACAGTAGTATTACTACTTCTCCATTTCTACTATTATGATTTTGTTAAATGTATTCACTACTGGTAACATTTCCTCCTCTGCAGAAGGCCTATGTACTATTGTTCTTCTTCAAGTTATTGTCCCTATAGTTGCTCTATATGAGGATGTGCGCGCACTTGTGCACTCTTGATCGGAGATTTTGTCAGTCGTATCCGTGGGTCTGCTGTCTACACATCCTCATGCTCTGGTATAAGGCTATGTAGGAAGGGGTAAAGTTGCTGCTGCTCCAGTCCCTTCTCAGATGCCTGCAGCTTGAGACAGTCAGTCATTGTGTCTGCTAGCTAGCTAGCTACACAGCTTTGCTGACTTTTCTTTCTTATTTTCTTGTTTTTGATTTCTTTTCTATAATTTCATTTTAATGTTATTTTTCTATTGAATTTTGCACAACTTTGTGCTCTCCTCATCCTTTTTTGTTCGTTTGGGCCTACATTTCATTCAGCCCTCTCCATCTCCAGCTTTTCCTGTTAGGTTATGTCTAAGACCCTGAAGTTCATGACCTGCCACAGATCCTTCCCCTTCAGCAACAGGCATTCCAACAGCCTTGGCTTTCTTGGAAAGACCCATGTCCTCTCCAAGTGCAAGTGAATTCAAAAGCAGATCCCGAAAGCTGATAGGGGACAGACTGAAACTGCTTCTGATGGAGCGTTCACTGAGACCTGTGAGTCTGGGCCCCTCATTCTCAAGCCTCCACTGTTCAGAATGCGCTGGCGATTTCACGAGCCCCAGCTCCATTAAGCAAAGATTCTGTGGGTCCTCATATTCTTTGAGACCATCTAAAAGAAGAGACCACTTTCTCCAGAAACAGAGACAAGAGAAGAAAGTCACTCTTCTGATCAGAAACAAGGAGTCCTCACATCCCGGTATGGATATCACTGAGGCTTCTAACTCCTCTGGAACTGAGTTCACAGTACCACCAGAAAAGTTTCCAACATGCAACACACCGAGATGCCTCCTGGCAAGCAACCTCATGCAGCACCGGATCAGTACCAGAACTGGAGCCTTTTAAACACAAGGATTCCTCCAAGTCCAAGATCTTAAAGTAATTGTCTTCAGTATTATCCTTCTCAGATCATAGTAAAGAGCATATGGATTGTCCTTTGTTACCGTCCCTAATAACTCGCAACACTATCCAGATTCCCCACTCCCATCCAGGTTCCTGTCTCAGGAGGACTTCCAAATCTGGAAGAGCATGAATCCCCTCTTGAGGGGTACCAAGAGGAATTTCCCACCAGTACCAACTTACCCTCTGAAGCTGGCTTACCCTCTGGTCCTACTGCATCCTTCTACAAAGACTTGACCACTGGAAACTGTGCAGTTATTGGTCTCTCTCTGGCTTCCAGTAGTGATGTGACCCCTTGTACTGATGCCTCTTGCTCCTCCACTGGACACAGGTGAGGATACTTCCTCTGTCTCAGATGTGTCCGTGCAGGTTTCCACCATCTTTCCCTTCTAGCCTTCCTCCCTTGAGATGTGTCTTGAGGAGGAGACCACCAGTGGATGACTGGCCCATCAACTCTGGCAAGGGATCCCCGGGGTCCTGCCCTGTTCCTTATAATTCAGTCCAGTGGGCTTTTTGGAACCCATGGGACCTCTATGAGAACAGTTATACAGTGTGCTCTCATGCAAGAGGTCCAATCAAGAGCAACAGCCACTGCCAGCGGGCCACCTTCCACAGGAAGAACTTCCAGAACAGCAGGAGTGAGGTGCAGAGGAGACACCACCATTGTACAAATCCTGTTCCTCACCGGATAAGGCTGTTATGCCTGCCCACACACCCCGTCATCCTATGGGATGATTTCAAGATGTTTCAAGACCTCAAATCCTTACAGATCCTTTTGGAGGAGATTAACATTATTTGCTGAACATTTTACATACTTTCCCCCTGGAGAAGATTGCCTTACGCTTAAATATCTGTTAGCACCAGCCCCTTTGGTGTGGCAAACACCAGTGACCATACCACTCACTTGTAAGCAGACTGATAAAAAAAAATAGTATATTCTTTCTAGGGTTCAAAGTATCCTTTCTCCTATCCTACCTCTAACCCTTTGGTCATTGATGCAATTAATGTAAGAACTAGACAGTATTGGTCTTGGTCAGCCCCTTCTCACAAGAAACTTAAATGCATAGACTTTCTTGACAACAAAAACTACTTTTTGGCTGCTCTGCAATTCATGGTGGCCAGCTATTAGGCCTCAATGGGAAAATATGACTTTACAAATTATTTCACATTTTCTCATTTTGCTGAACATCTGCCACAGGACCAGAGGGAACAGTTCCAGGATCTCATCACAGAAGGCCAGACGATTGTCAAGGCTTCCCTTCAGGCCTCACTTGGTATCGCTTTCACAGCTTTGCCCTCTGTGGCCACCACCATAGTCCATGCATCGAGTATCTTGGCTGCAATCCTCCAGCCTTCCCTGGGAAATACAAAACAACTGTGGAGGACTTTCCCTTTGAGGGCCTGAAGCTCTTCAGTGGTTCCTCAATGGGTCCCTCTACTCCCCACAAAGACTTGCTTAGTACGTTGGCGTCTACGCACCTGTGACAAAAAGGAAATACAGCAAGTCTCAAACAGCTCAGTCGTCCTGCCCATTTATCAAACCATGCTCACCGAACTTCCCAGAAAGAAACCTAGATTTCCCAAGAGGGCTTCACAGTTGAGAAGGAACTGGAGTGATGGTGGGTCCATCCCTCCCTATATACTCTTGTACCAGGGCATGAAGATGATGTGTAGGGTGCAGCTGTGGACACTGTTGACAGTATCTTCCATTAAATGAGAATGAACACATGCAGATCCTGGCATGAAGTACCCATAGGAACAAAACATCTTGAAGAACATCTTGTACACCTCTTGTCTCACTGCTTTGAAATACAAATGCCTTGTGCACCTGGGTGAATTTCACCTTAATCTTGGATAATTATCTCTCCCTGTAGGATAAATTAAATTTACTTCATGAAAATTGAGTAAAATCCCTTCTGTACAGAAAAGAGAAATGTAAGTGAAGCTGGGATAGCACATTTCCAATATGCAATACAGAACATTGCAGCATAGCTTATCTCCCTAGCATTTTCATTCCGAAGTATCACAAAATACTTTGCAGCCAGTTACAGACTATACATGAAAATACAAGTAATGTGTACAAGTTATCCATAGCATCTCTTTGACTCTGATATAGTTTTGTCTCTATACCCTTTGTGTTTAATATTTGTTTTAACATTTTTATTAGACATCCAGAGATGTTTGGGAACAGTACATTCTTGAACTAAATTTTAGTGTTATTAATGTTGTTGATTATTAGACTTCAGGAACTTGGAAATGGTGAAATAGAGTGCCAGTTATGCAGGAAAACCTAGCAGGAAATATACTACATGTCAGTTCCTTCATGTGTTTGAATCTAGTATGCCAGTTCCCTCCCCTCAATGGTTTTAAACCTGGCCAGTATCTTGGCAGCCAATCATGTTATGTATCTTCAGGAAATTTAGGAGGTGGAATCCATGACAGTTCATTTCTGCTTCAGAAATTCAGAAACCAATAGAAAATATCATCTTATACTTGCTAGTTACTGCCTTTGCTTCAGGACCATTTGTACTGTCTGGATACCAGTAACTCTGCCTCACAGACAAGTAATAGAATTGCAGTTATGGAAATAGGATGCAAGTATCTCAAGAGGGAAATACAGTAGAGAGAAGGACTTCCGACTCTCTGAAAATTGAATGCTTTCAAGGAAATGAGCTAAGCTTTACAAATGGTATAAAAAGACTTGGAATTTTGGATTACACAGGGTAAGCAGAGCACACATATGCTCAACCGGATGTCCTGAGGACTGATTATATAATCGTACAGCAAATAAATATGTAGTTGATGTTATCTGACCAACAATTGTGTTTTGTTAAGTCTGACATATGTTTCAAATGTAATGGAGGAAAAACATTGTACTGCTTTAAATCAGTGATCTTTATGATCAAAAATAAGACACTTTCATACATTAGAGTCTTACCCACATCATGTCTATTCTTTTGTTGTTAAATAAATAAATAAAATGCGAAGCACATTACTGTAATTAAGGACTCAAGGAAACCCATTGATCCATATTTGGAAATGTTGATAATTTGGTTTGCATCATTGCTGGATTGCATCAGACAATCAGATAGAATTATAGGTCATTCTAACCATGATCTTTGCCCTAAGGCTTAGTCTTTGCATTTCCAAAGAACACATGCAGCACATTTTTGTTATATTATTGCCTGCCTGGGAAGAAGTCAGTGAGGGAGGTGGGGGTGCTCTGCGTTCTTTGGAATCTGAAACAGAGAGTTTAAACCACATGCTCCTTGTTTGTTCCTAGATTTTCAGAAAAAATGACCACCAAATGGCTTGAACTCTTTGAAGGTAGTGGTGTTCCATATGGTCCAATCAACAGTATGCAGCAAGTATTCTCGGATCCTCAGGTCAGTTCTCACAGAGCCTTTGTGATACATTAGTAACATGTTTTACAAATATTCAGTAACAATTGCTTTCCTCTACACCAGCTTTTAACTACCTGTAAAAATGTGATTCCAGTCATTTGTGTTGAGTATGAGGCTAGTAACATGGTATAATTACAAACGATCATTAACTGCTGACCCTAAAATGGAGTGTACATTTGGAAATATAGCCTTTTCCATATTATATTAGGCCATTGGTACATCAAGTCTTGTACAGTATCTTGCTGTCATCAAAGGGCAATGTCTGATTCTTCAGAGGACAGGAGAACAACATTTTTCTAGACAAATACTGCAGTGCGGGAAAATAATTTTTCACTCTCACAGGCAATCATCCTAGTCTTTATAGTAGGTATAACTACAAAGTATATTGATAAAAATTCTCAAGCTTTGAATGCAGTTGAATGAAAATATGATGCAGAAATATTTTGAGCCATTTCTTGGCTTGGAACTCCCAAGAACTAAGAGGAATTTGTCTTTTGCTTTTAGTATTTCACAAAGTTAAATGTTTCTTTATTCATAACAGATACCATACATTTGGTTAAAATATTCTTACCTTCTTACGCCCATAAATTTCTGAAAGCTGGGCACTGCACTGATTTTCCCATTGGAGCTTGTTGGGTTGATTGTTCTCTCGCCAGCTCAACCAGTTCTGTCAAACGAAGTTAACAGGCTATATTTTGCACCTGTTCTGCTACTCAGTGAATCTCATTTAAATGAATTCCTGATGCTAGAATAAACCTGTTCCATAAAGACTATACATCTACTTGAGTGCAAATGTAGGAAAAAGTGAACATCCTCTGAATCAAATATCTGATAAAGTAATGAGAGTGTTCAAGGAATCAAAGTGCATCACTAAAAATTGTAAAATAGGATTGACTACTGAAATAAATGAATCTGTTCTGTATGTAAAATCTGCTGTGCTCCAGTATATAGACTGTATAATATATTTACCAAGACTGTGCACAAGAATAAAAGAACAGAAAATGAATGTGTGATAAAGGAACACATTTATTATATATCAAGGGCCTGCATTTATAAAGCTACTGCTGCATAAGAGTGGAAGTTTTGGTAGATTAATGCACTGTTATTCCTTGAAATGAGGAAGCACCATGCTGACTTTGCGTATGGAGGATAACCAGGCCAACTTTCTCACTTCATAATTTTCACAGGGATTAAGCTTGGGTTTTGTACACTACATTGCAGAAGGCTTTATTTTACTCAGGAGTTAGTTGGTTGGGGGATTATACATAGGATGATACTGAAAAGGAGATCCTGCACTTTTTGTTCGATGTGCCACAAAATTAAAAAAAGTCAATAACAATATGAGAGAGAGGATTTTTTAGAGGTTAAAGCGATGATGTGGTGTGTGTGTGGGGGGAAGTATCACTAAAGCGCCTCTGCTGAAAACGGCATACCAAATTGAAGGGAGGACTGCGGTAGTTTCCCTGCTTCTGACAAAGTTTGCCTTCCCCCTGGATACTTTTAAATCATCTCTACCATGGGACACACAGTGATGCCCTTGCCTTTGAAATGGACCAGATTGCACCAATTGCCAGGTTTTTTCAAATTGTTTTCCCATTAAGGAGCATGCTTATTCCCAACTTCTGTCATAGAACTTCCTGAAAAATTGTGTCCCTTCCACACACTCCTCTGGACTTATTATTACACTATCACTCTGTTCTCATCACTTCCTGGAACAAAATGTAAGCATTTCTAGTGAAGTGCAGCTTAATGGGTTTGTTTAGTAAATGGCGTTATCTCCCTCCCTGATTTATAGTTCTGAGAAAATGCTTGTGCTCAAACAAGTGAATAGTCCCTTTCCCTTGGAACTCAGGGTTTATTTGTATAGTTATGGAAAGAAATGTGTGCTAGAATCCCTTGTTGAAATACTAGCATCACGTCACTGGGTTAGATATACTTTCTACACCATTATCTCTCTGAGAGGTGAATAGAAGAGAAAGGACCAATGCGGAGAGTAGTAAACTCAATCTTCCAGTTGTGTTGGATATTTTATTTATATTTTTAATTGTACTTTATATTTTTGTGGCGAGTACTCCAAACATCTGCAGATGGGTCCTCCATTGCCCTTTCTGATCCAATATCTCAATAGTGACTTGGACTCAGAAGTTTAGGGCCAGTTCAAGGAAAAAGTTAATGAATTTGCACCTATCCCTTTATTCTGGGATGCCAGTTTTCACCTGTGCATCCAGTCACTGTCCTTGTGTTTCAGCAGCAGCCACATGTCTGCATAAACCACCAATATACTATAACATTCTCACTCTTCAACAACAGCTTTACCCTTAATAGACCATATTGTGAACTCCCTTCCTGCATTACAAAAAGCACTACAGTGGACTGGGAATGAGTAGAACAGAAAATCCACCAATCGCTCAGGTTCTGTAATCCAGATATCTCCAACACTCCCAAATCCCATTTATAACAGGAATAGAAGATGTTTCCCAACAAGACCATACCATAATCATAGCCAAAGTATCAGATATGTAAAACTTGTCCCATTTATAATGATATACAGTATAAGGACTTTGTGATCACTCTGAAATAATGGAAGAATTCTTTTTTGTTCATCTTCTCTCAAGATCTGCCTAGACTAGGAAAATCTGTGTTTAGGAGATGTTAGCTAACTTGCGTTAATAAGCATATTTTTTAAACACCATTTAGCACTAAATGTAGACAAAGGCAGTAGGATTTAAAACTCAAGGATTTACCACAATCAGCTAACACATTTTTAAATTTCACTAGCTTTGCCTCATTGTAGAGAACCAAAAGCAATACCCAAACTGGTGGCCTTTGGATGTGGATACACTTTCCTTTACCTCTAACCAGGATACCTTTGGAATCCACATGCTATGAAGGTTCTTTCCCTGGCTATCTTTTACTAGCAATAGTACTAAAATATATATAATAATATAAAATGTAATATATATATTCAGTAACATTAAGTTTGAAACAGTTTCATTAATTTTCATCCCCACTGTTTCCTAATCATCTTCAGTTTTTTGTCATTCTTAATATAAAGCAGCAGTCATAAGATGTGGGCTCACACCACTGGTGACTGAGGCTTCACAATGTAGTGCATGTCAACAACCATCAAAGCGTTATGCCAGCACAGCTGTTAGCAATGCTTCAAAATGCTTTACGGTGCACCACAAGGCCTTTGGCAGCCAAAGACCAAGCGCATGGGGTAAAACTGAAGAGGGATGGAAGCAAGACTGAAGGGAAAGGGACGCAAGTCTAAAAGGGAGGTCTGAAGTGGTATACAATTTAGTCAACTATAGGTGTGTGTTTTTCCCTCACCGTGGAATCATGAGGGTCAAAAGACACCCACATAATTTCTTTTGTAAACTCAGAACAACTTGTCTGACCCCAGGATGGTTTGTTAACATCATTAACAGCTTCAATCATACTGTAACTGATCTGCCAAAAAAATGAAGTTTTTGACTAAGCTGGATCGCCAGGTGATACATTTTTTCCATGAATGGAATGAAATGTTGTCTACCTTTTCCCAACTGATTATAATCTTTTATTCATTTGTGTTGTTAAAATGAATACTGCAGGCATTCTCGCTGCTAAGTCAATCAGTATCTATGTGAGGGGGAGGGAGACAGAGGTTAAAAGGGTTGAGAGACAGGCATTTGCTCTCTTAGGGTCACTGATACAGTAGTTAAGAAAACATTCACACAGTTAAGACCCCTTAAAGGGACAACTTACTTTCCTTAAAAAATGAGAGAGAAAAAGAGAGAGAAAAGTGTATTTATAGAAGGTCCTATAAAGGTACTATATAGGCTATCGGCTTGCAGCATTTTATATTCAGATTTTTTCCAAGTTCTCTTTTTCTAAAATATGTTCTTTTAATCAGGCCAAAATCATAGAGTACATTAAAAGAATTCTTTAAAAGTTTTAAACATTTACTGGATGATCTGAGTGTGGTCCTATTTAACATACCCTTGGGAACATGTGTATGAAATACAATGTGGTTTGAGGTTTTCCAAACAATATCAACTTAAAAGAGAACTTTTTTTTAACAGAAACAATTCAAATTCCTCCAAAAGATAAAACAAAACAAAAGCAGGTACGCACCATACTGCAGATAGGCCATGAAAGCATAAAGATCTCTGGCTATTAAATAAGTGGAATGAAAGTATTCTTCGTACTTTTTTCATTAGGTGTTCTTTTACAGTCACCATACAATGCCACTGTTGTTTCCGAATGGCTGGCAGAAATTTAAAAAAAGAATAAGATGGCTGCATTATGGACAATTTTTAATAATTTGTTAGCTAATGTTTAAAACCATACTCCTTGATACATTTTATCATATCAATGCTGTGAGCAGAAAATAAAGATGAAAGTCCTGAAATGGTATTTTTTAGCAGAACAGTTACAGACATACCACACAAGTTGAGTCCATCAGGTGTAAGACATCCTGATGCATCACTTCTGAGAAGTATTGGGAGGGAAATATCAGAGTTGAAATATCACAGCTGGCTCTGATTTCAGCTCCTGCCAAACACCTGCAAGCTCTAAAAGGATACCAAAACAAAACTCCACCCTGTGGCAGAAGGCCATCCCTTAAGAACCCTTCCCTGAGTTTGCATCACTATAAAAATTAATTTAACATTTTTACAGAAACCTTATTCTTCCTGTCCCAGAAGACTAATACAGTTCCGTTAGCCATTCTGCTGAATATGCCTCAAAAACAGAAAGTTAAGAATTGAAATATTTGACAGTTGAAAATTATCTGATGTTTTCATCTTATTATTTGTGAAAGCCTGTGAAATTGGTGGGTTTTATTAACCCCTGGACTATATCATATTCTGTAAATCATTTCATTTGAACACGTCCTGGCAAAATTTTCCTAGCATCTGTAAAAGCTTCCACAATTGAACTTATGAACACAGAAAGCAATTGAAGAAACAAATAATATTTTAAACTTTAGTTTAGTTTTTTAAAAAGTGATGTACTTTAAGGACCATGTTTTGAATCACTTTAGTGATTTACCGAAACAGTTTTTGCAGTCCACTAAGGGTTATTCAAGTCAAGTGAAATTATATTCTTGTCTGTAATACTGTAGAGAATTTCTTACATACAGAGGTTCCTGCAACTGAAAAACAGTTGAGTGAAGGCCTTCAGGTTATACAATGTTTCTGGGAGTAATTTCTAGTAGAGAGGTGAAAGGGAGGAGTTAAATTTTGCATTTATCTCTTTCAGTATTGGACCTGATTGGAAATTTTCCAATGGAATGTATTTCCAGAAAATGCCATTGTGTCAAAAACAAAGCATTTTGTGAGAACATGTTGCCTTTGAAAAAAATTATTTTGAAGTGAAAATTGGAGAAAAAGCCCCATGTTTCAATATAATTGAAACATTCCATTTAGACCTTTTCAGAACAAAATATTTCAAATTTCCATTTCAAAATGACTTTTCATTTAGTTTTTAACACTGTGAAGTATGATGTCAACAGTTGAAATCCGAATGAACTCTTTCAATTTTGATTGACCAAAAATGCAATTTTTTCCAGAATTTTGATTTGTGGAAAAATTTGAATTTTTTATTTTCTTTCTGTTCTGAAACAAAAGAGATTTCAGAATTCTAGAACTCCCCTTGAAACAAAGTTATGGTTCCTGCACACTCTAGGAAAGTGGTACTGTATCCCCTTTCAGACTACTGTACCCCTTTCGGGAGTCTGATTTGGCTTGTGTACCCCAAATTTCACTTCACTAAAAACTACTTGCTTACAAAATCAAACATAAAAATGCAAAAGTGTCACAGCACAGTAGTATTGAAAAATGTGTGTGTGTTAGTAATACATATGCCTGCATGTGTTGTGAAGAGCCATCCCTTCTATTTTAGACTCCCATTTTATGAAGATCAAAAATTTCTAAAAAAAAGCATTTATTTCAAGCATAGTTATCCAGAGATCTCAGAGAAGCACCAAAAACCTTCCAGTGAACTGGTTTTCAAATTAAAGAGGGAACTTGCAAGGACATTTTCAAAAAGTTGCATTATGGGTTCTCAGTTCAGGAACATAGTGAGAAGTGTCTCACTGACCTTTTCAAAACTTCAGTTCTTTCTTCACTATGCTCCAGCATTAGCAATTCATGACCCAGCTTTTTCAAAGCTCTTTGGAGAGGTTGCACAGTGGTTCACTACTCCTGGATTTCAGTAAAGTGATGCCAGTCAGTTTCAAAGAATTTTGGTCCTACAATCTTGGAATGCACCGAAGACAATGCCATTGAGCTTTCAAGGAACTGTGCTTGCTGGTGTGTAATTTCTTTGAAGTTCCTAACAGCATGTTTATCTGACTGGAATTTTCATTCTTGGATACAGTGCAAATATGGAGTCATAACTGAGCTGTATGGGTTTCATTATAGGTAAGAATACACATACTTAAATTCATAGAATCATAGAATATTAGGATTGGAAGGAACCTCAGAAGGTCATCTAGTCCAACCCCCTGCTCAAAGCAGGACCAATCCCCAGATTTTTACCCCAGTTCCCCAAATGGCCCCCTCAAGGATTGAACTCACAACCCTAGGTTTAGCAGGCCAATGCTCAAACCACTGAGCTATCCCTCCCCCCAAATTGTTACATTGTAATCCCATCACGTTTTGCAAGGTAAGTGGGATTGTCCTTGGTCTGTCTTCTAAGGTATAGCTAAGTGCTTGGAGGAGTTGGTGCCGGTGATTCTGTAGGTGGCATTCTTCCCACAAAGTCTGCACTGAACCTGTGCCACTGCGTAATCGTGGTAAACACTGTGCTGCTGGACTGCAGTCATTTTCTTGTGTTACACATTCAAAATTGTGTGCACTTTTGGTTACTAAGATCCTGAGGAAGTTTTTAATAGTAGTAGTGGTAGCGTCCTGATGAAATTTTAGCATGAGAACTGATATTTTGCCAACTTAAATTTCCCCAGCAATTTCAGTTGGAGATAGTATTTTTCTTCACTTCCTGTGTACTCTTTCCCCTAACCGTTGTGGAAAATAATATGTATGTTGCTTATCAGCTTAAGAAGCTTGTCGATTGCTAGATAAAGAAAATCTCATTCTCATTTCTCATTTTCAAAATATCACAGTGAAGTAGACCTATATCCAAACTGAATTAAGTGAAGTTAGGACAGAAAGAGTCTGCATGGATATCAAAGGCAAAAGCTTTGGATGCTCAAAACCAATTTTCAGTGTATGATTTCAGGTAACTGTAGTTGTTTGTCATTTTTTTTTTTATTTCTGAATTTTATTGTCAGATTGTGTCCAGGAATTTCCTGTGAAAATAGACAGCCTGAGCTGCTTCTGTGGGAAAAAAGGGCTGATCTGCAAAGAGTTTTTGTACTCCTTTAACTAAATTGGTTTGAAATTGGAATAATTAAAGTTTTACAGCTCCCTAATGTGGATGGTGTTATGCTAATATAATGGTGTTTATACAGGTATAGCTTGTTCCCGTAAATTTAGGAGAATAAGATATGCTGGCAATAAGGCATCTTTATAGAGGTATAGCTGCATCCACACTAGGGAATGTACTGCTTTACCTGTTTATTTATTTATTTATTTTTAAATCACACCCCTAACAGAAATAATAGTACAAAAACTGTGTGGACAAGGCTATAGTGTGTCTCTACTCCCCAGCTGCCTTTTCTGGGTTTTTCAGCTGAGTCCTGAAAATCACAAAAGTGATACGAATCTCATTTAAAAAAAACAAACACTTGATCAGTGATTAGAGTGTCCTTCGGGATGCCCCAGATGAGTTTCAGATGTTTAGGGCAACGCTAGAGGTGCACTGTAGCTCACACTGGGGACACTCAGCTAGGTGTTCGTCATTTCATACATACCTGTGTGACATGTAATGGCCCATAAAAGAGGATATTCCCATAATTCACAAATAGCCTTAGGAAGAGGATGGCAAACAAAAACTCACCAGTGATAGCACTAGAAAGGGAACTCTTGGGCAACATGAGAGAGAGAAGATGCAAAGGTGATACTTCAGGAGTTTAGCTCAACAGTGGAAGGAGAGACAGACACATGAGCATGACTAAAAATGGAGGCTGTAATGTTGTTAACTTAACCTAACTCCTAAAGGTCCAAAGCAGGACTGAAACAGTTTCTGGGTTGCAGATATTACAGTGTGGATCCCAAGCTGGTTGCCAAGTAGCAAGGAAAAAAAAGAGAGGGACCAGCTCTTAGCACTTCAGCCAGCTAGAAGGAGTTTGCCTCCAAAAGCTAAATTTCCTCCCATTATCTCAGCCAAAGTTTGAAGGACTAGACAAGGGATGCTGCAAACTGTGGAAGACATTGATGATTATACCCAACTTGCAATGCAAAGGGCCAGGCTCAATGCCTGTCCATCCTTCTGTAAGAGTTTGGGCCCCCCCAAAACTGACCCTTAGTGACATGCGGTCCATTCTAGGAACTTTCTGTATTTGTGACAAGCACTTATTGATTTATTAGGACTTGTTTCTTTTTCAGTATGTTACATACCCTTTTCCTAGGTACCGGTATATGAATATGCACTTAAGTTTTTGCAGTGTGTTGGTCCAGTAGCTTGTCGCACAGTAATATATCTGGCCATTAAGTTAAAGACTGATTTCTTGAACTGCCTTTTTTTTTTCTGATAGGCTGCCACCTACCCAGTAATTAGTCTGTTACAAATAGCATCAGTTATAAATATTCTTTGTACTAATCAAAGCAGTATGACATTCAGCATCTCTTCTATGAAAGTTTAAAATACTTGGAAATCATTATAACATTCCTTCATGTCCTTATCTCCTAAATATGCTGGACCACATATAAAAAATTAAAATGTGATCAACTAAACATAGCCATTCTAATTGAAATGAAATCAAAGAAAAAAATGAGAAGCAATTTTTTAATCAAGTAAATGTGTGGCTATATCCCATATGACAAAACTTTACAAAAATAACTGCAAATTGTTGGTTCTTTGAGAAATATTTGCTGTCACAAAACTTTGCTTCTTTTCAATTCTGTCAGTTCTCTTGTTGTATTAGAACTAAATGCAAACGCTCTCACTCTCACTGCACACACTTTCTCGATCTCTCATTATAGACGACTGATGGAAAAACAAACACCAAATAAGAGCATCTGGAGATGGTTTATTTCTTTACAAGTTGACTGGAAGACAATGTTGAAACAGACACTGCTGTCATTTCACAATACAGGAAATTTAGAAAAGGTGTCACAGCTGTTTTAAATAACTTCATTTTGAGCATGCCAGTCATGGGGGCATGAGCCTTCACTTCTTCACTGGGAGAGAAGAAGGGAACTCATCCTGCTATAAGTATAACTTAATTGAAATCAATGAATTTCCACCAATTTGGCCCCTTAAAGTAAAAAATCAGTGCTATGGCCTAACTCAGCAGGGTATTTAAGCATCTTCCTGACTTTAAGCAACTAAGTAGTCTCATTAAAGTCAATGGGACTAGTCGTGTACTTAAGTATGAAATGGGGCCTATATTTGATTATATACTTCTTAATGTTAAATAATAAAGTGTGTGTGTGTAAATTTGAGAACTAAGTGATCCAGGCATTAAAAAAAATCCAATAACACTGAGAGGTAGAATGATTCAGTGTAAGGTCTGATTGGTAGCTTTGGGAACCAAAGTCTCCTATTTAACCTGAACAGAACAGTTATAGTGCAGCACAGGAAACAGCAATGCAATGTTGCCCAAACTGTTTTGCCAAAGTGCCTCAATTCTAATCTGGGAGGACCTGCTTTAGGCTTGGATGAATAATTCAGTCCCCTGTCAGTTTACTCCAGGTCGTTCTACTGAGACACCATCAGATTTGCCAGTTATGCTGGTGGTTAGTTTAAACCTGGTCACTAGGGGTTGAGTTGAGACCACCAACTCATTCTCATTCATTTTGATGGTAATAGCTTTGGTCACTACTGACCACTGACCAGAGCAGGATTACAGTAGGTGACAACAGAATTAAATAGGTATGTGATAAATCCATTCTTTTAAGGAAGCATAATATACTGTTTATCTAGAACATTTGTCCAGAGCTATACCTGAAACCATATAGTAAGGGTATGTTTTCACAACCGGCCGAATCGGCGGTGTCAAAGTTAGAATCAGGACTCACAATTTGTCAGACCACTCTGTTTTATTAGCACAGCGCTCTGCCAATAACATTCAGAATATGTGAGCGGCCATGCAAGGCCAAAACAGTCTTATTTATACAGATAAAAGAGCGGGAATCAGACAGAGGAACAAAGAAAGCAAAACTGTAAAATTCACCTGGGGCACAGCATGCATATCCTACTTCCTTACTAACTCTTTATCAATCTGAGGCTAATACTTCACCAGTTGCCCTTAAATGGTGCAATTGTTCTATGTGAATGTCTGTATTCCTGACACCTGGATTGCAGCATTCCAACAGTTTTTCTTAAAGGTACAGACAGCATTTCTTTAATCCTTTCTATTTTCACAATATAATTCATTCTACTTTCACAGCGGGTAGCAATCGATTTCTCGGGGATTGATATATCGTGTCTCATCTAGACGCAACATATCGATCCCTGAACGCGCTCCTGTCGACTCCGGAACTCCACCAACGTGAACGGTGGTAGCGGAGTCGACAGGGGGAGCTGCGGACATCGATCCCGCGCCGTGAGGACGGTAGGTAACTCGATCTAAGGTATTTTGACTTCAGCTACGTTATTCACGTAGCTGAAGTTGCGTATCTTAGATCGTTCCCCTCCCCTAGTGTAGACCAGCCCTAAGACATATTGCATAATTTGTATAAGAGGTCTGGGGTTTTATTAACTAAACACATTGAATTTAAACCTATAATGTATTAATTTGCTTCATTGCTGTAAAGCATATTTGAGAAATATTTCACCATTAATACAGCACTACAGGGTGCAACCACAGCACCCCAGCCTGTATGAGTTTGGAGTCAATAAAAGATCACATTTGCATTATTATCTCTGAAAAGATCTAAAGGTTTATAGAAGATGTGTTGTAACCTGATGTGGTCATCTCTGCAGTGATGATAGAGATTGATAGACATTTTAGAAATTATTCATGCTGAGAAATGTCTATTTTTTAAAATTTTAGCATGCTAACCTGATGTAAATGCATATACTGTATTTCCCCCCGAAGCTGCTATATCCTCTTTGCTTGAAATCTCTTGATAGGTTGTTATGTGTGGAAAACACAAATCCTCTTCCCTTTGTTTAGTGACTCCACATTTGAGATGGCTGCAATATGGCAGTTATTTCAGCTAAGGCGTAACTCCACCCATTTTCTTTTTCTGGTACTGACCTCATTGCAGCCATTGTCAGGGAAATGAAATGCTAAATATATCTGCATTGAGATAAAAGCACCCTCAAGGGCCAAACCAAAGGAGCATTTTTCTGATATATATGTCCCAAAATCAACTTGGTGAGCGAGTCATGTAAGTCCCTCCAACAGATCAACTTTTCTTCATTGCTGCCAAGATATGCATTTATTTGTGCTGCTTACTGAGGCCTTCCCCATCTACCTGATAGGAGAATGTAGCAGTGGCATTAGTCAAGATGAAATTCTGTTACTGTTAGGGATTTTTAATACCTTATTGTGTTCAATGTCTCAACTTTGTTTTTCATTGCAAAGTTGTGTTTAGTCATTTTAAAATGATCTGAGAATGAAGACAGGAAGTTCTGTATTTTGGAAATTTGTGTTAATCTATAGCTCAAAATATATGTATTAGTAATGCTACTACACAGATGATGAATACATGTAATTCTTAATACAGATTTATGCTACAGGTCTGGTTTATTGATAGTATCAATAAAGAAGTATACTTAATTGTGTAAAATAATTTTTAATTATGTACATAGTAATATACTTGATTGTGAAGTGCTTTGAGATCTACTGATGAAAAATTCTATATAAGAGCTGGGTATTCCTATTAAAAAGAGTATGAATACATGGTCCATTATTATGTACTGGGTAAATAACATGGTTTTAAAGTATTTGCAATTATTTATTTGGTAGACTCAGGCTCCACTTAACTAATACATATTTAGAAACCTTTTTTTTTTATCTAAGTATACCGTACTGTTATGTCAAGATGGGTCTAATGTTCATCTATTAAATTTAGTATAATCAACATTATCAACAAATTATTTTTATATGTAATAATAGGAAGAAAGCAGCAGTTAACATAACTTTTTTCTATAACAATTAGCAAGGAGTAGATTTTTAGTAACAATTCAACTGGTTGGAAACCTCAGATTAAGTTTAAACTGTTTTAGTAACAGTAAGCAGCAGGAGAAGAAAAATATTATAGTTTATATCCATTTTGTATGCAAAGAGCTGTAGACAGTTTGGGCTAAGTTGCTTTCTTCACAAGGTTCATATTTTTATTACTGTAACAGGGTGGCTGGCAGACTTTAGGACTTTGCAGAGGGATTGAGGGTTTGTCTGTTAAGTGCAGGGAAATTGCAGCTGAGTCACAGTGGCAGGTGCATCTAGTTAACTCCAACCTGGATATAAAAGGGGTTGGGAACAGAAGAGGCAGAGTAAACTAGAAGGTGGGACAGAGGAGGTCTTGCAGGGAAAACTCTTGGAATAGCCAAACTTGGAGGGAAGAAGGTTTAGACTTTGGTATATGTTCTCTTGTTTTTGAGTTACCAGCAGAGCCAAATGTCAGGGAAAAGGTAAGTATGATGTTACACGATTTATGTATGTTTTGTTAAGAACAAGTTAGAAACTCTACCTGCGTGCAATTATTTTGTGTTTTCATTAGGGCTGTCAAGTGATTAAAAAAATTAATCGTGATTAATCACACAATTAAACAATAATAGAGTACCATTTATTTAAATATTTTTTGATTTTTTCTACATTTTCAAATATATTGATTTCAGTTACAACACAATACAAAGTGTACAGTGCTCACATTATATTTATATTTGTTTAAAAATATTTGCACTATAAAAAACAAAACAATGTAAAATTTTAGAACCTACAAGTCCACTCAGTCCTACTTCAGCCAATTGTTCTGACAAACAAGTTTATTTACAATTTTCAGGCTATAATGCTGTCCATGTTTTGTTTACAATGTCACCTGAAAGTGAGAACAGGCATTCGCATGGCACTGTTTTGGCCGGCATTGCAAGATATTTACATGCCAGATGCGCTAAAGATTCATATGTCCCTTCATGCTTCAACCACCATTCCAGAGGACATGTGTCCATGCTGACGATGGGTTCTGCTCGATAATGATCCAAAGCAGAGTGGACCGACGCATGTTCATTTTCATTATCTGAGCCAGATGCCACCAGCAGAAGGTTGATTTTCTCTTTTGGTGGTTCAGGTTCTGTAATTTCCTCATCAGAGTGTTGCTCTTTTAAGTCATCCAAAAGCATTCTCCCTCTCAGATTCTTAAACCTTGGGTTGAGTGCTGTCCCTATCCTTAGAAATCTCACACTGATACCTTCTTTGTGTTTTGCCAAATATGCTGTGAAAGTGTTCTTAAAACAAACATGTGCTGAGTCATCATCTGAGAATATATGGCAGAATGGGGGTAAAACAGAACAGGAGATATGCACTTCCCCCCCCTCCAAGAAGTTCAGTCACACATTTAATTGAGTGCAGTTATGTAACCAAAAAAAAAATCTACATTTGTGTGTTACACTTTCACGATAAAGATATTGCATTACAGTACTTGTATGAGGTGAATTGAAAAATACTATTTCTTTTATCATTTTTATAGTACAAATATTTGTAATAAAAATAATATAAAATGAGCACTGTACACTTTGTATTCTGCATTGTCATAAAAATCAATATATTTGAAAATGTAGAAAAACAGCCAAAATATTTACTAAATTTAAATTGGTGTTTTATTGTTTAACACTGCGATTAATCACGATTAATTTTTTTAATCACAGTTAATTTTTTTGAGTTAGTTGCGTGAGTTAATGGTGATTAATCAACAACCCTAGTTTTCATAAATGAAACAGCTCCAAAGTCTTGAACCTGCAAGGTGCTCAGCACTCTGACCTCAATCTATCAAAGCACTTAAGCATGTGCTTATCCCGAGATGTTCCATTGATTGCAATGTGATTACTTACACTCTTGTTATTTTGTAGTACTCTAGGTTTAAAAGATTTGCCCATTTTATATGGTTTTTCCCTTCCATAAAGAGCAAAAGGAAGTGTGTCTGGAAAAAGAAAGTGATATTATGTAAGTGGAATGTCATTGGCTTATTTCCTTCCACTTTAAAGCCATAGTCCATACCCTCTGCTTCAAGGTTTTTCACAACTCTACCATGCTTATAACGCTGTTCTCATTTCTTCCTCCATCCTTTCTCTCTCCTTATGTACTCCCTTGAAGCCTCTCTCCCTACAACCCTTGTTGTCTTCTCTCAGCCTTTGCTTCACATCTTCTTTCCCATTGCAGCTATCTACCTTATCTAATTTGTCTAATCTCTGACTATATAAGAACTGGTATTATCATTATTATGATATTTTTAATGGATCCATCACCATAGTGCCTAGGCATATATGGACACAAAAAGGAAGCTTACAAGAAGTGGAAACTTGGACAGATGACTAGGGAAGAGTATAAAAATATTGCTCGAGCATGCAGGGGTGTAATCAGGAAGGCAAAAGCACAATTGGAGTTGCAGCTAGCAAGGGCTGTGAAGAGTAGCAAGAAGGGTTTCTAGAGGTATGTTAGTTACAAAAAGAAGGTCAGGGGACGTGTGCGACCCTTACTGAATGGGGGAGGCAACCTAGTGACAGAACATGAAGTACTCAATGCTTTTTTTTGCCTCAGTCTTCACAGACAAGGTCAGCACCCAGACTTCTGCACTGGGAAGCACAGTATGGGGAGGAGGTGAGCAGCCCTCAATGGTGAAAGAACAGTTAAGGACTATTTAGAAAAGCTAGACATGTCCAAGTCCATGGGGTCGGATCTGATGCATCTGAGGATGCTGAGGGAGTTGGCTGATGTGATTGCAGAGCCATCGGCCATTATCTTTGAAAACTCGTGGTGATTGGGGAAGGTCCCAGATGATTGGAAAAAGGCAAATATAGTGCCTATTTTTAAAAAAGGGAAGGAGGAGAATCCGTGGAACTATAGACTGGTCAGCCTCACCCCAGTCCCTGGAAAAATCATGGAGCAGGGCTTCAACAAATCCATTTCGAAGCACTTGGAGGAGAGGAAGGTGATCAGGAACAGTCAACATGGATTCACCCAAGGGCCAGTCATTTCTGACCAACCTGATTGCCTTCTATGATGAGATAACTGGTTCTGTGGATATGGGAAAAGCGGAGGATATGATATATCTTGACTTCAGCAAAGCTTTTGATACGGTCTCCCACAGTATTCTTGCTAGCATATTAAAAAAGCATGGATTGGATGAATGGACTATAAGATCAGGGCCGGCTCTAGCAATTTCGCCGCCCCAAGCATGGTGGCACGCCGTGGGGGGCGCTCTGTCGCTCGCCGGTCCCGCGGCTCCGGTGGACCTCCCGCAGGCATTTCTGCGGAAGGTCAGCTGGTCCTGTGGCTCCAGTGAACCTGCCACAGGCGTTTCTGTGGAGGGTCCGATGGTCCCGCGGCTCTGGTGGAGCTGCCGCAGGCGTCTGCAGGAGGTCCACCGGAGCCGTGGGACCAGCTGACCGTCCGCAGAAACGCCTGCGGGAGGTCCACCGGAGCCACCTGCCGCCCTGCCAGCAACCAGCAGAGCGCCCCTGGTGGTGTGCCGCCCCAAGCACGCGCTTGGTGCACTGTGGCCTGGAGCCGGCCCTGTATAAGATGGATGGAAAGCTGGCTAGATCGTGGGGTTCAGTGGGTGGTGATCAATGGTTCCATGTCTAGTTGGCAGCCGGTATCAAGCGGACTGTCCCGGGGTCTGTCCTGGAGCCAATTTTATTCAACATCTTCATTAATGATCTGGATGATGGGATGGATTGCACCCTCAGCAAGTTTGTGGATGACACTAAGATTGGGGGGAGGGAAGGGAAAGTAGATTTGACCTAGACAAATTGGAGGATCGGGCCAAAAGAAATATGATGAGGTTCAACAAGGACAAGTGGAGAGTCCTGCACTTAGGACAGAAGAATCCCATACACTGCTACAGGCTGGGGACCGACTGGCTAAGTGGCAGTTCTGCAGAAAAGGACCTGGGGATTACAGTGGATGAGAGACTGGATATGAGTCAACAGTGTGTGCTTGTTGCCAAGAAGGCCAATGGCATATTGTGCTTTATTAGTAAGAGCATTATCAGCAGATTGAGGGAAGTGATTATTCCTCTCTATTTGGCATGATGAGTCCACAACTAGGGTATTGCATCCAGTTTTGGGCCCCCCACTACAGAGAGGACGTGGACAAATTGGAGATAGTCCTGCGGAGGACAACAGAAATGATTAGGGGGCTGGGGCACATGACTTATGAGGAGAGGCTGAGAGAACTGGGCTTATTTAGTCTGCAGAGGAGAAGAATGAGGGGGGATTTGATAGCAGTCTTTAACTACCTGAAGGGCGGTTCCGAAGAGGATGGAGCTTGGCTGTTCTCAGTGGTAACAGATGACAGAAGTAGGAGCAATGGTCTGAAGTTGCAGTGGGGGAGGTTTAGGTTGGATATTAGGAAAAACTATTTCACTAGGAGGGTGGTGAAGCACTGGAATAGGTTACCTAGGTAAGTGGTGGAATCTCCATCCTTAGTGGTTTTTAAGGCTCAGCTTGAGAAAACCCTGTTTGGGATGATTTAGTTGGGGTTGGGCCTGCTTTGAGCTGGGGGTTGGACTAGATGACCTCCTGAGGGCTCTTCCAACCCTAATCTTCTATGATTCTGTGGACGTTTCTTCCACTTCCCATGCTCAGTAACCATCTTTCTGTCTCTCCTTTTCAATTCTGCTCATTCTGTGAAACTTTCTGTTGATTTTTCTGTTTACAATGGCTGGGTGTTAATGTCTAGATGCATTAAGGTCTCAACATGGTGCCTAAACTGTTGTCATGTTCTGTATTCAGCTGAGGTAGATTTAAACTTTTTGGACTATAATCTTTTAAAAGTGACATGTACCTCTACATCACTTTATAGCTAATAATAATACACATCAATGCTAAAAAATGACTCCATGATGTAGTGTGGGTTCTAGCAGTTATATTATGCTGATTACTCAGAACTGTTTGAAATTATACATTTTCATACAGTATATGTTGTGTTGAGAATCTGCTTATGCACCTTTGAATTAATTCATGCAGCGTTGCCTGGAATATATGACACTGTCTGTAGAAATATTATACGTAAGGAAAGTACGTTTCAAAGGGTACAAGCTTGTGATGATTGACCAAGCAGTGCAGATCATCTGTATAGCAAGACAGACATTTCCAGCCCTGGGCTTTGGCAGTACACAAACAATGGTGAAAACTGAGGCCATCAGTGTGCATAGGGGTGGAGGGGAAGGATTATAAATATTTCACACATTTTAGAGGCACACGTGAGCTGAAATGTCAGGAGGTCAGTTTTTATTTATTTCTGCTTTCTGCTGCCATTCTTGTTATTTCTACAATGGATGGTTCCTTGCACAAACATCTGGGATCAGGTTGCCAGCACCTGCAGCACATGGAGGGAGAGAGAGGTTTCCCCGATTATAAGCCTTATTTTAAAATGCATAACTTAAATAGCTATTGATAGTAAAAAAAGAATTATTTTAAAATGTGTTGTTTCCCCCCCAAAAAAGTGGATAATATCAATATTTTTTTATTTGCAGCATCCATACTTTATTTTTTAAAAAATATAGGCTACAGCGCACAGACTTCAAGTGTACTTTTCATGATTTCAACCTGGAAGGCAGTACAGTACATCTGTTTAACATCTTGTAGTGTCAAGAATTCTGCCTTGAAAACCTTCTGTCCCATAAAAGGTTATGTTAGGATTTTCAGATGCAAACTGGAAAAGGTTTATGTACTAGTGGATCCTCTTTTATTAACCCCTGTGCGGCTACAGGCCCATCATTGTGTTTTGCCAGGAGTTTTGAGGAGGAGTCTTTGTTAATGAAAAGAAATATGAGTTTGTCAATATCCAAGCACATTGGAAAATAACTTTTTAAAGATATAGCTGAAGATCCCTAAGTAGGCATTAGACAACTTGTTTGTAATGACCAAGTGTGTGGCTATATGTTTATTTCTTATATATGCTTCTCTCCATTACACTGGTTTTATGCTGATGCAGTTCCATTGTCTTCACTGGAGTTTTACTGGCATGGCAAAGTGGAGAAACAGGCCTTCTTACTGCTTCTTGTTCAAGACAGTTGGCAATATCTGCACACAAGAAGCCCAGGACTAGTGGTAGAAGTTATGAAGGTAAATCACGAGCTGCACTGACAGAGCTGTGCTAGGAAACCTTTACCATGCTAGGGAACAATTTCCATAGCTTTAGAAAATGTGTTCAGTCTCTACATTAGGGCCTGAGGCTAAGAGCCGTTACTTCCCATTGAAGTCAAAGGGACTTGAGGCATCTCAGCTCAGACCCTTGCAAGACCAAGCCATTAGTGAGCACAAAAAGTGACCTATTTAACAGTGGAAGGAAGATTCTGTGGTTCAAGCCGCAGATAGGAGGTCTGGAGTTTGGGCTTCAGTGGCAGTGTAATGAGTCATTTATGATCCTGATGCAGGGGTGCTGGAACAATGCGTATAGTGGGGTTGCTGAGAGCCATTGAATCAAACTAAACGCTGTATAGGATGGAAACCACTTCAAGCCATGGGCTGTTGCCGCATCCCCAGCACCCCTAGTTCCAGCACCTATGGTCTGATGAGTGCTCTTTGAGCCTGAGCCTGATCATTGGTGCTGAGTCTGATGAGTTATCCCGGAACCTGAAACCTAGAGGCTCCATGTCAGTCAGCCAGGGTTCAGCCCATCCACCGGTGAAGGTCTAACTCAGGGATTGGCAACCTGCGGCACGCGTGCCAAACATGGCACGCAAACCGATTTTGAGCGGCAGTCCTGGCCCTCAACCCCCCCACCCCCACCTCCGCCCACCGCTCTCCCCTGCGGGGCAGGAGGCAGAAGCTTGGTTCTGTGGCAACCAAGCTTCCCCCTCCCCCCGCTTCTTCCCCCAGTGTTGTGCTTTCCTGCCCTGCCCCCTCTCCTTCCCTGCGCCAATCAGCTGATGGCCCTAGCGAGGGGGAGGGGGAAGAGCAGCAGTGTGCACACAGCTCTGTGCAGGACGCAGAGAGAGGTAGGGATGGAGCCTTGGGGAAGGGGGTGGAACAGGGCACATCCCTTCCAGCCCCCTGCCCTGAGCCGCTCAGGGCAGGGGGCTGGGAGCACCCCTACGAGCCGAGCACCCCAGCCTTCTGCCCTGACCCCTGCCACACCCAGCCCTCTGCCCTGATCCTTGAACCCACATACACCCCCAGCCTTCTGCCCTGACCCCCCCCACTCAGCTTTCTGCCCTGCAGCCCCCATATCCCCCAGCCCTTTGCCCTGAACCCCCCCACCCCAACACACACCCAGCCTTCTGCCCTGAACCCCTCCACACCCAGCGCTCTGCCCTCCACACCCACAGTCCCATCTGTCTGCCCTGACCCCCACACACACTCAGCCTTCTGCCGTGCAGCCCACACACACCCCCAGCCCTCTGCCCTGACCCTTGACCCCCCCACACCCAGCCCTCTGCCCTACACCCCCTACACACCCCAGCCCTCATCTCTGAACCCCCCCAACCCCAGCCTTCTGCCCTGAACCCCTTCCCCCAGCCCTCTGCCCTGACCCCGAAACCTCCCCACCCAGGTCTGGGGTACCGGCTGCAGGCTCTGCTCAGCCCGCTGCCGGCCTTGGTGAGCAGAACCCCAGGCTGGCAGCGATCTGAGCAGGCTGGCGGCGTAAAATTAGCATTTTAATTTAATTTTAAATGACTCTTCTTAAACATTTTGAAAATCTTGTTTACTTTACATACAATAGTTTAGTTATATAATACAGACTTATAGAAAGAGACCTTATAAAAATGCTAAAATGTATTACTGGCATGTGAAACCTTAAATTAGAGTGAATAAATGAAGACTCGGCACACCACTTCTGAAAGGTTGCTGGCCCCTAGTCTAACTGGTGACACTAAGGCTAGGGATATTGGCTCCCAACAAGAGCAGCCATTCCAGTCTGCTCAGTGTTGCAACCTCATTGGGAGTGTCCCCTGCTGCTTAGTTTTTCTGACAGACGGCACCCGCTTCTGCCTTGTTCCAAGCTCACTCTTGGTTTCTGATTCCTGCTTTGACCTTGGCTCTGGTCTCCAGCCCAACAACTGGGCATGACTACCACTGCTCCAACCAGTAGGTTTGACTGCTGCTGCTTCAACCACTAGACATGACTATCCACTCTCAGTTTCTGACAGCCTGCTTCTTCCACAGATTTTCTGACTGACCTTTGGCAAGTCATTTAACCTCTTTGTGCCTCATTTTTCTTATTTGTAAAATATGTCTAATCATATTTACCTATATGGCACGTGTGATGCAAGCTTTAATACACTGTCTGTGCAGAGCAGTTTATGATTCTGGGTTGGAGATTGCTATAGAGGTAAATACTATTATTAATTTATAAAAAATTATTTTGGTGTTTTTTTTTTTTTTTTTAAAGCACAGACCCTACCCAAGAAACAACAGTAATTTTCCTTAATTCAAGTAGTTGCTGCTATGCATACAGCGGACGAATCACAAAAACGCTTTCTGCTGCATGGCCTGTAGTGAGTGGGTGTGTGAAAGAAGAAGAGATAGCATTTCCTTCAGAGACATACACACCCTCTGACCCAGACTAGAGAAGAATCTGTGTTGCAGAAGGCTTGCTGCAAGGGATTTTCCACATGTATTTTATTATTCTGAAGCTGATAGTGGTGACAAGTTGCACATTAAGTAACTGTTTCTTAAAAAAATTACTTTTTTTATTATCTCTGTAGGAAAACTGATGTAATACCGGGTTACTTGGGTAAACAAAGTCATTTGACTACAGAATATATTACCATCACATATGAAACTTGCTCCCTTCTGCCCCTTCACTTTAGACATATGGCTCTATGGTGATTACCTGCATATTTAGGGACAAGTGTGTTCAGATTCACTAAGTTAGTAGCCAACAGTTTTCACTGGGGAAATAAGTTTAGTCAACTGTTAGTAATTTGGTTTTGAAAATATCTGCGAAGTCCTCAAACACATAAGACACAGTGAAACATGTGGTCCTAATCAGCCCCTTAAGGAGGAGACATGGTCGTTTTTCCATTAGGGATGGTGCTTACAACAAATGAGTACATACAGCTGAAGTTTACACATGTATTGTAACTTCACTGTATTATGTATGTGCGTGCATGTAGGTAAACATGCACACACACACACACACACACACACACCTATATATATATATATATATATATATATATATATAGGTGTATTCCCAATGGGTGGATCATGATGATTGCTATTAAATAAAACAAGCTGACAGAGCAAATCGATTGGTGTAAAAACAGGAAAAAATTACATATTTAAAAAAAATCCCTTTTCTTGTTGAGTTTTTTCCTTATTATTCAGCTGCCAGAGCTCATAAACCTAAATTGGCAGCATATAATTGGACAAAGGAATGCGGTGGAACCCTCTTGTAATGATATTTGTTTTTTAACATAACTTTGCTCTGAGCAGAGAGGTTCACAATAGTAGCAATTGCAAGTTGCACATTGCAGTGCATTGTAGCAATTCTGGACAGTTATTCCACTTGATTTGAAATGGGGTTTCAGTATATATGTTTGCAGTTGGGCAGATCCAGGGTCCTGCACCTGCCTTGACTAGTTATATGGGATACAAAGCTGATGTACCAGGGGGAACCACATTGTAGAGGCTACTTCTTCCCAGTGAATGAAGTAGGCTCTCTGAGCCCTTATGCAGGCACCCCCATGAGGGTCAGTACAAGTGGACCCATGGTTTGGTGGATACTTGGGCCCTGCCTCTCCCTTGGCATGCCCATATCCTGCCTCTTTCTGCCTCCTGCATGCTGCTGTGCAGGGAGCTTGCATGTAACACACCTAGAGCACGCGTCCCCTGCATTCCTCCTTGCATTTTCCTGAAGGACCTGTTATGCTCACACATTTTATAAAGTTGAATACATGACCTTTCCCTCTTCCCCCCTTCCCATTCCCATCATCATAATGATAGACATAGTTGTGATAGGTGCTTGTAGGGAGTTCACAGATTCTACAGTGCCATGCTTAGGGGACTAAATGCAATCGCTGCCTTTCACTACTAGGTCACACACCAGGGATTGAAAGTTATAATTACCTCAAGGCCTTCTGATCCCTTATTGCATTTATCTGAAGTGTTTGTGTATAGTATCTTTGGCAGTTGTTACAATTCTTACATGTTTTCCTGCACATTTCTCATGATAACTCTCTTCTGTTTTCCTCTTGCTCTTCCTGTGTTGTCAGCACAAATCACCTTTCGAAAAAGAGCCACTATCTTGTTGTTCATGGTTGTATTTTAACAAGTAGGAGGCCACTAGTTGTTAAAATAAATGTGCTGTTATAGGCCCTATTCAGGAAAGCATCCCTATTCAGCAACAGCACTTAGGCATATGCATAACTTCAGTGTGACTTTAAGCATGTGCTTAAGTGCTTTCCTGAATAGGGATGGATTTATTTTTTTTTCTGAATCAGGGCCAGATTTTTGACATGCGTCAGTTACAGAACCCATTGCAAAGGTGAGGTGTTCACCATACATTCCAGAAAGTGTGAAAACCAAAGAGGTGAATTTTGGGGGGTGGAGGCAAGTAACTTGTGTTGTATTAGGTCAGAGTGTGATCATCATAGGAATGTTTTCTACCATTGTATGCAGTGCATAGTGAGTAGATTCCGCTCATCAAAATCAAGTGCATTATTATGATTATAACATTATATATTAATGATTTGCATTATATAACAGCAAAAAGATTCATTATATATTAATGATTTGCATTATATAACAGCAAAAAGATTCCCTTTAGACCTGTCTGGTCAGAGTGCATGGTGAACTAGGTCAAATAGAGCTTAGCTTCTCATCTTCTGGGTAAATTGGAGCTTGGACTAAGTGAGTGGGGTGAACAGGAGGAGAGAAGAATTACCATCAGTCTCAGAAATACAATAGTTTGGTTTTATAGGCATATCCTTGAAGCCCAGGAGACTGGTATTTTGGTTAGGCAGTAGAATATCCATATCATATATAGACTTAGCCAAGATGTATATTTTGAAAAGAACATAATTATATTGGAGTTCAGAGGAGTCTTTAAAAAAAAAAAGATGAATGATCGGACTTTCAAAGGTGAAGAATGCACACAAATTCAGTCTTGAGGTCAATGGAAGCTGCCAGTGTTCGGCACCTTTAAAAGTCAGGCCAGAAGTGTTTAGTAAAGGTCTAATCAGGAAAGGTTAAAAGAGATGGATATATTCAGATAAAAGATAACCTGAGTAAATACAATGAACCTTCTCTCTCACCAGACATTTTGCCTCTATTGTGCAAATTTACTTCCAAAAACATCATTCTTTTTCTCAGTGTATTTCACCTAGTCCAAAATTCAGATTACACTTACTGAATGTATCATCTGACAGGAAGGGGGAGGAGGAGAAAGGGGCATCCTTATATAACAGTGTCTTTGGAGAAGACATAATAATAATCCCAGCTAATTGTGGAAGTAAAGGAGGACAAAGCATATCAGTAGCATTCTGTCATCTCTGAATTCAATCTCTCGTTTTCATGTGATTCACACATAGATCCCAAATGTAAAGAAGTTGTCAAGGCACAAGATCATCCTTGCAAAAAATGTAGCTGCCATGAGAATCTGCTGTGAGGCTTTTGATCTAGAGCAGGGTAGGCTGGACATAGAAAGGAAGAAAAGGCCTTTTTTAACGTCACTGATAAATCAGACAGGAGTCTGATCCAAATCAAGTTCTCCAACTTAAAACACTTTTCTGTAAAATTGAAAAATTGTCACAAATTTTCAAAAAATTGTCAACATGAAATCAAGACAAGACTATAATTCCCCTTAATGGAAGCTTTCAAGGGGAATTATACAAGTAAATCACAATGCTTTACTTATTCTCCATTATCTAAAGACTGTAGATAACCATCTGCTTTGCTACACTGCAACCTTCTATAATATGTTGGATTTAAGTCTGTAGTTTTAAAACTGGTTCCTGTCTAGTTTAGTTTCTTGATGTATTGCAAGTCTAGTACTCTGGCAAAGGCTGGGACAATTTTTCGGTGAACTTGGGCATAGTTTCAGGCAAACCCAGGCAAACTTCCAAGCAAACTAGGTCAGATTGATGATTCTCAGTTTGAAACCATGCAAAGCTTCAGTGATTTAACATGGTCTCAACATGAAACTTGGCTGTTTCAGCTGCGTGTTTTTGCTTCGCATTTTTGGGTTTGCTCAAACCTGAAACTCAGAGCAAAATTCAAGGAATGCAAGATGCTGGGTGAAAAAAATTATAGCAAACCCTTGGGAATAAAAATAACCAGCTTTCACTCAGTTTTCCATTACACCTTATTATTTTGTAAGGAAAGTGCAGATGGTATATGGGTGAGCCAGGAATGTTATCCAAACAAAAATTCCACCTTCTCCATCTCCTGTCCTGGAGTGGATGAATGAAAGTGGAGCATGATTAAATGGCTGTGGAATGTTGTGACAGAATTTGTTACAATTTTCTGTTTATCTCTTCACATTGTCCACTTTCATAAGTAAGCCAATGCCTAAACCAGCTGACAGGGCTGTCTTCTGTTGGACTGGAGCTGAGAACTGGCATTTGGCTAGTATATCACATGATGCTGCAGTGAGACTCCTGTCCAGATAGAAATGTTCAATCCATTGTTCATCCATCATGATCAGACTTCATCATGAGGGTTTGCCTGTTTCTTCTATTGTTTCCCTTGTGAGCATGGCTAAACGCTTCAAAGTGTAGCAAGATAATTAACGATAACCTGGAACTTCACTCTAATGTTTAGAACTACCATCTATGCTAGGGGTGGCCAACCGTCTGGCTCTGGAGCCACATGCAGCCCTTCAGAAGTTAATATGCTGCTCTTTGTATAGGCACTGACTCTGGGGCTGGAGCTACAGGCGCCAACTTTCCAATGTTACCGGGGGTGCTCACTGTTCAACCCCTGGCTCTGCCACAGGTCCTGCCACAACTCCACCCCTTCTTGCGCCCTCCCCTGAGCTTGCCATGCCCTCGCTCCTTCCCCCCGTCCCGAACCTCCTGCATGCCACGAAACAGCTGATTGGGAGGTTCAGGGAGAGAGGGGGAGGCGCTGATCTGCAGGGCTGCTGGTGGGTGGGAGGCTCTGGGAACGGGGGAGGGGTCGGGGAGCTGATGGGGGTGCTGCTGATGTATTACTGTGGCTCTTTGGCAATGTACATTGGTAAATTCTGGCTCCTTCTCAGGCCCAGGTTGGCCACTCCGATCTATGCCACCTTTTCAATAGTCTCTTTTGAGAGGGAGGAGAACATCTCATTTTCAGTAGGGTTGCCAACCCCTCCAAGACTGTCATGTGATGAAGTCTCCAGGAATACATCCAACCAAAACTGGCAACCCTAATTCTCAGTCAGAGCCTAGCTACCCACTGAGTTTACTTTCCATTCCTTATTTTTTGTGGTCATTCCTGCTTTTCTTCCGCAGTCCATCAAAGTTGTTTTATTCACTGTCGTCAGGAAACTGAAATTTCTTGGGAATGTTGATTTCAGCCCACCGTTACCCCTTTGTACCTAACTACAATGAGTATAAATGAGGAATTTAAATCCCTGTATAGTCTTTTCTGTTATTCTGTATCTGATGATTGTGTTTGTTCTTGTGTCTCTCCTTAGCCATATGAACAGATTAATAGTGCATCCCCTTTTTATTGTGCCAGTTTGCCTGGGTGACACTGACATCCAACAGATTACGCATGGACCTAGCAGTCTGAAAACATGGTTTCTAATTCAGGAAGGCAGGTTTCTAGTTTTCACATGTGTTTGCAGGCCAAGGTAAACCTCAGAGTTTACCTCATCTTGCTATTATGTGTTAATACTACAGCTGCCTTGTCTACACCAGGATTTTACCTCAGGTTAGTTACTATTTGTTAGCTAACACGAGCTACGAACACATCTTTGTTCCTGGTAAACACAAGACCCAGCCTGTAGTTTTCCCCATCTGTAGAATCTGCGTAATTCAGTGATTTTTGTGAATTGCTACATAAGTAGCAAGTATGATTAAGAACAGTCAGTGGTAGAGGGGAAAGAACCCAAGACCTCATGGTTCATGCTGAATGTGCCAGAACATCTGAATATTGTGGGTTCCACTATCCCCTTCTCATCCTCCTCTTGCAGCTCCTTTTTCAATATAATGAATTTTGTCAAGAAAATAGCATTTCCATTTTTATTAAATCTCCAGAAAGTGAAAAATATTTTGTTCAAAACTTCATTGAAAAATATCAGTCGATCAACATATTGCTCCAATTTTATGGAAGAGGCCCATGGTAGAGCACAGAACAGGAGTAGCATTCATGTATGCTCACTTCTGTTACTTCCTATGCTAAGTTATAACTTAGTGTGACATTTTAGAGCCAAGTTAAAGGTATAATCCTGTAAATAAAGGTTCATAATGGAAATGCTGAGAAATCCTAGAATCCAGTGGTGAACAATATTCATTTAATAATAAATCTGTATGATATTTGTGTTGATGATTTCTGAGTAGCAGTAACAACCAACTTTATGTAGACATGTAATGTCAAACATATCACTGCATAATTTTGTAATGATCAGATATGGAACTACAGCAAGAAAATTCATGAAATTTACAGATGTATTGTCTGTACCAGAGAAGACTAGGACTTCAGCATGGTATTTATAACTAATAGCTGACCATTTATAGAGTAGGCAAAACCACAAATATTTTAAATGGTGAGATGGTGTGCTCTCCACTGTTTGTAGATATGGGGCATAGAAAGCCTATGCAGTAATGATTTTCACCTTGTATTTTACTAATCCCAGAATGCCTTAAACCTCTAGGGTGAGATTTACCACATTTTCTTGTGTTTTAGGAAGAGGGGATGAATGTACTGCTTTTGGGCACTTAATTAGTAGCAAAACTGCTATTGGAATGCTTTGTAATATCAAATAGCAATCCAGCTGAAAGAGGAGGAAAAATTGCAGATAAACATGAATAAATAAGGAAGTGATTAGATTATATGAAAATTGTTTAGAGTCTGGCGGAATTTACTGTAATCTGCTAATGGCAGCAAATACAGTGTAATTGCTAATGTCAAACAAGGAGACTGGACATGTAAGGGAGGGAGTTTTCTGTGCTTGTTACCATTTATGATTTTCTAAAAGCTATCCATATGTGTCCACTTGGTCTGGACTCATAGGCAAGTTGGTCCCTGGCCAGATGCTCCATCTCTTTGAGCTAACACCTCTATATAGAGCTCTAATGCTCCCCTGAAGAGCACTTTTTTTTTTTAACTCTCCAATTTAGATTTGGCAGTTGAAGCATGATGGCGATTGAATGTTTTGAGAACCAGCAATAAATAAAGCTTTAAAACTTCCATTGTTTTGTCTCTCAGTTGCTCTGCTATGCAGTTGCATAAGCATCCGTAAACTAAAGTAGTGGAAATTAGATTGGATTACATCTGCTAAGGTCACATATTGGTTAAAATTTCTTTCCGCCCCCGTCTAAAGCTCCAGTTTATCCTCATTTGTATCATAAATAGAGAAATATAAAGGAGGGGTGCTCTGTTTTATGAAACAATGTTCAACAAGGAATTGGCTGAGTTAAGAATGTGAAGTTTGGCTAATCTGAGTAGCATATTTGTAATGAAACATGATTTCTCTTGTGTTTTTTTCCTTATCCCTATAAATACTAGGTAATCCTCTTCTCTTCCTCTACCCTGACAGCCTGTTGTTGTGTCTCTGCCTGCTAAGTGTCTGATCCAGCAAAGCATATAGGGCCTTCCAAGCTATGCAAACCCTGGTAGACCCAGGGGATTACGCTCTGTGGCCAGCCAGCCAATCCAGGTGAAAGGTCATTTTGCTGTGGAAGACAAGGCAAAGGAGGGCTTTGTGCTGGCAGCGTATTCTGCAACTACTGAGAGTTGAAGGCAATGAAGGGGAGTTAATACAAAAGAGCCTCTTGCCTCCAGCACAGTTACACACACTCCATCGGTGCTCTATCAGTTCAACTCTGCCTCCAATGCCAAACACTGAAATTGAAATGTCCATGGGATTTAGTAGTGCACCACTGGGCTGTGAATCGGGGAAGGTGGGTCTGGTCCACCTTGAAGGGCTGGGAATATTATAACATGCAAACAAACTCACGACCAACAAAACAATAATGTCGGTGTGTGGCGGAAAGGGAGTTCTGCCTTTCCTGACAACAAGGAGTGCTGCAGGGAACTGCCTTCCCCCATTACTATTGTGTGGTTTGGGAGTATTTTTCCTTTCTCCTGAGCGCGCGCGTGTGTGTGTGTGTGTGTGTGTGTGTGTGTGTGTGTGTGTATTTGTGCTGAAGCTCACTGCTGTTCCTCTTGGCTGTCAGCCACCAACCAAAAATAAAGGCTCACAGTTTTAAAGACTTTTTAAATTATTTTATCTTTTTGTGGGTGTAGGTCACACCCAGTACGTAGCTATCTAGACACCTCAAATTGCCCCTGCATCTATTAGAGTTCACAAAACTGCAGGCACAAAAATGGAGGCCTAGTTAAAGCCTGCCTAAAAATCAGGCCATAGAGCTGCCCTTGCAAAGTAGGAAGCATATCAAGTTTGCAACTGCTAAGTAATCTAATCATTTTAAGGCAATGTGCAGAATCTATTAGCTGCATCTCAGTGCAAAGGATTTAAAAAACCCCAAACTGCCCCAAACATACAAAAAAGCACACCCTAAAAATAATTTGAAAATTATGTTTTATTAGATTCGTTCCCAGCATCAAAACTGAGAAGCGTATTTCAGGTTTCCTCTTCCTTGATATGTTCTGATAATTGTTCATAACCCAAAGAATAAGTCTTAAGTATTAATATTTTATTATGATTACAAGTTTGGCTCCCTGTCCAAAGTATTTGAATTAGCTAAATTTTGTGAAATTTCAAGCTCAGTTTTACATTGGTTTTCTTGTAAGATTTCTGACCTTTCCTACTTTTGATTGAGCCGTAGCAGCCATTCTTTTGGTATTCTGGGAATTCAATTTCTAGTCCTGGGTGGAAGCAAGAAATGTGAAGGTGTGAAAAACAAAATCATCATACTATTCCTGAATCTCCAAAAATAGCTGGGATCAAGTTTGGGTGAAAGTTTTTTCTTTAAGGAGTCTTAGATTCTGGTTCATTCTAAATATTGTTTGGAGTTAAGAGTACCGTGATATTGCAGGGAGATGCAAAATGCAAATTGACTCATAGGAGGAAGAAGTTGTGCTTGTGTAACTGAATTCCCCCAGAGATTCTGCTTGTGGAGGGCAGCTTTAAGTTGTGGTTGGGGCACCAAGAAGCCCACTTGGAGGAAGCTGTATAAGGGATGAGCTGAGATGGAGCATCCTCTGAGTGCCCTGCTGTGTTCCTTCTTTGTCCAAATTCTCCACTTTGGGCCTATGCTAGATAGTTGCCTAACCTTTGGTGGAGAAAGTGCAATGAAAACAGTGACCTATCTTTTATTCCTTTCTGCCAGCACAAACCCTGGAGCATTCAGAGCCTTTTATGCAGCTATATATTATATCATAGAATAAAACTATATTCAGTGATAAATACTGAAATTCATTTCTAAGGTATCAATAGTGCACCATGCTGCATGCTTTTCAGTTCAGTAACATTCTCTGTAGACATTTTTGTGTCAAATACAAACCTGTTCATAGTGATATGTGCCTTTCCCATCTGTAGGCCGAACTAGAACTTCAGTAACACTGCTAAGGTGACTGAGAAAATCACATGAAAGCTGCAGCTAGTTTAGCATGGTGCATCTTGTTGCTGACAAAAACCCTTCAGTAAGGGCAAATAAAGATACTAAAGATGGATGCGGTATAAGAACCTGGTAGACACCCTTAAGATATGGACTCAGTCTCGTGTTCTGTATTTAAGAAATAAATGAAAGTGAGGAGACTATAAACATCCCTACTGTTGTTTTTTTTAAAGGCTTTCCCCTAATAATTCCCTGTACTTTATATATCCCATAAGATTCTCTTCTGCATGTGGGAGGAACTGAGTTAATGATCCAGTCCAGGACAAGCAATTAATTTTTTTTATTTGGATGCTTACAGTTTCCTAAGATGGATGAATGGATGGTGGTTTCATTAAACAGAATAAGATGGTAAAAGTGAAGAGAACTGTCCCCACTTTTTCCTCCAGAAAGCCCCTGTTTAACCCATTTGTACTCTATGCACATAAATAATAAGTTATTCTTAGAACCCTAAGGCTGCTGGGTAAAAACTGCAAATCTTGATAGAATTAGTTATGATATACAGTCTGAGCAATGGATTAGTACACACTGGAAAGTGAAACATTTGAACAACCCATTAGCCATTTTTCCTCCTTGAAGTCAGAAGAAAAAGCTTTGTCAGTCATAAACAAAAATGTGTTAAGAATATTTTTACCATCTCAGATAGATTTTTAGTAGTTAACGGGGGCTTTCCTTTAACATGTTAGAGACTGAGGATATAAACATGCTCACTGCAGGGGATGGTCCATGAATTCAGAAGTGATGAGTTCTTCAGTCTCCACTCTGCAGTAGGCAGAGTCAGATGTTTTTGTTTGGCCAGGCTGACTTTCTTCACACTGCAGAGCCACTTCAGAATTTTCTTTGCCTCCAAAGGTGTAGGAGACTCAGAGTCGGGTCCTCTGTAGACAGTCCCAAACCTGATTAATTTTTTCTTCTTTTCTCCTAGGTCCTTTTCACCCCGTCAGCTCTCCACTTTTTAGTGTGAGGTTATTGGCTTTTTAAGGCTCATTAAAATTTACCTCATGGAATGCTGGGCAATTGTGGGGACTGTTACCTAGCTCTTCTCCCAAATTAAGCCCCTGATGATGGCTGAAAAAGCAAAAGAGAAGGTTCTGTACCCTGTGCTCAGCTGGCTTGGCCAAGTGTATCAAAGGGGAAAAGTGTTCCTTTTGCTTCCCCAACCTTGGTGCAACTGTAGTTATAAAGCAGGCCTCTGGCCTGCACCAATAGGATAGAGCAGCTGTAGATGAACAAGAGGCTCAGAAAGGCAAGGTGCTGAACCAAGCGCCTAGAACATCGGGAATTCAATCCATGTCCACTGACATGGACTGGCACCATCGCTAGGTGTTCCACCCCAGGAGAGTGAACCACAGGGTCCTTGGGAGTTCCAGTCAGTAGAACTGATGCAGAGGAAAACCTCCAGGACTCTGTCCACCTTCTCTTCACCAGCTAAAGTCCCACAATGGGGGCTGTGCAAGTTGCTGGGGACCTCCCCTCCCTGCCAGTGGGCAAGCGGTGGTCACGACACTCCTGTATTCCTCAGGAGTCCTAAGAACCGCCAGTTTTCCAGAGACACCAGTTTCCTGTCAATGCCCCTCTTTCCTTTATATCAGGGCCATGGTGGACATTTTGGAGCCAGGATCCCATGTTCCACAGGTAACCATTTTATCCCAGGCTCCTGGCACTGCCTCCTCGGCAGCCATTTTATAGTCCCTACAGTGGCATCCAATGAAAAAAATTAGGAACAGGAGAAAATTACATAGAGGTCATTCCTCATCCACTTTTTCCTCCTCCTATCCAGAGCCCAAGCAGGGAATAAAAGGTCCAAAAATGCAGGGACAGATTCCCAAGGAGTTACAGGAGAGAGAGCTTATCTGAAGAGTTATTCCCCTCTTTCTTCTCTTCCTCTGTCTATGATCTGATCAGACCCTGCAAAAGACGTAAGAATAGAAAGCACAAGCATAGGCATGCCCACTCAGATTCTTATTACTCTGAATCTTTCTCTCTCTCCCCTGTTAGTTGTCGCTGTAAGTGGAGTAAGGGTCACAATCACAGACATAAAGCAAACAAGTTCTCTAAATCTAGACACTCCTCCTCCTCCTCCTCAGATCAGAGTAAACTTTCAGAATCTGAGGCAGAGGAAACCCAAAAAATCCCAGGAACTCTTGTTCCCTGCACAGTTTTTTTCAAATCTATTCAGAGAAAGGCAGTTACTTTCTTGGGCATCTCCCCTGAGCATTTGGCTATAAAGGATGAAAAGGGGAATGAGGAGGAGGTCAAGGAGTCGAAAATATCCACAATATTTTCCAGCTGGCTCTAAACATGACCCTTACTTTCTCATCCTGGGTGCCCAGTTTAGGGCCACAAAGATGGAATGTGAAAGCCCAGTGGAGACAAAGCATCAGATCAAAAACTTCTATAACGTCCACCAATCAAAAGCATTGTTGGCTGCTTTACCCAAAATGGATGCAATCATGTCAAGAACACTAACCTCTTGACTGAAGGGGACTTCCTTCCCAAAGATATCTCTCGACAGAAGGGTGGAACCAGCCCTCTGCAGGGGCTATGAAATGGCTTCAGCATCCCTCAGAGCTTCAGCGATAACCACTTTTTTTTTGCCAGAACAGTATGGCTTATACTGAGTCCCTACTCTCTGACATCCCTGAAAAGATAGAGCGAAGGGGCTTGGGGCCTCTTTAAAGACAATTTCCCTAATATGTCTTCTAGTTTCAGACTCTCGGTCAATGCTTTCAGATTCTCCCCAGATTGATGGCATCCAAAACAGTAGCTAAAAGACTTCTATGGCTACAGATGTGGAAGGCAGATTTTTTCACAGTACAAGTTTCGGTAGCAAATCCAAACTTGAGAGAGAAATTTTTAGGGGAGCCAATATGAAAAGCTTCTTCCAAAGCACAGGACAAAACCAAAAAGCCTCTCTTCACGGATAATGATCACAGAGCTCTAAAGAGAATTTTTAAGTCATTTTTCCACCCTAGACGGTCCTTTCAGGGTTATGGAACCTCATATAGATATGATAGGACAGACAACAGATTCTTTAAGACTAGAAGGGGTAAAGTCAGGTCTAATAAACCAAGAGGTGACTTCGACTCCAGGAATGCCCCCACGAGCAATCTATGACTACCATCTTCCCTCCAACATTTCCTGGGGGGCCTCTCCTGTCTCTTTTTGTTCCCACCTGGTTTGTCACCACTATGAACAAATGGGTGAGAGATGACATTTGCAAGTGATATGCCATAGAATTCAAAAGGATCCCCCACTCTAAATTTCTCCCCTCTCCCTCAGGCCTTACTATATTCTGGCAAATCAGTCACCTTTTTCAAATTGGCGTGATAGAGCCTGTTCCAGGCCAGGAATGGTATCAGGGCTTATATTCCATACTTTTCCTGGTTCTGAAGAAATCAGAGTGGAGAGGATGCTACTGGATTTAAAGACTCATCAAGTTCATCCACTTCCACAGGTTCAAAATGGAGTCTGCTCACTCTGCCATAGTGTCTATCACCTAGGGGGATTCTCTAACCTCTGTGGACCTAAAGGAGGTGTTTTTCCATATTCCCATCCTTCCTGCCACAGATGGTACCTGAGGTTTGCATATGGCACTTGGCATATGCTGTACAAAGCCTTTATTTTTCGCATTGCCGCTGCTTCCCAGGTATTCACAAAGTTTCTGGGGGTTATAGTGGCATCCCTATGGCAAAAAGGGGAACATCTATACCCTTTTCTTGACAACATCCTGGTAAGAGACACCTCCCCAAGGAAGACAGTCAGGGACACACAATTGACAATACACACCCTTCAGCAACATGGGTTTATAATCAATCTAGAGGAAAGCCAGCTTGTCCCTGCACAGACAACAGAACACCTGGGGGTTTGGCTGGACACCATACTCCACAGGGCCTTCCTCTCCAGAGACTGTCAGGCACAGATTCTGGAGGAAGCATACAAGATCTTTCACAGTCCACATTCCCCTATGAAGGATTTACTTCAGCTACTAGGCATGTTTGTTTCATACATATACCTACTCCCAGGGGCAAAGTTTCATCTCAGGTGTCTGCAGTACACTACCTGCTGAGCTTCCCCGCTCACATTCACAATGCCATCTCTCACACTAGAAGACTTCTCTCCACTGTGAAAAGGTCCCTCAGATGGTGGTTCCAGCTGACAAGATTCACAGACAATATCCAATTGTCAGAACTTCAAAGAGACACCATAATGATGGATACCAGCTATGAGGGATGGAGAGCTCATATGACATGACACGGAGGACAAGGTCAGTGATTGCAAACAGAATCCCATTATGCCATAAAGTGTTTCGAACTGCAGGCAGTTTACCTGGCCCTTCAGGTATTCTTCTCTGCCTTGAAATCCAAACACACACCTTTGTATTCACTGATAACACACTGCCATGGCATACATAGACAGGGAAGCACGCAGTGAAGCTTGTTACAAGCAGAAACCACGACCTTCAGGTGGGCCAAGAGAAACATTCTGTCAGTCTGAGCCGTGCATACCAAAGGAAAACTGAATGCCACAGCAGACTGGCTCAACTGCAAAATGGCAGACCGGCAGAAGTGATGTTTCCACCAGAGGGAGTTTAACTGCATAGTCCAGATTTTTGGAAAACCAATGTAGGATCTCTTTGCATCCAGTTCCAATGCCAAAATGAACAACTTCTATATCAGGAGAGGAGCTCAATGGGCCAAGTAAATCAACACCTTCGCCCAGGGATGGCCTTGGGCTCTGCTATATGCACTCCCTCCTTTTCCTATGATAACATGCACCATCCAACTCATATAGACATAACTGGCTACAGTGACTCTGATTGCACCACACTGGCCAGGAGCCCCTGGTTTTCACACCTCATGGATTGTCTGTGGCCCTTTCACTACCACTGTGATCCGCTCTGGATTTATCATCTCACAGCTGTCTATTCAATTGCAACCTGGGATCTCTGAACCTGACTGCCTGGTTATTGAAAGATCACATTTAAATGAAGTAGGATATTTCAGGGATGTGGTCACAACCCTACTGAAGTCCAAAAAGTGTCCCACCAATTCTCAGTATGGATGAGATGAGATGAGATGAGAATACAGTAATATGGATATTTGTTTCCTGGTGTACATCAAACGGATACAGGCATGATCAGCTTTGGCCAAATTGCTCCTAGGATTCTTTTAAACAGATCTGTCTATAGTCCATAGTATAACATGCTTAGAATAGGAGGACAAGCCAATTTTTAAAAAAAGGCTTCAGAGGTGATCCTCTCAATTAGCCACTTAGCCCAACTTCAGTACCAGACAAATTGTTTGAATCTACAGTAAAAAACAGAATTATCAAACACATACATGAACACGATATGTTGGTGAAGAGTCAACACGGCTTTTGTAAAAGGAAATCATGCCTCACAGGTCTGCTAGAGTTCTTTGAGGGGGGTCATCAACATGTGGACAAGGGTGTTCCAGTGGATATAGCGTACTTACACATTCAGAAAGCCTTTGACAAGGTCCCTCTCCAAAGTCTATTAAGCAAGGTAGGCAGCCAAGAGATAAGAGAGAAGGTCCTCTCATGGATCAGTAACAGGTTAAAAGACAGGAAACAAAGGATAGGAATAAATAGTCACTTTTCACAGTGGAGAGATATAAATAGAAGAGACCCCGCCTGCCCCTCCCCCAAGGATCTGTACTGGGACCAGTGCTGTTCAATATATTCATAAATGGCCTGAAAAAAAGGATGGATAATGAGGGAGCAAAGTTTGCAGATGATGCAGTATTACTCAAGATGGCTAAGTCCAAAGTTGACTGCGAAGAGTTACAAAGGGATCTCACAAAACTGAGTGACTGGGCAACAAAATGTTAGCTGAAATTCAATGTTGATAAATGCAAAGTAATTCACATTGGAAAACATAAATCCCATCTGGTCATACAAAATAATGGGTTCTAAATTAGCTGTTACGACTCAGGAAAAGAGATCTTGGAGCACTGAGGACAGTTCTCTGAAAACCTCTGCTCAGTGTACAACGGCAGTCAAAAAAGATAACAATGTTAGGGACCATTAGGAAAGGGATAGATGATAAGACAGTAAAGACATGACGCCATTATACAAATCCATTGTACACCTGTCACGGAGTCCCCGGGCGATGCTCTGGAACTGCTCCCCACCAAGCCAGTCAGGACTTTGGGGAGCCTCCTCTCCCTTGGAGCAGACTTGTTCAGGGCAAGAAGCTCACACAACTTCACCTCCTGGGTCTCTCCTTGGAGCATTCAGCATCCTCTGCCCCTCCGTGCGCTTCCCACAGTGAGCCCACCCCAGCGGGGTCCTGGGGAAGCCACCGGGTTCTGCACCCCCACTTTGCAGTCAGACGTGACTCTCAGTCAGCCAGTAACACAGAGGTTTATTCGATGACAGGAACAGGGTCTAAAACAGAGCTTGTAGATACAGCGAACCGGACCCCTCGGCTGGGTCCATTCTGGGGGCAGTGAGCCAGACCCCCAGGTCTGCCCTCCACCCTTGACCCCAGCCAGCTCCAGACTAACCACCCCCCCAGCCCCTCCTCTTTCCTCAGCCCCTTTCCCGGGCCAGGAGGTCACCTGATCCCTTTGTCTCCAACACCTTCAGCTGGCACCTTTGCAGGGGAGGGGCCCAGGCCATCAGTTGCTAGGAGACAGAGTGTCAGGCATTTAGGTGCACTGGCCCTTTGCTCTGCCAGATACTTAAGAACTGCCATGGGGACACTGAGGCACCAATACAGTATTCAGAGAAAACATTAAGAACTTTCCCAGTTCGTCACATCTCTCCCCCCTTCGAGACCGAACTGAGCGAGGTCACTCCTGCCAGTGACCTGGGGAAGTTCGAACCCACCAACGTTCCCATAGATGCCCCAGCATCTCTCCCATTCCTTGGTGTGAGTTACACCAGGACAGTCCAGTCTCACGCCCTTCCTTAGGTCAGGTGTGCTTGATGGCACTTGCAGGCCGCATGTGGGAAGGTTTATGCGGCTTGAACCCTTTTGCTACCCCAATACCTTTGGGGTCCAAACTGGGACGGGGTCTTCTCCCAGCACTTAAGAGCCCCCATCTTGGCCTTGGCCAGCTCTGGGCTTGGGCAGCCACTTCCCACTTTGTGGCCCAGACACAACACCTCTGCCGTCCCCCCTTACACTTTCCAGCTTTTAACGTCAGTCCCACCTTCTTGATGCAGCCCAGCCCCCTCTTTACCTGGGACACCTGTTCCTCCCAGGTCTGGCTAAAGATGCACATGTTATTAGTGTCTGCCAGGGCCAAGTTTTCCATCGCCCTCTGCTTCTCTAGAATCTCCCCAGGCCTAGGCATGGGGTGGGCATCGGACACTGTGATGGCTTTAAGCTTCTGATAGCCCCCATAAAACCAGATCTTCCTGTCTCCCTTGGGGATCAACCCCATGGATGAGGCCCATGGGCTGTAAAACGGCTGGATCCCATCTAAAGCCAGCAGGTCCTTGACCTCTCTCTCCAGGTTCTGGGCTGCTTTCCCAGTGACTCTGAATGGGGAACACCTGATGGGGAGATTGGCTTCCACCTCAGGGAAGAGATCCCCCAGGGGGTCTTCCCCCTTCTCCTCCCAATCCTTCCTTTCCGGGTCCAGGGGTCCCCTCACTCTCCTCCCATCCAGCAGCTCGAATGGGAAGAACCCTGTGGATTCCTGGGGCACCACCAGCTGCCTTCCGATTCCCCCCAGTTCTACTTTCCCTTGGGGAGCCCATTCCTGGTACAGGAATCCCTTCTCCTGCAGGACTCTGTCCCTGCAGCCTTCCCCACGGAGGTTTGCAGCGCTGTGGCCAGCAAGTTCTCTCAGCTTCTCCAAGGAGGGATCCTTCTGCAGCTCGGTCTGGGATTCAGCAGCTGGGGCAGGGAGTGGGACCTGCTCCCTCTCGCAGGCTGGGCCTGGGGTCACAGCCCCCCTGAGCCCTGTCCCTGGTAGCTCCCTCCCTGCTGTGTAATCACTTCCCAGCAGCACGTCTGGACCAGGCAAACCTGTTTGGCAGCTGACCTGCCCTGCCGGGGTGTCCCCCCACTCAGCGGGGGTCTCAGCTCCCCCCGTGCTCAGCGCTGCCCTTGCTGTCCCAGTGGGGGCAGGCAGTGAGCTCTCTGCTCTGGTCACAGCATCAGAGCCAGGGTGAGCCCCCTCTCCGGTGTGCATGGGGCTGGGGAGCATCTCTCCCTCCCACTCAGCCCCAGGGGGCTGGTTACAGGTAGGCAGGTATCCTGAGCCCAGCAGTCCCTCCCCCCTGCCAGCCAGGTCATTTGCATTTTCACTGACCATTTCCATCCTAGCCAATTGGTTCCCTGGATTTGAATTCAAACCCTCGGCCGTTACAGGAGCGGGGCCTGGATCCTGTCCCATGGGGAGACAGTCACCCCCTAACAGGGCCTCCCAGCCGATATCCTGGAGAACCCCAACTACCAGCCAGCTCGACCCCTCCTGGGTCTGCACAGGGATCTGGGCCATAGGCAGGGCGAGGGGCTTCACCCCAAGGAACTTCACCCAGGGTCCACAGTCCCTCAGCATCTGGGGCTGCACCACCACAGTTCTCTCTGTCCCAGGGTCTCGCCCCCGCAGGCGTGTTTTCCCACTGACCCCTGGGCAGCCCCCTATGTCTCTCTGCTCCACCATCACCAGTCCACGCTGCTGCTGCTGCTTCTCATGCAGCCTTTCCTCGGGCTCTTGCTTTCTTTCATGGTCCTCTCGCTCTCTCGGGCTCTGCTCCCATCCCATCCATCTCCAATCTCCTGATGGGGAACCCAATTGTGAAGACCCTCGTCTGATTGGGGACCAGACTCCCGGGGATGCCTGGCTGATGCTCCAGCTGCTCTCAGATCCTCTTGTAGCCCCATCTGGGCCAGAAATCTGCTCCTCAGAGCGGTGCTTCTCCTTCAGCTGCACGATTAACTGTGCCTTGGTGAATTTCCCCATGCGTAACCCTCTCTTTGTGCACAGGATCACAATGTCCTTCTCAAGGAGATGGTGATAGGCCATCACTTCATCGTTCCCAAGTGGCTCTGGACTCACAAGACTGTGGGCTCTTGGCTCCCCCATGGTTTCCAGGAAGAACCCCTGGTGTGCCAGCCCTTCTCGTGATCACCACCTCTTTGCCAGGGTCGAGCTGCAGACTCCTCTGCCCCTGGGACTGCTCCTGCAATCCCCAGGGGAACCCTGCTACTGCAAAAATCCTTCTCTCTCCCAGGGTCGAGCGGCAAGCTCCTCCGCCCCTGAGACTGCTCGCTGCAATCCTCAGGGGGACCCCGTTACTCCAACAGTCCTTCTCGCTGGTCACACTCTCCCAGAGGTTAACTGCCCCCTGAAACCGTCCCTCTCTGAGCCTTCAGCACGCCTGATCCTCATTATCCCTCCTTTGTTTTACTGCTCCCGAGTCACTTACTGCAAGCAGCACCATTCACGGGGTGCATTACGTCCCACCGCTGCCACCAGTTGTCACGGAGTCCCCGGGCGATGCTCTGGAACTGCTCCCCACCAAGCCAGTCAGGACTTTGGGGAGCCTCCTCTCCCTTGGAGCAGACTTGTTCAGGGCAAGAAGCTCACATGGCTTCACCTCCTGGGTCTCTCCTTGGAGCATTCAGCATCCTCTGCCCCTCCGTGCGCTTCCCACAGTGAGTCCACCCCAGCGGGGTCCTGGGGAAGCCACCGGGTTCTGCACCCCCACTTTGCAGTCAGACGTGACTCTCAGTCAGCCAGTAACACAGAGGTTTATTCGATGACAGGAACAGGGTCTAAAACAGAGCTTGTAGATACAGCGAACCGGACCCCTCGGCTGGGTCCATTCTGGGGGCAATGAGCCAGACCCCCAGGTCTGCCCTCCACCCTTGACCCCAGCCAGCTCCAGACTAACCACTCCCCCAGCCCCTCCTCTTTCCTCAGCCCCTTTCCCGGGCCAGGAGGTCACCTGATCCCTTTGTCTCCAACACCTTCAGCTGGCACCTTTGCAGGGGAGGGGCCCAGGCCATCAGTTGCTAGGAGACAGAGTGTCAGGCATTTAGGTGCACTGGCCCTTTGCTCTGCCAGATACTTAAGAACTGCCATGGGGACACTGAGGCACCAATACAGTATTCAGAGAAAACATTAAGAACTTTCCCAGTTCGTCACAACACCCACACAATGAATACAGCACACAGTTCTGGTAACCCTGTCTCAAAAAAGATACATTAGAATTGGAAAAAGCAGAGAGAAGGGCAACAAAAAGGATTATGGTTGTGGAACAGCTTCCATATGAGGAAAAGATTTAAAAGAGTGGGATTGTTCAGCTTAGAAAAGAGATGACTAAGGGGGAGTATTATAGAGGCCAATAAAATCATGATTGGTGTGAAGAAAGTGAATAAGGAAGTGTAATTTACCCTTCATATAAGACACAAACCAGGAGTTACCCAATGAAATTAATAGGCAGGAGATTTAAAAGAAACATAAGGAAGTACAGCTTCAGCAGGAGCTTGACAGAGGCCATTTCCTTCCCCTTCTCTCCCCAGTCTCCACTGGGAGACTTCTTTGATGTCTGGTTTCTCCTGCCAGATATGTAGAGACCTGGGAATAGGGCTGGTCAAAATTTTTCTATCAACACTATTTTTCGATGGAATATTGATTTTTCAACTGAACAAAATTTTTCATAGAAAAGTGTCTGCTTTCTGCAGAAATTTTGGTTTTTCAACAAACATCCTAAATTTGAAAAATTTCAGCCAAAACCTATTTTTAAAATTTCTGCCAAAAAAATCTAAATTTTTGTGAAACATTAAACGAAAATTAATTTTTTGTTAATTCTCACCAAAATTTTTCATGGAAGAAAAAAAGTGTTGTTTCCCCCTTAGCAGCACTACTGAGGAGCCTGATTGTCTGTCCCCACCAAAGATGAAAAGGGTATCTGGTGATGGAGTGGGGAGACACTGCTAGCTCACTCCCACCAACAAGAGCTGCAAAAAACATGGTGATCTCACTCGTGGTTTTCTTTTTCTGTCTGGCACCAGGTTCTTTTTGGGAGGAGGAGACAGGTTGCACACTGCTCCCCTCTGGCAGTGGTGTGTTCCCAGGAGGAAACCCTTGACAAGAGATAGGATCCAGATCTGAACTGTTCTACCAAAGTCATTCAGCACCAAAATGCCATTTGATCTATTTATGCTATTGATCTCTTAAGCTATCTACTTTTTTAAAGCTGTTATGTCAACACTGATACAGTACAGCAGCTTGCCACCTACAGTACTTATAGATTCATAGATTGTAAGGCCAGAAAGGACCACTATAATCATCTGCTCTGAACTCCTGCATAATACAGGCCATAGGACTTCCCTGAATTAATTCCCGTTTGAGCTAGGACATCTTTTAGAAAAACACATCCAATTTTGATTTTAAAATTGCCAGTGATGGAGATCCTTTGGAAGTTGTTCCAGTGATTAATTACCTTCATTTACAACTGCTGAGAGTTTGTGAAGTAAGTATTAGGTAAGAAAAAATACCTGAATCATTTTCACTCAGTTTGACATTTTATTGAAGAGCAAGGGATGTAGTACAGTATACAGTGCTAAGAATTGTAACTTTTTTAATGAAGTAATAATATAAAAGTAGCTCTGCTGGCAGGTGGCACATAGTCGGTTGCATACTGCACATGGCTGTAAACTGTAGAACGATTCAGTACCTGCTGCAAGTTGAGGAAGTGGGATCTTCATCTCTTCTTGAGCAGCTGACTTCCTAGAGATGTGGTTTTGTTCTCTGTCACATCCCAGTACAGAGATACTCTATTCCAGCCAAATGACATTAACTTTGAAACAGAGAATAAGATCCTACCAGTTAGGTCTTATGCAAGGGAACATCAGCAAACCTGAGTCTAACCGTAAAAGTAAGAAGTCTGAAAATGATTATTCTAGAGACTTAGAACAGTTCTTTAGAATGGTAAACGTGTCTACAGTTGTCAATACTAATACTAAACATATTTGTCATAGTCCATTTAAGGATCATCAGTGGATGTAAAGTGGCCCCGTAAAGTTAAATCTCTATACCCTATTATCAATCCCCTAAGATATTCAGCTGTTCCCTGTCAGCTAATTAATGATAGATACTACAATAATTTTTGGGGGATTTTTTTTGGTTAAAATTTCTATATTGAAACAATTGTTTCAGTAGCATGTGAAATTGATTTATAGATAATCTGATCCCATACATAAAAAAAAGGGGGGGGTGGCGCTAGTCTTCAGTCCTTACTTCTATTTTCTTTCCTCTGTATCCTGAAGACTGGAACAAAGGAGTTTTAAAATCTCTTCCTTAAGCATAGAAACCAAGCTATGTTTATCTATTTTTTAAAGTTAATTTTCCAAGCAGTATGGCTTAATCCACGAGCCCTCTATCTTTTGTTTTTTTGAGAATGTGAGTATTGCTCATAAAATAGTTTTAAATAAATGACCTGTAACTTGCTTGGAGCTGCATGCCTCTATTTATATGATGATGGTTTATTTTTTAGAGCTCCCAGTATAACAATATAGGAAAAATACTAAAGGTCTTTGGCAATTCATCAGGGTGATTTTAAAGATATTTCTGTTACATTGAACTATTGGCATTGTTGCATAGGAATAAAAGCTTAAGAAAATTATCCCTCCCCCCTTAAAAAAAGCCACATCTAAAAAGATCACAAAAGAAAACACACAATTCAGATAATCTCCGTGTTATATCTGAGATTAACTTGGACACAGATGTTTCAATTCATAGTTTGATCTGGTGTAAAATATACATTTAATAAAATACTGTATTATATTGCTTCTATAAACACTGATATCTGATAAAAGCATGTTGGCTTTTCTACCATATACTTGAAGCAAGAGCTCTTGAACTAGTGCTTAGAGCAGGGGTTTTGATACCACCCTTCCCCACCGCCCCAAATTAACTCTTTCAGCTTGTGGCCACAGGTTTCCTTAGTATATATATATTTTTCATTTGCATTTTATAGGAATTAAGCTGCTGTGGATAATTATTAGACTTTGTTCTTTCTGTATTTAAAGATGAAATGATTCAACACCATTCATTACTGTTCATTTCCTGACCACACTGTAACCATTAAACTTCTAAGATATTATCCAAGAAGTTACTGAAATTATTAATGCTACATGAAAACATTTTCCCATCCAGGCACAGACTTCCCCCTTTCATCCACTTGGCTGTAAATGGAAATAACTCAGGAATTATCTCTTTTTGTTGATTTGTAAACCACCTAAACCCTTGGCTGCCATCCTTTTCCACCACCAAAAGCTGTCTCCCCCTCTTGTGCCAGCAGCAGCATCTGAAAAGCTGATTGCTTCTTTTGAAGACAGGTGTGAGAGGGTGCTTTCTATATGCCAAAGGCTGGTTGTCTTGCTGTTGGTTTGTGTCAATCCCAACAACAGTCAGTCCCATGATGTAATACTCCTACTTTACTGCGGAGCAGCAGTGAAATGCTGTAGACTGGAGCTGAGCAAACATGTTTTGATAAATGACTGATGATTTTGTGGCATAGTGGTTACAAACAGAATTTACTGAAGTCCAGGTGGTTCAGTAATATAGGTGCAATCACTTGGTGAACTGCCTTTTAAAGATCCTACAGGACTAATGCATTCTCACTTCTTATTACCCGTAGTTTACTTTTATCCAGCTAGTTGCAAAGGCATTATTTATACAGATTCTAATTACAATTTCCAGTATTGTCAAGATTTTTTAGGATGGGGAAAAATGACTAATGGTTTTGATCTATATCATATGCCGGGTGGCTTGCTTGAAAGCCACAGTTTAAACTGTGGAAATGCTGAGAGACATAATCCAGCTCCTTAGGCATTGTCAACGCTAGAAAAATATGGCCACCGCCCTTGCACTTCAGTTGGTATTTGTAATAGGTGTAGGCCAGTGTATAGACAGGGTTAGTGGTAAACATACCCAGGTCCTTTCTAAACTGCAGCCCTCCGCTATTGCTACTAAAGGTGGAGCTTCAAAATTGGTAAATTATATGTACTTAAATGTACTAGAGTAAATGCAATCTTTCAGTCTCCTCTGTAGTTCTAATCTCTACTGTAGTTCTTTGTATTTGTAATCTGTTTTTCAGGAAACTGTGTTTCAATCCTGATTTAAGACTTGTTCCTGCAAACACTCTCAAGTGTAGTGCTTTTCACTGTGAGCGATTCCATTGAATTTGATAACCTCTATGCTCAGGCTGCAGGCCGTTTGCAGTGTTGAACCTTATTGAGGATGTGATCACTCCCTTTAATAAGGTGTATGTAGAACTCAGACCAGTTTGAAAGGAAATGGGAAAAAATAATCTATTATCAATGAGAATAGCTATCCTAGACTTACCCACACCATATGTGGTTTAGAGTGTTGTTGTAGCCATGTTGGTCTCAGGATATTAGAGACACAAGGTGATGAGGTAATATAGTTTATTGGACCAACTTCTGTCTGGCAAAAGAAACAAGTGTTTGATCTTACACAGAGCATGTGATATTATGTATCTTTAGTGCCACCCTCACTTAGATTTAGTTATGTTATTGAAAACAAAAGGAAGGCATTATGTATGTGTGTAGTCTTGTAATATTACACGAAAAAGATTTTTTATTACAATTTTCCCCATGACATTGCAAACCATATGACAGAAGTATTAGTTTTATAGTCATCTACCACCAATTTAGATAAGATCTGGCTAAATCCATATGAGAAGCAAGACCATCTATAAGGAGGAGCCACAATGAGGGTGAAGCAAGTGTCCAAAACTTGTTTCAGGCAGAATGTGGCAATTAAATGTGTCTAGTATTACACAGTACCTCAGCTTAGCCATTTGACCACCTTTGGTAAGCATATTGTTTCCCATGAATAAAGCTGGGTGAAATTCTTTGGTTTTGCTTAATGAACTTTTCATAAGGAAAACACAAATTGTGCTAATGCATACATTTGGTCTATGGTATAAGTTTTTTATATTTCTCCATGAAACCATCCTTCCAGCGCAAGGGAAAAGCTATGCATAGCACTGTCATTTTAAGCTCTACCTTGAAGGAAATAAAAATATCACCTTGTGTCTTTGTCCCATGAATCCATGGTCGGGGTGTTGGGCAGCATCTGTCCAGCTGCTAGTCAAATGTTTGAAGCAAGTTTATTGAGAGTGATGGTAAGACCCAGTGGCTGTTGGAACGATCTATTGGAGTAAAATTCTTTGCCTGGGCAAGCCAACGGATTAAAGGGATACATGGAAAACCTCACTGAGAGAAAGTCAATGTGAAGAAATATAATAGCAAATGTGCTCCCAGACAGGCATCAAGGGCCCAATCCTGCAAGGTGTTGAGCACGTCTGAGAGATGCTGAACAACCTCAACTCAGATTCAACAGGATTGAGGGTGCTTAGCATCAAGTCCTAAAAAAGATTAGCAGAAAAAAATCCAGCTCAAAAGATCTAGGGACAAGCCTGGCTTCCTGTTCCATCCCATCTGTGTTGCTCTGGTGACATGAAGGGGACAGAGAACTACCCGAGCTGGCCAATTAAGGAGTCTTGTGATATAGGGAAAATACCATAAAGCCAGTGTAGTCAGTTCTACACCAGCACTCCACTTATCACCACTCTCTTATGTTTAAAAGTGCATTCTTGGGTAAGCCACAGGTGTGGGCAGAGGCTGGAGGGGGTGATTTCCAGCCAGCAGAAATCTTAACTACCCGAGAAAACCCTGAGGCTGCTCTAAATTACACTTGGAGCCACTTTTTCCCTCACTCTGTGTTCTGTGCCAAGTGCTGCTTGGCCACAATTTGTGATCTGGCCCTCAAAAGCAGAATATGCGGAAGGAAGAAAATGCTAATCTTTTGGTATTAAAATACTTTTACAAGTGCCTTTTATAATGGATAAACAATTGAGTAGCTGTGCTGACTTATTATGGAATCCATATACTAGTTTGACAAAGACCCTTCTCATTCCCACAATTCTGACCAACCAAGATCCTGCCCTCGCTAGTGCTTGACATGACATTGCTTGGGGGGGGTTGGCCAATCATGAGTTTTATATTTTTTGAAATTTGGGTCACCTTGTTGATAAAATCAGAATAGTTCATTTGTAATAAAACTAAGTGCAATGATACAAACGCTGAAGCCTAACCTTAAATGAAGGAGCTACTCTTTTAACAGCCCACTGCTACTTTCAAAGTGAAGGTAATGATTTGACCACTATTTTTTCCCCATTTGTTTCCATGATTTTTCTGCTCTGGTGTTTGTTCCCCTGCGCCGCATCCCTCTTCCCCCATGCTCTGGTGTCAAAGAACCCACCTAGCAGGTTTTTCAGTGAAACACTGACAATTTCTGACATACCTCAGTTGAGTTTTTTGAATTGTCGCCATGTTGCAATGCTCAGGACTACAGTTTGAATTAAAGCCAAAGATAGCTTTGAATCATTTGGTATTAGGGTATTAATGAGCTCTGCAGACATTTCAAAATACTATTTTTCCCCCTTTAACCAGGTGTGGCTTAAGCCAGTCTATTTTTCCCATAAGTAATAAGGTGTACAATATATAACTTTCCCCCAGTATTGCAAAGAGTGTTTCCAAAAGGCTTCATTATGCAACGAAGAGAAGATTTTACTGGGTTTCCTTTCCCTAACATTATGTTCCTGCCTGCCTCCATCCTGAAAAGCTGATGGCTTGAGCAATGACATTTTCTTCAAACTACCACATCATGAGCTTTTCTCATTTCCTGATTCTGCTTTTCATGTGCTTTTTGTCGCTTAAAAACTGTCTGTGAATGAAACTAAAGGTTTATTACTAAAAGAATTATATTTAAGGATCATTTTCCAAATGGCTAGAAGTGACAATGCAAGCAAATTGTACTCAGATGCTGAAGAAAGGAATTAAGGATTTAATACTGAAATAAAAGATTTTTAGGCTTCCAGTAATCTGTCTGATAAAAAGATAACACACTTGAAATCTTTAATCACAAAGCACTGAAGTAATTTCTAAAATATAATCAAATTTACTCTTCTGGCCTTCCTGAGTGACATGTTAAATGAAAGCACTTAGAAAATTAAAAGAATAAAATATAAATCTTAATGGAAATCATTCTCAAAAGTTCACACAAAAGGGGCTCTTATCTGTTTGGTTTTTGTTGGTTTGTCTTTACATTAAAGATTACATTTTTCCTATGGCAGTTCAGTAGTAAAACAAGATGGTGAAAACCATTTTTGTCTTTGCTGAGGGGCTCTCATTCCAGTGGAGTGGGAAAAGAACATCTCTTTTTTCAGCAAGATGGTTGACGCTAGTCATTATATTAACATAATTAAATTTAATAAAAGTTTTCAGCTTGATTTCAGTGTATAAGTAGCAGGAAAATCTTTCTTACAGTTTTGATGGATATGCTGAGCTGTATATGTGTAGTTTTCTTTTAAGGAAGATATTATCAGATTTTCAGTGGGACTTATTCTCCCAAATCCTGGAGGTGTAATTGAAAATCCCACCCTAACTTTCTACAAATGCACTGCAGGGTGCATCATTTGAGGAGGTCATAAGGTGCTTCTCTCTCTCTCTACCCCTGCACAAGGATGAGCCTTAACTACAGCCCTTGCACTTCCTTGAATACAAGAACAGCTCAAGGCTAGTGAGCCCATGGGAGCTTGCCTCACCAAAAGGGACAAAGTGGAAGCAGAGCCGTGGTCGGAAGAAATCACAGACTCATAGAAGTATAGGCTGGAAGGGACCTGGAGAAATTGTTAAGTCCAGCCCCCTGTGCTGAGGCAGGACCAGGTAAATCTAGACCCTCCCTGCAAGGTGTTTGTCCAACCTGTTTTTAAATGGAGAGCAAAGTTGTCTTGCTGCAGAGGACATGCACACTGCACCCTCCTGGGAAGTGATAGTGATTGCATTCCCAGGAACCTCCGGGAGGCATTCACATGAGTTGCTACAGCTCTGGACATGAAACTGAATTTTAATGACACAGCTTGAATCAGCTTCTTTAAAATCACATTATACTATAATCATCCAGCCAGCTGGCGATGAGGATGTTGAAAATCTTGTTCAGCATCTCTTTCTTAGGTGCATCTTCTTTATCGTGGTCTATCTTTGCTGTATTTCTTAATGATTAAAATACAATTGTCAAAGAAAAGAGCCCCACATAATTTTACTGTTTCTCTTTGGTCATGTCCCTCATTTAAGACCTTTGCTACACATTGAAAAGGCCAGTGTCACATACAATTGTGTGAATGAACCTGTTCCTATAGTTCTGAGTCCTCTTGTTTTGTCAGAATTCCACTGGTACCAGAATGGCATGCTCCTTTCTTTGTTTTGGTTGGGAGGTAGGGAGGTACATTCATGTTTCACTTGAAAAGTTCGGTTAACAGAAGCACAATAGCCTAAACCACAAACACTAAAAAGGGAAGTTTGAATGTATTTTTTATAAGAGTGGATCTGTAATAAAAACAATAAAATCCAGTGTTTAAGTTTTATAGAAATAATTGAATGACCAGCTGCAGCCATAAACACCTTTACATTTTGATTGGGTCTTAACTCCTCCATCCAGTGATTAATTGGTCTGTGAAAGACAAACATATTACATGATTCCTTAAGTATAACATCCTGTTTTAAAGACTACTTTAGTACAGTTTAAATGTTTTTGAACCTGTTCACTTTAAAAGGGTATTTCAGTGGTCTTCAATTTGTCATTAATTCTTGTGTATTTTCATGATGATGACTATGAATATACAGTATTCCCCTTTAACGTTTCTTCCACACAGCAGTATTGCTTTGTCGTACTTTCTCTGCAGAGGTTTCATATGTGTAACATTGTATGGTGTCACAGCTTGTTTCTGTAGAAACATCATGACGAACACAGGATGGAGATTTTATTTGACATGAATTGGAGAGAACAAATAGTAGGGTCTTCCTTAAATGGAATCAAACACACGATAGGCTGTATTTGTGGATAGTAGCCACAGCCTCGCTTTGGTAGAGGCACCAGAGCACTGGAAAGCTTTGTGCGATAAGGAGCTCCCAAGTATGCAGGGGAAATATTTCCATTCCTCTCCATAACTTTGCTGACCAGAGCAGGAAGGGGAAATCATAACCAGACCTCTCCCTGCCCTCTGAGAGGATGACAGGACCAATGTACAGGGTCTACGAAGAAAAGAAATCTTCTAGAAGGTCGCTCTCCCTTGTACACCTGCGGGGCTACCCAGAATGTGGCTGTATGGGAATAGATATATGCATAGAACTTTAAAACATACTCCATGTAACATTGTTTCAAGTGAATTTAGTGTTCCTATCAGTGCCAGATTGCCTACTCCTGATATTAAAATCAATTGATTTAGCTATGAAACAGGTACAACACAGGCAGCAGGAGTTCAAGTTCTCCAATGTGCTTGAATCGTGACTGAGAGTGTAGTGACATTTCTTATATACATTCAGTCCTTGGCCTCTGTATGGGACTGCCATCAGGGGATCTAGTTAGTACCTATTGTGGTTGTTGTGGTTTTGCAACATGGGAGATTGATTGAGAACAAGAAACTATAAGTCACCAAATAGCCATAAAACAATAGCAAGTTTTGGTCATTTTAGATATGGGCTATAGGTGATGACAGTTGCTATCATCTTAATAATCCTCTGATCAGTCCATTCTCCATTGCATATATTTATTCAAAATAAATTACTACTTCATAGATTATAAGGCCAGAAGGGACCATTGTGATCATCTATCCTGAGCTCCTGTATAATACAGATCACTGGACTTCCCCCAAATAATTCCCAGAGCAGATCTTTGGAAAAACATCCACAATTGATTTAAAAATTGTCAATAATGCAGAATCCACCTTGACCCTTGGTAAATTGTTCCAATGGTTAATTAATCTCACCACTTAAAAATTATGCTTTATTTCCAGTCTGAATTTGTCTAGCTTCAATTTCCAGCCACTGAATTGTTATACCTTTCTCGGCTAGACTGAAGAGCCCATTATAATATTTGGCCCCCATGTAAGTACTTTTAGACTGTCATCAAGTCGCTCCTTAACCTTCTCTTTCTTAAGCTAAATAGACCAAGATCCTTGAGTCTGTCACTAGAAGGCATGTTTTCTATTCTGTTAGTCATTCTCATGGCTCTTGTTCGATCCTTCTCCATTTTGCCAATATCGTTCTTGAGCTGTTGTTACTAGGAGTATGTCTACACTATGAAATTAGGCCGAATTTATAGAAGTCGATTTTTTAGAATTCGATTTTATACAGTCGATTGTGTGTGTCCCCACTTAAGACTATTAAGACCATTAACTCAGCAGAGTGTATCCACAGTACCGAGGCTAGCATCGACTTCTGCAGCATTGCACTGTGGGTAGTTATCCCACAGTTCCAGCAGCCTCCACTGCCCATTGGAAATCTGGGTTGAGCTCCCAATGCTTGATGGGGCAAAAACATTGTTGCTGGTGGTTCTGGGTAAATGTCGTCAACCCCCTCCCCCTTGAAAGCAATGGCAATAAATCGTTTCTTGCGTTTTTTCCTGGGTTACCTGTGCAGACAACATACCACAGCAAGCATGGAGCCCGCTCAGCTCACTGTCACCATGTGTCTTCTGGGTGCTGCCAGACATGGTTCTGCATTGCTACACAGCAGCAGCTCATTGCCTTTTGGCAGCAGATGATGCATTACGATTGGTAGCTGTCGTCGTTGTCTCCTGGGTGCTCTTTTAGCCAACCTCGGCGAGGTCGGTCAGGGCGACTGGGCAGATATGTATGCTCCTGGCTGGCCTCAGTGAGGTCGGCCGAGGGCGCCTGGACATAAATGGGAGGCGACGATGGCCAGCAGTTGTACTGCACCGTCTTCTGGCAAGCAGCCAGGAGACGACAATGGCTATCAGTTGTACTGCACCATCTTCTGGCGAGCAGCCAGGAGATGATGATGGCGAGCAGTCGTACTGCACCGTCTGCTGCCAGTCTAAGATGTATAAGAGAGATGGAATTGATCAAAACAATAAAGAGACCAGATTTGTTTTGTATTCATTTGCTCCCCTCTCCCTCTGTGACTAGTGGGGGGAGAGATAGCTCAGTGGTTTGAGCATTGGCCTGCTAAACCCAGGGTTGTGAGTTCAATCCTTGAGGGGGCTATTCTGTGTGACAACCCTGTAAACCAACCCTGTAAGCCATGTCATCAGTCACCCCTCCCTCCATCAGAGCAACTGCAGACAATCATTTCGTGCCTTTTTTCAGCGCAGATGCCATAGCATGGCAAGCATGGAGCCCGCTCAGATCACCGCCGCAATTATGAGCACTGTAAACACCACATGCATTATCCTGCAGTAAATGCAGAACCAGAATCTGCAAAAACAAAACCAGGTGAGGAGGCGACGGCAGCGTGGTGACGAGAGCAATGAGGACACGGACACAGACTTCTCTCAAAGTACGGGCCCCGGCAGTGTGGACATCATGGTGTTAATGGGGCAGGTTCATGCCATGGAATGCTGATTCTGGGCCCGGGAAACAAGCACAGACTGGTGGGACCACACAGTGTTGCATGTGGCTGCGAAACTTTTGCACGCGTAAGGGCACTTTCATGGAACTTTGTGACTTGCTTTCCCTGGCCCTGAAGTGCAAGAGTACCAAGATGAGAGCAGCCCTCACAGTTCACAAGCAAGTGGCAATAGCCCTGTGGAAGCTTGCAACGCCAGACAGCTACTGGTCAGTTGGGCATCAATTTGGAGTGGGCAAATCTACTGTGGGGGCTGCTGTTATCAAAGTAGCCAATGCAATCAAAGAGCTGCTGATATCAAGGGTAGTGACTCTGGGAAATGTGCATGTCATACTGGATGGCTTTGCTGCAATGGGATTCCCTAACTATGGTGGGGTGATAGACGGAACCCATATCCCTATCTTGGCACCGGAGCACAGTACTTTTCAATGGTGCTGCAAGCACTGGTGGATCACAAGGGATGTTTCACCAACATCAACGTGGGATAGCCAGGAAAGGTACATGACGCTCACATCTTCAGGAACTCTGGTCTGTTTCAAAAGCTGCGGCAAGGGCCTTTCTTCCTAAACCAGAAAATAACCATTGGGGATGTTGAAATGCCTATAGTTATCCTTGGAGACCCAGCCTACCCCTTAATGCCATGGCTTATGAAGCCGTACAGTGGCAGCCTGGACAGTAGTCAGGAGCTGCTTACGCACAGCCAGACACCAGGGCAGTTAACAGAGTACAAGAGGGCACGGTGCACATCAGAAAAGCTTTGAAAACCAGTTTCATGACTGGCCAGGCTACGGTGTGAGAGTTCCCCCCCCTTGGTTCACTCCACTTCCCTGTAAGCTAACCACCCTCCCCCCTTCGATCACCGCTTGCAGAGGCAATAAAGTCATTGTTGCTTCACATTCATGCAGTCTTTATTAATTCATCACACAAATAGGGGGATAACTGCCAAGGTAGCCTGGGAGGGGTAGGGAAGGAGGGAAGGACAAGGCCACTCTACACTTTAAAACTTATTGAATGCCAGCTTTCTGTTGCTTGGACAGTCCTCTGGGGTGGAGTGGTTGGGTGCCCGGAGGTTCCCCCACCTCGTTCTTGGGCATCTGGGTGAGAAGGCTGGGGAGGAGGGCGGTTGGTTACACAGGGGCTGTAGCGGCGGTCTGTGCTCAAGCTGCCTTTCCTGAACCTGAGCCATACGCTGAAGCATATCAGTTTGTTCCTCCGGTAGCCTCAGCATTGCCTCTTGCCTTCTGTCACCAAGCTGATGCCATCTATCATCTTCAGCCTGCCACCTATCATCTTCAGCCCACCACCTGTCCTCGCATTCATATTGTGCTTTCCTGCACTCTGACATTGTCTGCCTCCACGCATTCTGCTGGGCTCTTTCAGTGTGGGAGGACTGCATGAGCTCAGAGAACATTTCATCACGAGTGCGGTTTTTCACCTTCTAATCTTCACTAGCCTCTGGGAAGGAGAAGATAGTGTGAGCATTGAAACCTTTGCAGCTGGTGGAGGAAAGAAAGAGAGAGTGGTAGTTAAAAAGACACATTTAGAGAACAATAGGTAGACTCTTTCATGGTAAACCTTGCTGTTGACATTACATAGCACATGTGCTTTTTGTACAAGGTCGCATTTTGCCTCTTATTGAGGGCATGTTGGTTTGGTGTGAGAGATCTTTCATGCAGCGCTGGGCAACAGAATTTGACTTGCAGGCAGCCATGGTTAGACACAGTCTTCTGACTTCTGTAAGCTTCATAACGTGGGAATGGTTTCAAACAGCAGCGCCCTCATTTCCCATACCAAGCAGCCGCTGGGTTGGCCATTTAAAATGAGTTGGCCATTTAAAAGGAGGAGGGGCTGCAGTTTTCGGGTTAACATGCAGCACAAACCCAACTAAACCACACTCCCCAACACACCCAATTCTCTGGGATGATTGCATCACCCCTCCCTAACAATGGGGAACATTTCTGTTCAGCCAGAGGCAAACAGCCCAGCAGGAATGGGCACCTCTGAATGTCCTCTTAATAAAATCACCCTATTTCAACCAAGTATCCAGGAACAATATCACTTTCTTGAGGATAACACAGAGAGATAAAGAACAGATGCTGTTTGAATGCCAGCAAACACCGGGACCATACGCTGCCATGCTTTGTTATGCAATGATTCCCAACTACGCGCTATTGGCCTGGCGTGGTAAAGTGTCCTACCATAGAGGACCAAATAAGGCTGCCCTCCCCAGAAACCTTTTGCAAAGGCTTTGGGAGTACATCCAGGAGAGTTTTATGGAGATGTCCCTGGAGGATTTCCGCTCCATCCCTAGACACGTTAACAGACTTTTCCAGTAGCTGTACTGGCCGCGAATGCCAGGGCAAATTAATCATTAAACACACTTGCTTTTAAACCATGTATAATATTTACAAAGGTACACTCACCAGAGGTCCTTTCTCCACCTTGTGGGTCCAGGAGGCAGCCTTGGGTGGGTTCAGGGGGTACTGACTCCAGGTCCTGGGTGAGAAATAGTTCCTGGCTGTCAGGGAAAACGGTTTCTCCACTTCCTTGCTGTGAGCTATCTTAAACCTCCTCCTCCTCATCTTCCTCGTCCCCAAAACCTGCATCCTTGTTGCATGCTACTCCATTGACAGAGTCAAAGTACAGGGGTGGGGTAGTGGTGGCTGCACCACCAAGAATGGCATGCAGCTCATCATAGAAGCAGCATGTCTGGGGCTCTGACCTGGAGCGGCTGTTTGTCTCTCTGGTTTTTTGGTAGGCTTGCCTCAGCTACTTAAGTTTCACGCGGCACTGCTGCGCGTCCCTGTTATAGCCTCTGTCCATCATGCCCTTTGAGATTTTTTCAGATGTTTGGGCATTTCATCTTTTGGAACGGAGTTCTGATAGCATGGATTCTTCTCCCCATACAGCGATCAGATCCCATACCTCCTGTTTGGTCCATGCTGGGGCTCTTTTGCGATTCTGGGACTCCATCATGGTCACCTCTGCTCATGAGATCTGCACTCACCTGCAGATCGCCACACTGGCCAAACAGGAAATGAGATTCAAAAGTTTGCGGGCTGTTTCCTGTCTACCTGGCCAGTGCATCAGAGTTGGGAGCGCGGTCCAGAGCAGTCACAATGGAGCACTCTGGGATAGCTCCCGGAGGCCAATACCGTCGAATTGCAACTACGCTACCCCAAATTCAACCTGGCAAAGTCGATTTCAGTGCTAATCCCCTCGTCGGAGGAGGAGTACTGAAATCCATTTTAACCTCCCTTTAAGTAAAAAATAACGGCTTTGTCTTGTGGATGGGTGCAGGATTAACGCTGCTAAATTGGACCTAAACTCGTAGTGTAAACCAGGGCTAGAACTAGGCACAGTATTCCAGCAGTAGTCACACCAGTGCCAAATAGAGAGGTTAAATAACCACTCTACTCCTACTTGAGATTCTCCTCTTCATGCATTCCATGATCACATTAATTGTTTTGATCACAGCGCCGCATTGAGAGCTCATGGTCAAATGATTATCCACCACGACCCCTCCAATTTTTTTCAGAGTCACTGCTTCCCAGCATAGAGTATGCTGTCCTGTAAGTATGGCCTACATTCATAATTCCTGTATGTAGACATTCTCATTTAGCTGCATTAAAGTGCATATTGTTTGTTTGAATCCAAGTCTTCCAGAATGCTTTGAATCAGTGACCCATCCTCTTCGTTATTTATCAAAAATGCCCCCCCCCCACATTTTGGGGTCATTTGCAAACTTTTATCGATGATGATTTTTTGTTTTCTTCCAGGTCATTGATAAAAATATTAAATAGCATAGGGCTGAGAACCAATACCTACGGGACCCCTCTGGAAACACTTGCTTAGTGATGACTCCCCCTTTACAGTTACATTTTGGGACCTATCAGTTAGTTTTGTATCCATTTAATGTGTGCCATGTTGATTTTATATCATTCTATTATTTTAACCAAAATGTTGTGTGGTACCAAGTCAAATGCCTTACAGAAGTGTAACTATTTTATTACAAAACTGTAATTACTTTTACCAACCAAGCTTGTAATTTTGTCAAAAAAAGATATCTAGTTGGTTTGACGGGATCTATTTTCCATAAATCCTTATGTGACGCTGCACCCCATATTCTTCATAGTTGTACGATTATGATATTAGAAAAGTTATGGTTTGCTGAAGATGTTTATCTTATTTGTATGCATGTATCATTTTTGTATCTGAATTTTTGAATATTGACTATATATCTGTATTTCACATGTATTGTAGTCACACCTGGGTGACTCCCACTAGGCAAAATGCTTCCAGTCTAGATAGTCGCCGTGAAGGACCTGTTCATGGTTATGGGTCATTAGGAAAAACAATAGGCCTTAGGAAGGGCTTATCCCCCATCTGGTAAGCCTTCCTGAGAATGCTCCAAACAGCCTGTAAGTAATGGCTGCCTTGACTCAGCAAAGTATACAAGGGCATGTGACCAGGCCATATGACTTGGGACTCCATTTTGGCATGTCTGTATTTTTCCACAAACTGGTCTGGGAACCAAGTTTGAAACAAAGGGTTCCTGCCATATGCTAAAGCTGTATAAGGCAGGGAGTTACATCATTGGTTGTTCTTCACTCCCCCACAACTGAACACCTGAGAGAAGCTCCTAATGAAAAGGACTTGGAACAAGGGTGGGGATCCCAGGCTGCAAAGCAAGTGCAACTTGTGCCTTGAGAATCTGCAAGCCTGCTTGTATCGTCAGTCAGGGTGAGAGATTGTTAATTCAAATCCTATCCTTCTAGTACATTAAGCTTAGTTTGTGTTTTTGTTTGTTTATTAGGTAAGCTACTTTGATCTGTTTGCTATGACCTTGATTGATCAGTCCTTCAGCCATCGTATAGATTGCGTCGATCACAACACGTCTTCCATTCTTCTTGTATCTTGGCCTTCCTTCTCCATGTGCGGCCATGTGTTTTCATGATAAATCTTCCCATCTCTTTGGAGGTCAGCCGAGTGATCATTTCAGTTCTCGTGCTTACCACTCGGCGACAGCTCAGTCCATTGATTGTCAGTGACCCTCACTACATGCCCGACCCATTGCATTTTACTATGCCTGCTCTTAATGACGTCCTACCCTTCACTCTGCTGTCTGATCACTTCATTGGGGACTTGGTCATGGACTGAAATTCACACAATTCTTCTTTCCATTGCCCTCTCCATGACAGACAGTTATAATAATTTAAAATCTATCTTTCTGTAGGTAATAAACTTGTTCTATGTTTTTGTTTTATCTAAACCAGTGAGTTTGAATGAAGTGCTTGGAAATCTTAGTTCAAGGGGAAAAGGCTGTTGCATTCCCTCTCCACATTCAGAGGGAAAGAAATTGGATAATAAATCCATACTGGTTGGCGTTTTGACCAGGGCAGGGTGGTACAGCTCTGGGGTCCTAGGCTGGGAAGCTGGTGGTTATTTTGGCTATAGTATCTCTATTGTTGATTCATGCAGTGGCTGGTCAGCCTGCATGTAACTGCAGCTGGGTGTGTCCCTACCTGTGTGAATGCTGGTGGAAGTATGTAGGATTAGGAGTGGATCTGCAGCTTATCACAGCAGCACAGTAGAAGAGGGAGCCCAGGCTGGTGAGTCAGAGGGCTCAGTGGTATCCCAGTTCAAGGTGGAACCCTGGGGGGAACCCATCACAACATTAATCACATTACCCTTCTTTCATTCTTTATTAATTGAATCCCATATCAGCTGCTCCATTATCTTGCCCTGGATCAGTGTCAGGTTGACAGACCTATAATTACTTAAGTCATTCTGTTCACCCTTTTTAAAAATTGGCAGACCATTAGTTTTCTTCTAGTCTTCTGGAACTTCCCCAGTGTTCTAAGGCTTATTAAAATTCAGAATTCATAATCCAGCAAGCTCCACAGCCGGCTTGTAAAACTCTAGTATGCAAGTGATCTGGACTTGCTGATTTGAAAATGTCTGACATTAGTAGATTCTGTTTAACATCCTCCAGCAATATAAGTGGAATGGAAAGAGTGTCATCGTAATTGTATTATGAGACTTTATTATTTGCTTTCCTCCCAAATACCGAACAATAATATTCATTTAATGCATTTTCTTTTGTATAAATTATTGTTGATAATTCTTCCATTGCCATCTATAATTGACCAGTACCATTATCAGGATTCTTTTTTTCCTAATATATTTTAAAAAACTCATTGTTCTTTGTTCGGCTGGCCATAGGTTTCTCCTTGTGCCCTTTGCTTCGCTTATCAATTTTCTACAGTTCCTAACTTCTGATTTATATTTTTTGCTATCAACTTCTCCTTTCTTCCATTTGTTACATATTTTTTTTTATTTTTACAGCTGCCTTCACTTCCCCTCTAAATCAGATTGGTTTTTTAACCAGTACTGCCTTCTTTCTTGATTCTGAGATTGTGGCTTTTTGAACCCTCGTAGGGTGTTCTTAAATGATTCCCAAAGTGTTCTGAAAAGATTCCCAATTAGCATTCACATTTTTCTGATTAAATTTTTCCTCCCAGCTGATTGTCTCATAATTGTTTTCAGCTTTGTGAAACTGGCCCTTTTAAAGCACCAAGTATATTTATGGGTCTGGACTTTATTATGCTTTTACATTATAAATGTGCTCAAGTCATGATCACTTGCAGCTAGGCTACCTTTAATTTTTTGTTCTGTGATCACTTCCTCTTTATCTTTTAGGACAAGGTCTAATTTTCCCATGTTGGCTATAGCACTTTTTGAGTTAGGAAATTGTCATCTATAATGTTACATTTCAGAGATGTTTTAGTACTGGCAGCATGAGACCTCCAGCATGTGTCATTCAAATTGAAGTCCCCCATAACCATGCAGCTTATTTTTCCTACACATTTTAGGTGTGTAAGGAAGAGATCATCCTGTTCTCTTGTGTGTTTTTGGTAGTCTGCAGCAGACACCAACTAATACCCTATCTTGTGCTTTATCTATTGAATACTTATGAATCAATGTACTAAGATAATTTTCTTCCAAGTTACACTGGTCTACAATTTTTGAGAAGTCGTCTGCTTCAGAGATAAAATGTGTTTTTTATTATGTATTTTGATGTGCTGAATTCAAATATGACAATTAAAACAACTGATTGGCTACTGTTTCTAAGATATTTAAATTTTTACATTTTATGTCTATGTATATTGTGTAGATAGTAGAGTTTTATTCATAAATTGTAAACCTAGGTTTTTTCATGTGTTTATGGTTGCTTTACATGATAATATTTCACCTGTCCTGTTTATGTAACACTTTGAAAATCAGCAAAAGGGTTATATAAATAAAATTTATTATGAAACAAAAGGCAAAAAACTATTATGCATATAGTTTAGTCCTATTCAGTGTCTACTCGGCGCTTCTTGGCTTGTCTCTTGTATTCATTAAATGGAGCTTCTCTTGTCACTGTCCAGCAATAGTCTGCAAGCATTGATGGGCTCCATTTGCCCTGATAGCCTGCCAGGAGATTCCACTGCTGTAGTCTGGAGCCCAACAGCTCTGCCTTACTCTTGGTTAGTTCCAAATCCCTGACAAGGTCATTCAGTTCACCTTGTGTTATGAGGTGTGGTTCAGAGGAGGAGGATGGGAGAAAATGTGGGTCCTGTGACATTGATGGTTCTGGACCAGAAGTTTCCTCCTCTTCCTCTTCCTCGTCTGACTCAAGTGAGAAGGATTCTGGTGCATCAGGAACCGGCAGTCCTTCTCCGTGGGGTACTGGGCGTATAGCTGATGGAATGTTTGGATAATGCACAGTCCACTTTTTCTTCTTTGACACACCTTTCCCAACTGGAGGCACCATGCAGAAGTAACAATTGGTGGTATGATCTCTTGGCTGTCTCCAAATCTTTGGCACTGCAAAAGGCATAGATTTCCTTTTCCTGTTCAACCACTGGCGAAGATTTGTTGCACAAGTCTTGCAGCATATGTGTGGGGCCCACCTCTTGTCCTGATCTCCAATTTTGCAGCCAAAAGAAAGGTGATAGGCTTTCTTAACCATAGTGGTTATACTGCGCTTTTGTGATGCAAAAGTCACTTCACCACAAACATAGCAGAAGTCATCTGCACTGTTCACATAAGTATGAGGCATCTCTGCTCACTTTGGCTAAACAGAAATGTGTCCCTTTGCAAAATCAAACACTGACAAAGAAGAGAGCACGACACTGTATGATTTCTAGAGCTGATCATGGGCAATTTATTCAGCAGAGTGATGAGTGGATTGCATCATCCATGACTTCTAGGAATAACATGCAATTCATATCATGTCTGACGCAATACCAGCTTCAGATTGCAGCATTCATTGTTTTGCCTAAAAAGCAAGTACTGTCCAAACCCAGTCGTAGATTTATTCATAGATCCAGTCAAAGATGTATTTTAGTCATTTCTGGTTTAAATTGAGATCCCTTCACTTTATAACTCACTTATCCTCCGCCATTCCCAAGTCAAGGGTCGTATATACTGACCCAATAGCATATCTTGAAAACTAGAGCCAATCAACAATTTTAAGCATCATTTTCATTCTCAGTGACCCAGAATTAGTAAAGTTGAACTATATTTATTTCAGAAGCATTTTGGATGTAGAGCAATGTTATCAGTGATTTGGAATCAGGTATTGCCAATTTTAACATAGAGTGCCACTCCTCGACTCCTTTTCCCCGCTTGATCCTTCCTAAATAGGTAATAATCATGAATTTTTGCATTCCAGTTGTGCAAATCATCCTGCCAGATTCAGTCATACTAACTATATTGCATTTATGCACATAAATGAGCAATTCAAATTCCTCTTGTGGTTACTCAGGCTCTTAGAATTGGTGAATAGGCAATTCAAGCATTTCTTCTCTTTATGTCCTTTGTTTCTTTGATTATTTTATTCTCAACATCTTGATTTGCTAACTGAATGTTCATATCTTCCCTCTTTTTACCTTCCCCGTTTGCTATTAGTTTAACCCCTTCCTGACTATTCTAGGTAGCCTATCTCTGAGAAGATTGGTCCCCCTTCTGCAGAGGTGGAGGCCATCCAAACTATGCAGTCTCCTCTCTCCATAAAAGGTCACCCAATGTCCACAAAACCAAAACTGTCCACTCAGACCACCTACCTAGCCAGGGATTCACTTCCAGAATCTTCTGCCTTCTGTCTTCCTTTGCTCATGGGACAGGAAGGATCTCAGAGAAGATTGCTTGGACATTCTTCTTCTTCAGATAATGCACTGTCCTGTTTTCTGCCTTGCAGAAAGTTCTTTTGATTTTCTAGGTATTGAATCCCCCACAAGCATTGTCTGTCTTCCTTGGACTGTTGGAGAACTCTTTACAGGCATGTTTGATTTGCTTACAGATTGAACTGAGCAGCCATCCATATGTACTTCACATACTATATTTGTTTGTGGCTGGCTACCCGCTTGTACAAAAAGTATTATTTTTAAAAACAAAAATGTTTTCTTGTGGAAGACTGGCAAAATAGTATGGTTGCAGATGTAAGAATGGTAACTATGCTGTGAACCTTATGACCGATTGGGGAGACATGTCTGTGTCAATGTGTAAAGTCCATTTTATTTCAGGGTCTCCATGCTTTTTATTGTAGCCTTCATTTTGGAGCGTGACTTTCATGTTGTGCTGCAATCTCTGCTGTGGTTTAAAGTATCCATTCTGCAGTAGGGGCTTGAATGACTGAGTCTGAGAAGTTGGCACAGAGCAATCCAAGACCATCAACTCTGTCTCTCAACTACAGGTCAATCCACAAGAACAATTAACTCTTGACACGGAAGCCTGAATGGGCACAGGAACTGGAGTGTCTCAACATGGCATATGCCGAAAGATGTCAGAAACTGTATTTCAGTGGTAATGCTCTCTTTGAAAGGTCCATTGCCACATGTCAGAAGAAGAGGCTGGAGAAGAGAGAAGGCAGGAAGGGTTGCCTACCCTAAGGACACTGACCAAACCCAGGACTCACAGAAAGGGTGAAATCGGACTCCGGGGTGGGGACGGATTGTGTTCAGGACTGTTTGTTTTCCAAAGTTCTGTGACTTTCTAGTGCTCTTTAGTAAAGTTCCTGTGGTTAAGAAATTCCTTTGCTACGCCTGTGTTCCTTCTTTGCCTGCTATGTTGTTTCTGAAGGGGTTAATCGAGAAGCTCAGAGCTCCCACAGCAAAGTGGAAGTCCAAGGGAGCGTGTATAAGCAACAGGTGGCTCAGGAGAACTGAGATACTGGTTCTGGGGTCTAGGCAGCTGGACTGCAGGGTCCTGCTGCCCAAGAAGGGTGTCAAACACACACTTTTCACCTAGGAGTGTGCCTGAGAGACCCAGAGCTAGGAACAGTGATTAGTCATTATCCAGACCCAGGAGGCTTAGAAGCCCATGGGATTCAGTGCTTGGATCCACTCACAGCAGACTGGCATCTGTCCACAGAGGGGGACTGAGCCAGGAAAGTTAGTGTGAGATCAGAATCAGGTGCAATGTGTCTGAAATAAAGATAAAATTCAAAATATTTAAACCTGGATGTCTAAAGTTAGGCTAAGAAGTCCATATTTAGGTCCTATAATAAAATTAGTCTCTATTTCAGAAGTGCTGAACAGTAATTTACATGGGATTTGTGCTTGATACTTCTGAAAATCAGGCAATTTTTGTTTAAGTGCCTAAATGTTAATTCAGGAGCCTGACTCTAGTCCCTCAGGTTGGAAAATGTTGGTCAAATGTTTAACTTGTCTTAGGGCAGTGGGCCAAAATCATTCCTGGTGTAACTCCATTGTATTTAGGGATTAATTTGGCCCATCATTTGCAGTGGACACAAATATTACAGCAAGGAAATACTCACCAGTGCATTTATTTTTCTCAGAAGAATAACTGTCAGATATTTATCTACTTCTAAAAAGTACAAATTCCTTGTTAGCAGTTTTTTTATTGGTTATCATCACCAGTGAATCACTATTTGGGATTTCTTGAACACAGACAGAGTCATTAATCATTCAGTAATAGCAGTGGGAGTCTGTTGTTTAAACATGCCTATAAGAGGATTTAGAAACAAAATACAACCAGGGAAATTCAAACAAGAGGAAATTGTCCAAAGCCCCAATAAAAATCAGAAGGTATCAGGACATACTGATTCTCCTCCGATTACAGGTTTATTTAGACATTTTGTCCTTTACATGTTTGACTTGAGGGATCAAAGAGAGAAGAAGAAGGTGGTTGTTTTATCATTGATATATTGTTCCTCAAGGGTCAGGTTTTAATTCAGACTTCTTAAATATATTAATAGAACCTGATAAATTATGTACTCTCATTTATAGGATGGGACAGCAGTTAACTGCCAAATCCTAATGTATGTATCCATATTTTCAGTAATGATCAAAGCAATAGAAAAGATCTAAAATATGTATATATGTATGTAAGGAAGTTTGTCATCTGAATGCTCCATTCTTGGAAACCTCCATGCATGGGACTTCTGTCCATACCCACTCCATATGTTACTCATTCTTTCTCTGCCTTGCTCAGTGAGTACAGTTGTGATGAAATCAGTACGGTTGTCTAGTTAGTATATCATTCATGTAACAACTCATTGAGTTCTAAACATACATCTGCATTATCTCTGACACAAAATAATCCCACAGAAATTAATATTAAGTGTAATCGATAGGGAGAAGAAAGGTTTAAAATTCATTTCCTACATTCAGGCCCTGACAATTCTAAGGTTTGTATAGCAAACCCTAGAGCTGTGTCAACTTAATTTTTATTTCATAGACTTGTGTGTCAAAATGTTTCATTTCCTTGTGCTTAATTTTGCATCATTTATGTTTCAGTTTATTTGTAATTTAACAAGTCGGCTGTTTTCAAATCAAAAAGATTTTGATTTTGAGGCAGAAGTAATCAGCTGTCAAAGGCTCTCCCAATGAGAAAGGATGCATTTTTATTTGAAAATTCATGTACGTTGGCATAATTGTTGTAAAAAGGGGCCCATTTTTCCTCTTTAACCAGCATGGAAAAAATTAAATTCTAATTGATTTTGTATTATATTGCAGAGAGAGTGAGTATTGAAATATCTGGTATTTTTGCTTTCTACTAACCCTTGCAGCCATCCTTTCCTTGGATGCTGTCACATGTAATCTTCTGTTAAATATTGCACAAAAGACTTGGAAATAAAATTCATCAAAAATCTGATCATGGACTTTAGAACAGTTTTTTTAACCTAAGATAACTTATTTATCCATTTTAGTATTAGTGATCATGTTTGTTTTGAACATAAGAAGCCAGATTCCAGCTTTCCAAAGCAGATGGAAAGCCTGTGGATCTGGCTCAACGAAGACTTCCCAGGCATGAGGGAATGTTTTAGGTGGCTGGAAAGAAAATGTGTCCCTACATCTTAGTGATCCCCAACTTCCAGAATGGTTGCTTGGTACCATAAACAACTAGGCACAAATTAAAGCAGCTCTAAGGATCATGTACAGATTGCCCAGGATTGTGGGTGGCATACAGGTGGCTTAAAGCCACCTTTGAACAATTCAAATGTAGCCAAGGATATAGGCCCATAACCGCTGTATTGGAGCAAATTATTAGTCCATCTAATGCTTCAGAGGAAGGCAAAATCCCTTTCCCTTCTCATTCTCTCGCTTCTTAATGCACCTGGCCAATTGTGCAATGCTGACCAATGTACAGCTGCTAACAATAAGGAAATTGTGCTTATAAGAAGTAGCTCAGGATCTGATGGTTATTGTCTTGTGAGAATTTGAGGCACTGGGGACTTCTTTCTTGCCAGGATGCTTTTTTCACTTGAAAATACTGTCTCTGTGTTGAATTAAACACTTTTATCTTCTCTGTTTATGAGTTTGTGGAGCTGGTTTCTTTAAAAGAGCCCCATTTCTCCCTCCTCCTCACCCTCATATTTCCATCTGGAAAGATTAGGGGTTTTAGAACAGAGAAATAGCTGGGAATTGCAAAAGCTATTTATAGTATGATTGGTAATTTTTCTGAGTAGAAATGTTTCTCCATTATTTACATGAAATGTAGAATGTGTTTGTATGTGCATATGAATTTGCATGTGTGGGTACATGAGTGGCTGTATTTATGCTCTGTGTAATATATATCTGAGACACTCCCATTTATTGAGTGCCCTTCTTGCAAACATCTTGTAGTACTTTACAAAAAAATGTAAAAAATTAAACCAAACAGGATATGAAAATACAGTGCCAAAGAAGTGAGTCTTCAGGCGTGATTGAGACTTAGCTAATGACATAAAGAGCCTAATCTATGAAGGGAAGTCAGTTCCTTGGGTTAAGGGAAAATAAGCAGAAACATCCAAGCCCTGATGTTGTCCTAATTTGAGAAACAGTCTGCTGTCCTTCACAACTTGTGTTAAGCATGTGCCTCAGGGAGTGCAGGCAAAGAACACCTTGTAAATATGAAATGGGCTGAGCCTTTTTTGTATGTATGACAATCATAGAGTGAAGCAAAGGCTCAAATATAAGGGTATTTTTTAGCATGGATAGATTAATTTTTTTTAAAAAAGATCAAGATTGGATGATCTTTTAAAAGATATGCTTTAAGAATTAGTTTGGGGAAGTTCTATGGCTTGTGTTATACAGGAGGTCAGACTAGATGATCACAGCGGTCCCTTCTGCCTTGGAATCTATGAAAAAGTAGAGAGTCGGTGGCTAGGAGTTTCAGAATTGACTTTGAGTGTCTTATTTATTTTGGCATACAAGAAAAGTTGGTCAAAATCTGTGCATTAACTCTGAATGGTTGGATTTCATTCAGTTGATTCTGGTTTTCACTTTGGTTGAATGCAGAATACTTGTCTTGTGTAATCATTATTCATTACGTTATAGAGTATTAGTAAATATTATTAGTTTGGCTTTTCCAGTACATAATAAGGATCTCTCAACTGATGACTGCCATGTCCTATAGCATGATTTAGTATCCTGTATTAAAATAAATAATTCACATCAACTGGAGAAACTCTTATTTCTGCATCAGAAAGCTAACGTTATTTCTGGCTTGAAAATAAATCTATGGTGGTACAAATAATTGTGAACACTGTGCTGTGTATAAACGCACACAAGTACATAGCTAATTTTCAGATTGTTGTAGTTAAATGAGCTGATGGAAAAGAAAAGGTTACCACAAGGCAATCCGTTTAGCCGTGGTCATTGCATTTAGTGGAAAATCCATTATTATTAACTATTACATTCACCCCCCCATCCATCACTCTCCATATTTAAGGAACCATAAGACTTTGACCAACAAAAGGCAGAAAATGTACAGTTAAATTAATTCCTTCCTTAGCTCATTCCACTAGGAGAAAAAAAGTGGGGCATTGTGAGTTAAGGGCTCAGGGTCAGCCATTTGTTTGTGTTGTACCATTAGCATTTCTTTGTATTTGGTTCCTTGTTTGTTGTTTGTTTTTTTTAATTAAAAAAAAGATGGTGGGAGTCAATCAAGAATGTAGCATTTGCCTGAGAGTCTAGGATATACTTGTTGGCTGGGGTATAATGACCTACTTTGTTATAATGATTTGCAAATAAATACATACTTCATTTTATAATCAATTACAAAGCCTTATTTAGAACTCATAAGTAAATTAAAAAAGCCATAATTGAGGCTATTAAGCCATAATGGGTCAAACAGTTCTGTACAGAAACCGATCAATGAACCTGGAATGCCTCCCTTCACATCTTTTATCTCGTCCGATTTTGCCAGTCAAATGAACAGAAACAAAGAGTATCTTGCTAGGACTAAGGAAATAAGAACCAGAAACAAAAAGCTAGCATCCCAGATCCACCTGCATTGACTGAGTTAGGGCTAGTCACAGAGAGAAAAAGCATTGGAAGCATTGAGGAAGGTCTGGTCCAGATTGTCTGATGAAAGTTTACAAAGACTCTCTGGCCTTCATAATACCTGAAATCATCAGTGCATCCTTCAGAGAAGACAATCTTCCATCCACCCTGAAGATTGCAATTCTCTAGCCAATTTTGAAGAAATGTACATTTGACACCAATGACCTCACAAATTACACCCTGCCTCCTCCCATGTTTTCCACATTTTCAAATGTCCCTTTTCTGGACAAGATTGTTGAGGGGTGTGTGACATACCCAGGATACAATCTGGACTGATGAACAGCTGTGTCCCCTCACCTCTCTAACCTGGAGTGCCTTTTACACTGCTTTGCTATGAGAGCAACTATTCCTGGTCTGCTCGCTCACAGCTGCCAGCATGTTAGTTAGTCCCCGTTATAATGTATGAGTGCTACAGCAAGCCACTCTTGAATTACACTAGAGAACATCATCAGCAAACTCCCAGTACCAGACTTTCCCTAGAAACGTGCATCTTGTATTGCCCAGCTCTCTCTCCTGGACAGTGCACGCTCATATAAAGTCTGTCATTTTATTAATAGAAAATGATATACACAAATCCTGTTATCCCAAATGGAGTCTCCCAAACACTTCAATCCAAAGACACTGGTTTATATAAAACAATAAAGCAAGTTTATTAACTACAAAAGGATAGATTTTAAGTGAATGTAAGTAATGAGGCATAAAAGTTAGAATTGATTACAAGAAAAATAAGAGTAAAATGCAATTAATGCCTAACCTAACAAACTAGAATGATTACAAAGCAAGGTTTCTCTCACCATGTTTCAGCAGTCCTACTGGCTGAACTTCTTTCAGTCAGGATCCCTCCCTGAGTCCAGTGCTGCTTCCTTTGTTCTTCAGGTATTGGGGATGCCATTGGCAAAGAGGAAGGGAGGCATGATTTGGGACATCTCTCATCTCTTCATATAGTTCTTTCCCTTCTTTGAGAAGCATTGCCAGCTATGCTTCAGGAGACAAAAAGTCCATTTGGACAGTAGCCCCCAAGTTGTTTCTTGTGAAGATGAAGATTTTTCGCCCATGTCCTTTTTCCTGCCAATGAATAGCCATTTAACAGTTGATGGCCCATTTGGCTGAGGCATCAGCTAATGTTTTGTCTCCGAGGAACTGGTTTGGCCACTCCCCAGATTTGTAATATCTCTAAGAAACACCATACAATTGAATTGTATAACTTTACATACAATGTTGCCACACATATTTTATCAGGACAATATTGAACAGTAAGTCATGAGTTTCCAAATGACACCTCACAAGACATACTTGTACAAAGATTATTATGATAGTGACTATCGCAGGGTGTTGGCAACCAAACTTCTATAGTACCTGTCTTCTGTCAGTATCCTTGAACCTTCTGAGTAGGACCTCACACCATCACATAGTAGAAATTGCCTACTGACCTTGACATATGACATTCTTTTAACTTTGGATAAAATACAAACTTCCATGCTCATATTGCTAGATTTCTTATCATGAGGTAGTACTTCTGGGGATCCTCTCATTCCTCTTGGATGTATCCCAGAAAGTTAAAAAGGCAAATTTCTCTTTCTCATCTGTCTATCTCAGAGACCTCATGATCCAAACAATCCAAAACAATTGTGCTTCACAGATGCAACACAACCTATGTTTTGGGCCAACATTATGCTTTTAATAATTGTAAATGGGACTAGTTACAACTAGTGTTCTTCAGGAGTCATTAGAAACTATAGTGATGGGCACTATAGTGATGAGCATTAATTTTTATAATTAATATAACTCTCAAATGTACAGGGTCAGAATCTGATCTCAGATACACTGATGCAAAGCTGGAATAACTCCATTAAAGTTGATAGAGTTACTCCAGACTTCCACTGACATACCTGAAGTTGAATCTGGTCCACAATACCTACCAACCATTGAAGCCTGAGTGCTGATGTTCTTTTAATATTGGTGAACTATGTTGTTTTGCCAGCTTTCAGTTATTTTCACTAGAATTTTGTTTTGAATAGTAAGAAGCAAGACAGACTATTTTATATGAATTGTAGAGTAAAACATTTTCGTGAAGGAGGTTGCTGTGGAAGGGAAATTAGCAGGTAAGATTAGGGCTGTTCGCACAGAATCACTTTTGGTAAACCTGGTCTTAAAAGCCTTTAGAGCTGACTAGGCCAGCTTTGGTGCTGAAGTTAATCTCAGGATTGTAACTGTTTTATAAACATGCATTAGTCTCCAAAATTTCCTGTGTGGAAACTGGAAATAATTTAGTCCTATCAAATATGGGTCAGTGCTCCCTTTCTGAGGAATAGAAGCGGGTGATAGTGTGTTGAAGTAGCCTTGTCAGATACATAATCCTATCTATCCCCTCTCTTGTTGTCTTCAGCTTTTCTTCTTGGAATTTTTATTTCTTGCTGGTTCATTCCTATTTTTGTTTAGGAAGCATACTAAAATCATCCTGGCCTTCACTTCCACTAATATTCTCGTTAAATGTATGTTGGGGTTTGACTTATTTTACCATACTGTTTTACCATATGGGCAGCCTTGCAAATTCTTACACAAGAAGCCCTTGCTCATGCAATGGTCAAGGAGACAGTTCCCATGAGAAGGGGAATGTAGAATCAACCCATAAGTGTCCAAGATATGAAATTCAATTTTGTTAGCACAAATCTGATATGAGCTTTATGTGAGAGAACCTCCATGCATCTGTGTAATCCCTAGAGTTTTTACATCATTTTTCTGAATAAAGTTAATATGATCCAATATGATTTTTTTTAATAAACCGCGAGAGTGTTTAGGACTTTACCTCCTGATATAACCTTATAATATCAATCCACAGAAGATCTCTTGGGAGGAAGCAGAATACATTAATGTTAACATAGAATACTTTTCTTATTTCACTCATTCAGATTGGTAACTTCAGGATCCCAAAGTGGAATGTTTCAGTTAGGCTCCTGTCATAAACAGATAGCTAAGGGTTAATGTCTCTTTCACCTGAAGCACCTGACCAGAGGACCAATCAGGAAACCGGATTTTTTCAACTTTGGGTGGAGGGAATTGTCTCTCTGAGTCTTTTTTTTCCGTCTGCCTGCCTTCTCTGAGCTTTGGAGAAGTAGCTCTACTTTCTAGTCTTCTGTTTCTAAGTGTAAGGACAAAGAGATCAGATAGTAAGTTCTATGGTTTTCTTTTCTTTGGTATTTGCATGAATATAAGTGCTGGAGTGCTTTGATTTGTATTCTTTTGGAATAAGGCTGTTTATTCAATATTCTTTTAAGCAATTGACCCTGTGTTGTATCATCTAAATACAGAGAGAACATTTGTACTTATTTTTCTTTCTTTTTATATAAAGCTTTCTTTTAAGACCTGTTGGAGTTTTTCTTTACTGCAGGGAAATTGAGTCTGTACTCACCAGGGAATTGGTGGGAGGAAGAAATCAGGGGAGATTTGTGTGTTGGATTGCTAGCCTGACTTTGCATTCCCTCTGGGGGAATAGGAAAGTACTTTTTGTTTTCAGGATTGGGAACAGAGAGGGGGAGTCTCTCTGTGTAGTTTCACAGAGCTTGTGTCTGTGTATCTCTCCAGGAGCACCTGGAGGGGGGAAGGGAAAAAGGATTATTTCCCTTTGTTGTGAGACTCAAGGGATTTGGGTCTTGGGGTCCCCAGGAAAGGTTTTTCAGGGGGACCAGAGTGCCCCAAAACACTCTAATTTTTTGGGTGGTGGCAGCAGGTACCAGGTCCAAGCTGGTAACTAAGCTTGGAGGTTTTCATGCTAACCCCCATATTTTGGACGCTAAGGTCCAAATCTGGGACTAAGGTTATTACATGAGTAGCAGCGGTGGGAGATAGACAGAATCCAGAAGCCAGTAGAAATATTGTATTTTTCTTTTCTCTGCTAAGGGCTTTTTAGCAGAGAGAAGCAGTTGGTTTTAAAAGGGAACCAGAGAGAAATTTTTTTTTTTCTGCTCTCTCTGGCAGTTTGTGGCTTGCATGTTAAGCAGAAGTCGTTAAGGACTATTAACAGTCTTTTGTCACACAATAGCACTCCCATTGAGAGTCATACCAGCACTATATGAATGCAAATAAAGTGGTTTTTCAGGTTTACTTGACATTGAAGATTAGCTAGAGAGAGAAAAGGAAAAAAGCACTGTTGCTAGGCAGACTTCAGGAGGCAACAGAGAACCTGCAGTTCAGAAGATAAACACCGGAGGGCACCCCAACACAAGAAAACAGGAACCATGACTTCTAAGGCAAAAATTGAGGCCGAAGAACAAATCAAAGAAGCTGAACACAGGCGAGAGATGGAAAAACACAAACAGCAACTGGAAATAAAACAAAAAGAGATGGAGATGAAAGAAAGAGAAGAATGGCAGCCGCAAAAACAGTTGGTGGTTCCAACTAAGTACCGGGAGAAGCTCTTAAGCTTAGCCCATGATCATCCCAGTGGCCATGCTGGGGTGAACCGAACCAAGGACCGGTTGGGGAAGTCCTTCCACTGGGAGGGGATGGGCCAGGACGTTGCCAAGTATGTCCGGTCTTGTGAGGTATGCCAAAGAGTGGGTAAGCCTCAAGACCAGGTCAAGGCCCCTCTCCAGCCACTCCCCATAATTGAGGTCCCATTTCAGCGAGTAGCTGTGGATATTCTGGGCCCTTTCCCAAAAAAGACGCCCAGAGGAAAGCAGTACGTACTGACTTTAGTGGACTTTGCTACCCGATGGCCAGAAGCAGTAGCTCTAGGCAACACCAGGGCTAACACTGTGTGCCTGGCCTTAACAGATATCTTTGCCAGGGTAGGTTGGCCCTGCGACATCCTTACAGATTCAGGGTCTAATTTCCTGGCAGGGACCATGGAAAAACTGTGGGAAACTCATGGGGTGAATCACTTGGTTGCCACCCCATACCACCATCAAACCAATGGCCTGGTGGAAAGGTTCAATGGAACTTTGGGGGCCATGATACGAAAATTCATCAACGAATTCTCCAATAATTGGGACCTAGTGTTGCAGCAGTTGCTGTTTGCCTACAGGGCTGTACCACATCCCAGTTTAGGGTTTTCACCATTTGAACTTGTGTATGGTCACGAGGTTAAGGGGCCATTACAGTTGGTGAAGCAGCAATGGGAGGGGTTTACGCCTTCTCCAGGAACTAACATTCTGGACTTTGTAAGCAACCTACAAAGCACCCTCCGACACTCTTTAGCCCTTGCTAGAGAGAACCTAAAGGATGCTCAAGAAGAGCAAAAGGCCTGGTATGACAGACATGCCAGAGAACGTTCCTTCAAGGTAGGAGACCAGGTTATGGTCTTGAAGGCGCAACAGGCCCATAAGATGGAAGCATCATGGGAAGGGCCATTCACGGTCCAAGAGCGCCTGGGAGCTGTAAACTACCTCATAGCATTTCCCAATTCCTCACTAAAGCCTAAAGTGTACCATGTTAATTCTCTCAAGCCTTTCTATTCCAGAGACTTACAGGTTTGTCAGTTTACAGTCCAGGGAGAGGACGCTGAGTGGCCTGACGGTGTCTACTACGACGGGAAAAAAGACGGTGGCGTGGAAGAGGTGAACCTCTCAACCACCCTGGAATGTCTGCAGCGGCAACAAATCAAGGAGCTGTGCACTAGCTTCGCCCCATTGTTCTCAGCCACCCCAGGACGGACTGAACGGGCATACCACTCCATTGATACAGGTAATGCTCAGCCAATCAGAACCCCACCCTACCGGGTGTCTCCTCATGCCCAAGCTGCTATAGAACGGGAGATCCAAAACATGCTACAGATGGGTATAATCCGCTCATCTACCAGTGCATGGGCATCTCCAGTGGTTCTGGTACCCAAACCCGATGGGGAAATACGCTTTTGCGTGGACTACCGTAAGCTAAATGCTGTAACTCGTCCGGACAACTATCCAATGCCACGTACCGATGAGCTATTGGAAAAGTTGGGACGTGCCCAGTTCATCTCTACAATAGACTTAACCAAGGGGTACTGGCAAGTACCGCTAGATGAACCTGCCAAGGAGAGGTCAGCATTCGTCACCCATGCGGGGGTGTATGAATTCAATGTCCTTCCTTTCGGCCTTCGAAATGCACCCGCCACCTTCCAGAGGCTGGTAGATGGTCTACTAGCTGGACTGGGAGAATTTGCAGTTGCCTACCTCGATGATGTGGCCATTTTTTCAGACTCCTGGCCTGAACACCTACTACACCTGGAAAAGGTCTTTGAGCGCATCAGGCAGGCCGGACTAACTGTTAAGGCCAAAAAGTGTCAAATAGGCCAAAACAGAGTGACTTACCTGGGGCACCAGGTGGGTCGAGGAACCATAAACCCCCTACAGGCCAAGGTGGATGCTATCCAAAAGTGGCCTGTCCCAAAGTCAAAGAAGCAGGTCCAATCCTTCTTAGGCTTGGCCGGATACTACAGGCGATTTGTACCACACTACAGCCAAATCGCTGCCCCACTGACCGACCTGACCAAAAAGACCCAGCCATATGCCGTTAAGTGGACTGATGAGTGTCAAAAGGCCTTTACCCAGCTTAAGGCGACGCTCATGTCTGACCCTGTGCTCAGGGCCCCGGATTTTGACAAGCCATTCCTAGTAACCACAGATGCATCTGAGCGTGGTATAGGAGCGGTGCTCATGCAGGAAGCAACAGATCACAACTTCCATCCTGTCGTGTTTCTCAGCAAGAAACTGTCTGAGAGGAAAAGTCACTGGTCAGTCAGTGAAAAGGAATGCTATGCCATTGTGTACGCCCTGGAAAAGCTACGCCCATATGTTTGGGGACGGCGGTTCCAACTACAAACTGACCATGCTGCACTAAAGTGGCTTCATACTGCCAAGGGGAACAACAAGAAACTTCTTCGTTGGAGTTTAGCTCTCCAAGATTTTGATTTTGAAATTCAGCACATCACAGGAGCTTCTAACAAAGTAGCTGATGCACTCTCCCGTGAGAGTTTCCCAGAATTCAGTAGTTAAAAAGTGTTCTTAAAATGTAGAAGTCTGTTAGTTATATACTTAGGGGTATATGTAAAGGTGCATGTGTTGTATTAATCTGTTTATTTTAAAGTTCTAGAAGGAAATCGCCGCCAGTGAGCTTCCCCACTGTCTGCAATTTGGGGGGCGTGTCATAAACAGATAGCTAAGGGTTAATGTCTCTTTCACCTGAAGCACCTGACCAGAGGACCAATCAGGAAACCGGATTTTTTCAACTTTGGGTGGAGGGAATTGTCTCTCTGAGTCTTTTTTTTCCGTCTGCCTGCCTTCTCTGAGCTTTGGAGAAGTAGCTCTACTTTCTAGTCTTCTGTTTCTAAGTGTAAGGACAAAGAGATCAGATAGTAAGTTCTATGGTTTTCTTTTCTTTGGTATTTGCATGAATATAAGTGCTGGAGTGCTTTGATTTGTATTCTTTTGGAATAAGGCTGTTTATTCAATATTCTTTTAAGCAATTGACCCTGTGTTGTATCATCTAAATACAGAGAGAACATTTGTACTTATTTTTCTTTCTTTTTATATAAAGCTTTCTTTTAAGACCTGTTGGAGTTTTTCTTTACTGCAGGGAAATTGAGTCTGTACTCACCAGGGAATTGGTGGGAGGAAGAAATCAGGGGAGATTTGTGTGTTGGATTGCTAGCCTGACTTTGCATTCCCTCTGGGGGAATAGGAAAGTACTTTTTGTTTTCAGGATTGGGAACAGAGAGGGGGAGTCTCTCTGTGTAGTTTCACAGAGCTTGTGTCTGTGTATCTCTCCAGGAGCACCTGGAGGGGGGAAGGGAAAAAGGATTATTTCCCTTTGTTGTGAGACTCAAGGGATTTGGGTCTTGGGGTCCCCAGGAAAGGTTTTTCAGGGGGACCAGAGTGCCCCAAAACACTCTAATTTTTTGGGTGGTGGCAGCAGGTACCAGGTCCAAGCTGGTAACTAAGCTTGGAGGTTTTCATGCTAACCCCCATATTTTGGACGCTAAGGTCCAAATCTGGGACTAAGGCTCCTTCTTAGGAGTTAGATACAAGCTGATCACTGTTGTCTTTAGTAATTAAAGAAGGGAATGAGCAAAAGGTTTCACATAACCTGTTTGTGAGAGTTTACAAAAGCTAGACAATAATTATGGCAGAATAGAAAAAGTAAGAAATAGTTTTCACTTTCAGTGTAATATTTTTTTAAATGCCTGCCTCCAAATGTCCTGTAGATTGTCCTCTGGATTAATTTGTAGAAGACTGGTGTATTTGGGTATCACCATCAGTATAGCTCAGAGATTAGGGGCTGAAGTGCTGATCACCAAACTGCTCACACTGAGAACTCCTGAGTGCTGAGTTCCTTTGAAAAATTAGGAGTAAATTTCTGGATCAGGTGTGATATGGAGGTAAGCTACTAATGTTACCATGGAACTGGGGAAACAGCCCTTCTGCTGGCTGACATGCCTTAGCGAAGGCTGTTCATTGGGCCAAAGAGTTTCAAAAACAGGAGGTTAAAGTTTGGCTGCTCAATCCATAGTTAGGTATCTAAATAATTGGCAATGTTGTCAGAAGTGCTGAGCACTCATTAGCACCCACTGACCTTGATGAGCACTGTTGGATGTTCAACGTGTTGAAAATATTATATTGTAAAAATCCCTTAGATTGTAAACTAATTGGAGCAAGGAACTTGTTTTCCAGCATGTCTGTACCAGGGATAGTGTGAACAATGTGTAAATGTTAACAAGGTTAAGTAGTTTGTCCAAGATCACGCAACCTGCTCACAGCAGATTTGGGAATAGAAAAACGTACTGACTTCACTGGGGACAGGATTTTACCCCAGGAGTCCTTATTCTTAGCCACCTGCTGTTTACATTATTTTAAAGTAAGTTAATTAAAACTGGTACTTTAAAATACTTTAAATATTCCCCTGCAATGTTGGAAAGCCAAAGACAATAACCTTGTTTTGCCAGAGCATGAGAACCAGAAAATGAAAATAACTAACTGGTGAGTGAAACTAACTGGTCTGTCTTGTTTCACAGGCCAACTTGCAAAAAGTAAACAAACATCATTAATGGTTCAAGGTAAATTCACACACATGTGTTTGAGTACACACGTACAAAATAATAATTTTACTTTGACAATGTTCTCTTAAGACAATTTACCAAGCAGAAGACAGAATGTGTCCATAATATAAGATAGCTGCAAATATAAAGCTATTCAACTGAGACCCCCAAAATAATAAACCAATCAATCAACAAAAAACCTTTTGCGATGATTTAAAAGAGTTCACCAATTAATTACACGTTCCCTGGAGCAATGATCACATCAAAATAAAGTTACATCACTCAAAGTTTCATTACCCAGTAAGAAAAAAACTCTCATTTCTTTAATTGAAAGATTTTAAATTATTCCCTTCACTATCTTCTATGAAGGAAAAATTGATACTTGAGAGGAAGATATCCAGGGCAGTATCTCTACTAAACTTTATATTTAAATGATATTATCATGTGCATACAATCTTTATTCTGTGGCCACTAATGACCAAACGTCATCTTATCAGGCATAACCCTCTCCTGAGATCTAGTTCCTCCCAGCAATTTCTCTGTATTTTCATTCATATGTGGGTTAGAGAATGAGCTCTACTAAGCCAGTTTGAGATACTGATCTGGCAAGACTTTACCTCATTTCTCACTTCTCGTTATTCTCCGGTCATTTTGTTATGATGTGTTTTTAAGAACATCCAGCTTTTAGTTTCAGGAAAACCAATTCCTAATGCAGAGTAGAACATGCAGATCTGAGCTGTTTCTCATTTTGGCATTTGTATTTAAAATACATTTTGTCTTTTTTCCCATCTGTACAACAGGCCAATTGTGACTGGCACCCGCATCAGTGTCTGAGAAAAGGAGGGTACAAGGAGCTTTGTCTCTTCCACACCCTGTGAGTGGCCCAGCCACAATTTCCGACTTTGTGTATCCCGTATTCTCCTTCAGAGAGGAGTGTGCACTGCACTCTCTTAAGCAGGCATGTTCCCCTTTATGCAAGGGCTGGTCAGTAAATAACTGTTGCAAGACAGCCCTACATGAGCAATTGGTCCCCTCATAAGATACTGACTTGTGTGCCGAGAGAGAGACTTTTAAAATATCCTTAAATCTATTTATTCACCTATTACAATGATTAGTACATTTACCTGTACTGAGCACTACACATTATGTCACTTTGCAGCCTCTTTCTAACTTCTTGTTTTTAATGGGGTCATCATAGTTCAAAGGATTGATAATCGGATAGCAGGTTTTCTTTGAGACCCCTTGTTCAGGCCTAATATGTTGACACCCACTAGTAGATCGACACCCTTTGTTCAGGCCTAGTATGTTGCTACCTGATGGATGCTTGGGGACTATTGTGAAATGAAATGAAATTATGGTCTCTGTTTAATTCTAGTGAGCTAGTGTCCGTATCACAAAAGTTACCTCCACAATAACCACCGACTGGCAATGCAAAGAAACTTTAAACCCGATGATTAAAAAACATGTAGGGTGGAATGTCATTTCACCTTTAGAAATGGTTTTTCCAGGACAGGACTGAATCACTCTGGCTGTGAGTTTTGAGGAGTTTGCACTGCTGCTGCCTGTGCTACACCTGGTCTGTTGCTAGAGGAAACATTTCCAGGGCTACTAGTCCAACAGCTTTCATCATCACTGATGTCATTCTCATAAAATGTGTGTGCGCGTGCACATGTAAACACAAACACAATTAATTTGGGTATTGGGGTCTCTAGACTTTCAAATGATCCTAGAGTCTATAAATTGTTTTGTGTTTTCCTGACCCGCCGCCCTCAGGTTTAATAGATTCAGATTAACGCTCATTTTGGCCATCATTCTATCCTCTGCTTTGCATGCAGAATATAGCAAATTATGACCAGATATTTCTCCAGCGCCCAGTGGGATGAGAGCATCAGCTCTGCTGCACTCTCTCTTCTGGCCTACAGACACTACAGAAGCTTCTGTGCGTGGTATGCTCTGGAGGGAGGTAAATGGTAGAGTCATTTGCAAGTTCTAGGAGGAGCTGGTGAGTAGTCTGGGTGGATTTCAAGTTACTGCTAGCTGAACCAGCTTTAAAATCCCCATGATGTCCCCAAGATGCTTTCAGTTTACCAGCCATAAAGACCTGAAGGGGCCATGGTTCCATTGCAGGATGAAGGAAGTAAGGAAGGAGCCGAGTGGAAATGTAGAGTCACTAGGCCTCCAAGCAAATGACCCTACACTCTGCCAGGTGACACAAAATTGCTGCTTTAGGGGGCTGAATTCCCTGCTTATTCTCTAGGTGGTGGAGCTGATTCTTCAGACTCTACAACTAGTCCATCCCTAAAGCAAAACTCTTCAGAGACAGGGAGCTTTCCCTGGCTATGTGCTTGCAAAACTTAGGTTGTATCCCTCTCCTAGCCAGTATTTGCTTGCCCTGAGAATGCTTGTGAGACAGTATTTAGAAATCCTGCTATACTATACTTGCCCAAATGATGATTAAGAGGGTCTGTGTTTAGCACAAGTATTTGAAGGATGTAAACATCAAGGAACAAGAGAAATTGTTTAGGGTGGTTTAGGGAATTATAATTAGGGAAGAATTTAGGCAGACTGTCAAGTAAAAATTCCTAATGGCAAGAAGTATTACACTGTGGGATGCTCTCCCATAAGAGCTGAAACTTACAGTGACTTTTATCCAGATCATGTTTAAATAATTAAGCAAGTGTATTTCCACTGTAACCATATTAAACAGTGCACAGTCTTTCTCATTTTAACAGAGTTGGGACCTGAATCAAAACTCTGGCTCCAAACACTCTGACACTATGAAGTTGTTCTGAATCCAGATGTTGACCTGAGTTTTGCAAACAGCCCCTATCTTTATGAAGGCCTAAAGGCCCAAATCTGGACATCTCTGAACCTTGCACTGTTCAAAATCCATGGACTGTTCAGTTCAATAGCTTTGGCCCATCTTTAGTCTTTCAAGTCCAGTCCAACTAAAGTTGTTAATATTTTTGCCATCCTTTGTTGACAGTACATAATTTGACCTCTGCCTTGGAACTCCTCCTGCGAAGGACGGCGTCTCTCGTTCAGTCCAGTAAGCCAGAGCAGATGCAGATATTAAAAGGAGTGTTCAGTGAAAGAACTGCATTCAGGTAACCCACCATAGTACCATTTAGGTGTTTTATTTTCCACAAGCCTAGTGCTCTTGCATTTAAGCTTTTCAAAGATGAATTCTGGGGGTGTTTGAGATTGGTGGTGACTGTGGCATAGCAATGCACGTTAGATAAAATTGAAACACACCTTTAAAATAGTTCTGGGATACACCACCCGATATCAAAGTTTTCAGGATATTTTTCCTGCCTCTGACTTTATGGAATCTAATCAGAGGTTGAACATTCCATTCCATTCCTTTCCTTCTAATAGTCCCAGCTCATTAAGGATTATTTTTATACAAAAGAGTTTGGCATGGTCAACTTCTTAGCTGCAGTCTGATGACTTTAATATTATACTGCTGATGCCTGTTCAGTGTTTTGGTTTTTTTTTTAAAATGTTTAAACTGATACATTTTTACAGCAAAATCTGCTTATAGAACCAGAGACTAGCTGAAGCACACCTCTTCAGTGCTGCTGCCATAGCCACCCTTTCAACGTGTCTCTTTGGTGGGAAATTATATGTTGGGTTTAGCATACAGCATAGGCAATCAAAGTGTTCAGTAGAGACAAGTGAGTCAATGTTTCCTCTTTCTGGAAGCAGCCACATTCTGTTCCCCAAGTGAAACCCCCTCATTTTCCTTCCTCCTTCCCTCCTTTTCCAAAGCTGGTATGATTGAGATCTGAAAGTCGACTGAAACCTCATTGTGAGCTGGAATTGCACAACAAAGGAACATAGAGCATTAGAGGACAGAATGTCAGTGCAGTGACCCGAATTAAGATGTATTAGTTTGTTGAGCTAGTGCTCCAGCTCCAGCCAGGATTGCTTTTTGTGGTGCAGCTTGTACAGTAGATATCAGTGGTGATGCTCCCTCTGCTGGAAAGAGCAATGTATAAAGCTTCCTTCTGGGGGAGCATGACCTGATTAATTCCAGTTAATCATATATGTGATGACACTTAGGGCCGTCCGTTGTTGGTGATGTCCCTTACATGATAATAACACTTTAAGCATATGTCCCTTACCTGCATGTGCCAGATGGATATGATTGTGGCCTGAATAACACAGCTTATATATTGAAGGAGTCATTCCTGAGACCACCCTAGACAAGTAACAAGTAGTAACAAGAATTAATTCTTCCATTTTTTTTCCTCTTGGAGATTCGTCTTCAATGTAAAAGCTATACATAATTTAAAATCATCTTAGATAAAATCTTGCAAATTGCTTTACAGATGGCTATCTTATTACATTAAAAACCTGCACTTAAGTTCTTTAAAAATAAGGAACTTGGGGTTCTAGGTGTGGTAGACTACATTTTACTTTATTACTGCCAATTGTGAAGAAAAAGATCATTTTTGTTTTATCTTTTACTATTCAAAAGCTAGAAATCCTTTTGATACCTTGGATTTCAATCAAGATTTCTACAAATTAAACCATTATCATAACATTCATTCAACACAGTGCATTTCAAAATAACAAATAAAATTGCTTTTCCCAGGATTCCTCTTTCATAGTTTTTTCATAGGCTTTAGTATTACAATATTTCAAGACACTTGCTGCTGCTGCCACTGCTACCTTTTTAACTCTGCGGGTGGGGAATGTATAGATTTGGTTCAGCATACAGCATAGGCAAAGTGTAGTGTGACAGACTCAGGCCAGTGGGGTGCAGGAGTCTGGTAGAGGGCAAATATACTGGTCACTGGATGAATAGTTTTCTGTTCCCTGAGTGGCCAGCGCAGGGTCTACACTAGAGTAGTCAGGAACTTGCTAGAACCAATTAAGTCAGACAGGCTGATTAGAACACCTGCAGCCAATCAAGGCAGGCTAATCAGGGCACCTGGGTTTTAAAAGGAGCTCTCTCCAGTCAGATGGGGAGGAGCCAGAGGAGAGGAAGTGCATGTGAGGAGCTGAGAGCAAGAGACACAAGGAGCTGAGTGTGAGAGGGTGTGCTGCTGGAGGACTAAGGAGTACAAGCCTTATCAGACACCAGGAGGAAGGTCCTGTGGTGAGGATAAAGAAGGTGTTTGGAGGAGGCCTTGGGGAAGTAGCCCAGGGAGGTGTAGCTGTCACACAGCTGTTACAAGAGGCACTATAGACAGCTGCAAATCCATAGGGCCCTGGGCTGGAACCCGGAGTAGAGGGCGGGCCCGGGTTCCCCCCAAACCTCCCAACTCCTGATCAGATACAGGAGGAGTTGATCCAGACTGTGGGGGAGATCACTGAGGTGAGCAAATCTGCCAATAAGCACAGGACCGCCCAAGTTAGAGGAGGAGCTTTGTCACAGTAGATATACATGAATACAAATTCTTAAAAATTCATCACATCAGCAAATATGTGAATCTTAGTTTAAACTAAGTTAAGACTGGGTACTTAGTATTTTTATGTTAACCTCATTTTACAAGCGGGCTACTCTCATACACAGGATTCAAGTTACAACATTGTATTGTTAATACAGTATCTTAGGTCTTAGCTGAATAAAAGTTCCAGGCAGGTATATTTGTTAGACCAGTTTTCTCAATTTTTTTTATGGTGCTCATTGTCTCTTCCAGCCTCCCAATTACCCTCACATTTGTGAACATGTAGCATCCCTGTGGCAACTATAGAAACTGCTTACGTGGAAAAATATTAGTACTTAATTTATGTGTGCATATCTGTAATGCGATGAATGGGTTGCTTTCTTGAACATAGTGCTGTGATGCTGGGATGGACTGTGGTCACAGATCTTTGCCAGCTTGAAGTTTAGATCTGTACAAGCATTGAAAATTCATTGTCCTATAGGTATGCTGATATGAAAGGCATCACACATTTCAGTGCTTGATCTGTAAGTGCTAGATATTTATCTGTAGCGGCAGCCTTTTATTTCAGAGGTTAGTTGTTGTATGAGGTCTTTAGTGTCTCTAGGAGGTGATTGACTTCTTTTGAAGACAAACCTTAAATTGCACTCCTTGCTGCAATGAAAGACTATCTGATCTACTCATCACCGAATTAGTCTTTGGAGAAGTATTCACAGGGAAGTTATTTCAGCAGTGTCAAATTTTCCTGAATAATATGTGTATTCATTTTGAATGGAAAGTGTTCACTGGCATCCATCCAAGGCAGGAAACATGTCAAAACTATCTTCATTTACTTGCAGAGTCTATAATATCAATTTTTGAAAGCATGGTTTCAGACTTGTCCTGTTCATTGAACATTCTCACAACACTGAAATTGACAAAAGTATCTGATAAGTAAGCCAGCTGTACACGGCATGAGAGGCCTTCAAAGCATGGGACCACACAAATGAATAATCAGACAGGAAGGGTTATATTTCGGAATAGTCAAATAGTCATGTCAGTGTTTCCCTTCCTGAAATGAACGAACTTCATTGCAAGATAGCAGAGGGTGGGTTTTCCCACCCATTTGGACATATTCATGTGTCATGCTCCCTGCACAGCATAGTCACTCAAGGCCGCTCTCTTGCATTAATCCATCTAATATTTGAAAAATAGCCTTTGCAGACAGGGAGGTGGCAAATACTGGGTTCGTTTGCACTTTGCCAGCAGAATTATATCTGACATTAACTGAGAAGTGGATTGAAAGCCGCTTTAGCTGATTTACCAAGCTGAAATGCAAAAAGGCCTCAATGAATTTGAGAACATTGTTCTTTCATATTTTAACCCAGTCACAGATTCCTCTTGTTGTTTTATTTGACAAAGGTACAATACTGAGTCAGCTACTTATTTATCGTGACACTAAAGATACCTTAAATCATTTTCTTTGCTCCTGACAGAACTAACTACTCCCTAGTATCATGAGGTTTTCCTACTTTTGCGATTTGAAGAATCATAAGATAAGATGCCTCGAAAGCTTGTGAGATTAGAAGAAAGACTTCCTTGGGAGTTTTTGGGGAGTTGATTATTAATCTATTCAGCTGCACAGGGGAAAAAAATGGAGGCTTGTCCTTCACAGCAGAAAGAGTTGTTTCTCAATGTTGCAGTAGCGTTGCTGGTTGGAGCCTTTTGTTGGCTAATATTCTGCAACAAATGGCATGGATGTGGCCAGGGCCGGTGCAAGGATATTTTGCGCCGTAGGTGAGTCTTCCACCTTGCACTCCCCTGCCCCACCGACCCAGCATCGCTTATTAAAAACTTTCAAAAATGAATACTGCATAATATGGCATTGCTCATTAGAATTGATACATGTTCGGCTTGAAATTTTATTAATTTAATTATTTAGTCTACATATTTAAGGAAAATAAATGAATAACCTGACAGAACTGACATTATTATACACAATACACTGTCACAGAGTAACACGTTATAATTTAGAATTTATTTTTCCATGGGGAAGGGAGGCAGACTGGGTTGAGTCAGTGGGAGTTCGGGTTTGGTGGGGAAGGGAAGCAGACTGGGTTCAGTCAGTGGGGAGTTCGGGTTTGGCTGGGGAGTGCAAGGGGAGAAGACCGGGTTCGGTCACTGGGAGGGTTGGGTTTGGCTGGGGCATGCAAGGGAAGCAGACTGGGTTTGGGTGTGGAGAGGGGCGGCGAGTGGGGTAGGATTCAAAGAGCCGCAAGGTGAAATGGGCACTATCCTCTCCAGTTCCTGGCATGCAGCAGCAGCGGGCCAAGTACATTTGCAACAGGGCAATGGGAGCATGTGGCCTGCTTTGCCTTCATGAGTCGGTCCTGCTCTCGCTCCAGCAGGAGGGGGTGGGGGGCAGACAGGACTGTGAAGGCAGAGAGTGCGTGGCCCTCACGCCAAAGCAGGGTTGGGACAGGAGGGTAGGAAGCTGGGGCGCAGGGAGGTGGGTGTTAAAGTGGCTTAGCCACCTCTCCACGCAAGAGAGCTCGCAGAGCTACCAGCTGCGGCGTCCCTCCCTTCTCTCCCCAGGGAGCAGAGCCTCTGCCCTGGAAATCTTGCAGCCCGCTCTCTGAGCATGCCATGTGCAAGCCGGCCCTGGCTGCACCACACTGACAGCATAGCTCAGCCCCAGCGGGGGGGGCGGGGGTCTTACACTTCTCGCCACAAGCTGCTCCTGTGCCATCTGCAAGACAGAGGAGCTAGTACTGTAATAATGTACCTACCAACACAGCAATATCTGTACAATTATCGATTCACAATCAAAGGACTTTGCTGGCTTTCTAAATGGCAGGAGTCGAAGAGCACTTCATTGGGAGTGTGGTTCTTATCACACACGTCCTCCCTATAGTCTGCGATCTAATCGAAGGACTTCCCTAATCGCTGGCTGTCTAAATGGCAGGAGAGCAATTCATTGGGAGTGTGGTTCTTATCTACATCCTCCCTGCGATCTGCAGCCTGCATCTTGATTGCTATCTGGTCCTATTTTTAGGCACTGCTTTTCAGTGTTCCCCAAATCTTGGCACCCTAGGCGGCAGCCTAGTTTGCCTAGTGATTGCACCGGCTCATTTGGAGATTCCATATGTTTGTCTGGCATAGCTTTTCTTGCACCTCATTTTTTCTTCCATTCTTGAAGATATTTTTCCAGCAGAGCTGCTGACCTGTGACTTGTTTAATTCAGTCTCTTTGGCATTTTGGTTCAGGCTACCAGTCTTCAACTAATGAGACATCTGTGTCACCTACATATGATCCTAGAGTCTATGTGGAGTCCTGGTTTAAAAAAAACCCAAAAAACTAAAGTAAATTGTGGCTGCTTTCTTCTGTCTGTCTCGGCATCCCATCATTTGTACAACTACTTCATTTTGTATTTTCCTAAAGCACTACAGTTAATAATCCTTGAAACTCAGTGCAGTTGGAAGGTGGAGCAGAGGTAATTTGAAGAGTTAAAGAAAACTGTCGTTTTTAACCACAAGAGGAAAGCAATAGCATTTCAGTGGTTAATAGCAGAACAGTATGTGAAATCGGTATTGTCGTCCCCTTGTCCATGATTTCCTAGTCTTCCTCTCTCTGTCCATGCTGATTAATCTTTTTCTTCCATCCCCTGACTCAGCTGGCTCTCTCCTGGCAGTTGGCTCCTTCTCCTTTCTCCACACTGTCTGCACCTTTTTATTTCCTTTTTATGTGAGCACAGTAATTGCCATATCAGAAGAGGCAGTGGCCCATCTAGTCCAGAAGAGTGTGTTTGATAGCGGCCAATAACACTATAGAGGCTGCTATGCTGCCTTCACCTTTTTCCAGAGTATTCTACTGGTGTGTAGACTCTCAGATAGAAACTGGAAGGAGGCGCCGGACTTTGCATGCCACCTGTAAGTGTTCTGGGGACCAAATGTGCTCTGCAGGTCACAATGGAAGAACTGCTGTGCTACATCTTTGTCAGAATCTGGTGTTGGATGTGAATGTGTCAGAAAGTCCATTTCTAGTTTTCATAGAATCATAGAACCGTAGGACTGGAAGAGATCACAAGAGGTCATCCAGTCCAGTCCCCTGCACTCATGGCAGAACTAAGTAATATCAGCATATTTTGTATTATAATCAGTATTATATTTTGATTTTAAGTCATTCCTGTTTTCAGAAAGAAAAATTGGTGGATGGGATATTAGACTTCTCTTTTCTCTCTTGTCTTGTTGATGATAGTCAGTCTTGCTATGATGTGGCATTTCAGAATTGCAGCATCCCCTCTTCTTTTTTATTTCTCTTGGGGTGCAGTTTCTATTCCTTTAATGCCAGAGATGGCTCTCCTGATAGCTATTTCAGTAAATTATTGATGGCCCAAATCTACCTCACTTACTTATATTGAATAATATTTTGCAACTCAATCCCATTTAAAGTAACATAGCTGCTCAGTGAGAGTCAGATTCTGCCATGTGGCCTCATGCTAAGTCATACTGTATTCCACAACTGGTCCCTTTTGAAGTAATTGGGCTCGTGTGTGATTATATCAGATCTGAATTTGGTCCAGTGTGTTTACCACGTGCATATTTTGTATTTTATACTGGGTGCAACTAATTTTCTAAATGGTAAAAAAGTTCTGACTTCTAGTAGTGTTCACATTATGGACCAGATTTTAATTTATACTAAGGCATCACTCTGGTTCTGTGTAGGGCCTTGAAATCAGCATAAGTTACATGAAATATCCTTTTACACAGAGAGCGCTGTATAAAACGAGTCTTAATGTAAATGAGAATCAGGCCCCACGTGTATAGCCCCAAGTGACATTTTCAATTTTTTTCCTCTTTATCTTTTTACCTTTCTCATTGTAAAATACAGTGGAACTTCTCATAGTAATTTTTCTTCTTTTTCATGAATTAATTAATGCCATGCCTTGTTACTAATGTAATGTAATAAAATACTCTGTGAAGGGCTAGTGAACTTTTTTTTTAATGGGTGGAGGAACTTTTTTCTAGAGTAACTCTTTTGCTTCCAGCTTTATTGGTTGCTTGTGTGGTCACCAAATCTTCATTCATGATCAGATTGTAATTTGTCAATTGTGCCATCTCTTTCAATGAATTTCAAATAGAATGTGATTTTTTTTTTTAGTCATCACCATATTGATGCTCACATAAGCAGTGCAAAAAGATGTTTGTACTGTGAAATGCATTTTCACCTATGGGAATCACTCAGAGCACCGGCAAAAGAAATTAGTCCAAGCATTTGTACAGAATGTAATTTCTTTAGTACTTGTTTTGTTTGGGGCAACAGTTAAGTACTGTTGAATTTTATTGTTCACTGATGGAAATTCATAAATGAATACAAGATGAATTAGTTTCAATTAAAGTTATCATGAAGAACAGATGGACCTGAACAATCACAGCTTTTGGGGGGCAGTTCACATCCAGTTCTGGGTCGATCTCTGCCGATAACACTCTTCTCAGGCTGCAGAATTGTCTCCTAAACTCCTGCTGGTGCAAATAAAATCTTAGGCTGGTAAGTAGTAGTATACATTTATTATTTATCATCTGTTAAGCTAATATTGGTTGGGAGGATGTTCTTGTATTTAAAACAGTGGACTGGAACTCAGGGGATTTGGGTCCCATTCCCGACTGCCACAACTCTCTACGCTACTCTGGGCAAGTGACTTTGTCTCTCTGTGCCTCAGTTTCTCATCTATAGAAAGTTATTCTCTACCTCGCTGGGGTATTGTGAGGATAACACCATTAATATCTGTGATACCAGGGTCTATAATATCTGTAAATAAATTACACAGGAGAAAAGAGTTATTTGATTTTTAGCACCTTTCACCTATGGCTTTTGGTCTCAACCTCCCAACAAGGAAAAAGAGAATGTGCCTGTTGTGTACCTTAGGGAAAGACCCATCTCTGTGTTTGGACACATCAGTATAGTCACGTGCAATGACATTTTAGTGGAGAGATTTCCTGTCTTGGCAGAGAATATTTTGTTTCTTTTGGACAGTATAATATAATGTGTATGCAGTAGATCAGCCTTTAACTAATTTGCAGCTTTCCTGTATGGTGTCTGAATGCATCATCATCTACTTTTTTTTTAAACTGGGAAAATAAGCAGTGTGTTGGAAATCTTTCTTTCTATACTGGAGGCTACACTTAAACATTTAGCTTTTGGTAATTTGTGTTTTTAATGGAATAGGGGTTTTCCTTTTGGGTGGCTTTCACAGAGCAACTTAAGTTGTCTAAACATATTCTGAAATGCACTGGGGATTACAGTTTCAACACATGCATGCCTAGGGCCAAAGTACAAGTAACACATGAAATTTTGTTCCATTTCATGAACAAACCACTGTTTTGTGGCATAATACAAAACATATCTAAGTAGTTGAGATCACGATCAAGCATTGCAACGTTAGATTTTCTATTTATGTGATTACCCAAAGCTCATTAGAAGCTTGTTTTGTAGCTCTAGGGAAGTAAGCCTAAAAAGCAGTGAAAAATAGTTCATTGTATTCTGTTATAATTATAGTTTATTTCCTATACTACTACTATTTGTCCAGTGTATTAGTTTTACTTTCAGGGCTGATTTTCAAAACTAGAGAAGTCCAAGGCCATTTGTAAAAATGTGTGCAGGATTGTGCACACAGACTGCCTGTGCAATTAATTTCATTGTATATGCACACTAGATATTTGTGCATGAAAATAGACTTTTGAGTGTTTACCTATCTGGACAATCTGTGTGTTGCTAGAGAACATTGCGCTCCAGCTATACCCCCTCCACCTGCTTCAGGGACTGCAAGAAGGGTGGCATTTGAAATGCCGCAGAGAACCAGTGTCCATTCTCCTTGCAGCACCTAAGTGGTGCACAGGGAATGAATCAATGCAGAAAAAAATTACCCCAAAGGTTTACTCCCTTAGAATATACAGTAATTCCTCGCTTAAGATGCAGTTATGTTCCTGAAAAATGTGACTTTAAGTGAAACAATGTTAAGCAAATCCAATTTCCCCATAAGAATTAATGTAAATAGGGAGAGTTAGGTTCCAGGGCAGTTTCCCCTACTTTGCAAGTACCAGAGGCTGGGGGTTCAACCTTCAGCCTGGCCACTCCACTCATTCCCCCAAGCCCCCACCTTTGACCCGCCTCTTCTCCCCCCCACCCCTCCCCCTTTACTTTGCTCACTGCGTCCTGGCTTCTCCCCTCTCCTTCCCCTCCCTTCTAAATGCCAAGCCAGCTGATTGCGGCGTAGGGGAGTGAGGGGGGAGGTGCGCCGAGTCTTCTCTCCTCTCCCTCCCTTCTTCCCGGGGAAATCAGCTGGCTTGCTGCGTTTGGGAGGCAGGGGAGGGAAGGGAAGGAGAGCCTGCGTGCCAAATCCTCGCTCCTCCCCCCTCCCTTCTGCTGAGGCAATCAGCTGGCTTGCTGTGTTCGGGAGGCAGGGGGAGTCTGCATGCTGAGTCTTCGCTCCTCCCCACCCTCCTGCCTCCAAGACACCGCAAGCCAGCTGATTGCCGCCAGCAGGACAGGGAGTGGAGGTGCACCGAGTCCTCGCTCCTCCCGCCTCCCTCCTGCCCAGGGCAATCAGCTGGCTTGCAGCATTTTGGAAGCAGGAGGGAGTGAGGACTCAACGCGTAGGCTCGCCCTCCCTCCTCTGCCTCCCGAATGCAAAAAGCTAGCTGATTGCTCAGGGGAGGAGCGAGGACTCGGCACGGCTCCCCACTGCCTCCCCTGCCTCCTGAACGCTGCAAGCCAGCTGATTGCCGCTGGCAGGAGGGAGGGGGAGCCTGCATGTCAAGTCCTCGCTCCTCCCCTCTCCTGCCTGGGGCAAGCAGCTGGCTTGCTGCCTTCAGGAGGGAGGGGGAGCCTGCATGCTGTGTCCTCACTCCTCCCCCATCCCTTCTGCCTCTAAAATGCTGCAAGCCAGCTGATTGCCACGGGGAGGAGGGGAAAGCGCTGATCCACAGAGTCTGCCGAGGGGCGGGAGGCGCTGGGGGGAGGGGACCGTAGGGAGGCTACCAGGTGTGGAGAAAGCAGGCAGCCAAATGATGTAAAGGTGGAGCATTGCACAACTTTAAATGAGTATGCTCCCTAATTGATCAGCAGCATAACGAAACAATGTTAAGCAGGATGACTTTAAGTGAGGAGTTACTGTAGTAGTATTTAACTACTGTGGTCAGGAATATAGTGGCCATACATTACTTGCTTAATAAACCTGAAACATCAGAACAAAAAGAGGACATCTAGCTAATCAGAATCCAGCTGTGGGTTCTGATGGTTTGAAGCCACATTCTGTTTGACTGGTTGGGCCTTTTTGTGTGCATCACGGCTTTGTCCAGCTTGGGCATTTTCACTGAAACACACAGAAACAATTCCTGCTGCCCCAGCATGTTAAGTATGTGCATGTGGGAGACATTCTGAAGGGATGAAATGAGTCAGTTGTGTCAGAGAATGGGGAGAGTGAGAGCTGTAGAGGAAAGTGACATTAGCTGTGCCCCCGGCCAACATGTCAGGCTTACATTTCAGCTGCAGTTTATGGTCCTTTCAGCACTTTTAACTCAAATTCTAATGAAATGCTATATTGAATGACTCAGTCACTGAGTCACAAACAACTATTGCTGAAGGAGAAGTAAAACTTCTGGGGCTAAAGGCAGTGGGGAAAGTGACCAATCAGGAAATCATTAAAGTTTTTGAAAAAATTAACTCACAAAGACAGGTATTAGAAATATTAGTGAAAAGACAGCTGCACTCTTTCATCACTTGTTTGCTCATATCTTTTCATACTGGAAGAACATGTTGCATAAACCCACACAAAACTGTGTACTTACATTTTTTTAAAATGTAAAATTAAGTGAGTCAGACTCTAATGCTAATACCCTAGTACTTAAGGGTGTGCATTAGCAGGCTTTCACAAGCAGTTGCAGACACAAAGCTTAAACACACCCGAGACATGCACTGCATCTTACTAATGCACACTCTCTCATGGCTTATGCTATATGAACAGAGAATAGCTAATCACCTTTCTCTTCAGATGGTACTGTAGTGTAAAACAAAAAGTGTATATGCTTGTTCTAGTAGAGCATCAGAGGGGTAGCTGTGTTTGTCTGGATCTGTAAAAGTAGCAAAGAGTCCTGTGGCACCTTATAGACTAACAGACGTATTGGAGCATGAGCTTTCGTGGGTGAATATCCACTTCGTCGGATGCTAGTAGAGCATGTGCTTTTTAAAAAAAAAGCTTTGTATTAAAGTATTTCTTAAAATCCTTGTAGGACTGATCGTCTCTGTGGTCCTTGTGTAATATGTTCCACTAGTAAAATAAAACAGAAACACCGTGTAGCAGATTGTTAAAATGATATGGCTACTCCTCAACATAAACATTCATTTACAAACATGGTCTGTCTTGTCAAGCATTTTAACACTTGCTCAGAATTAGCAGACAGCTGTTAAATGACATCAAATTAAAATGCAGACATTTTTCCAAAGTAAAGGAATTTTCATTTGGAAGTGCTCTTCATATTTAATTCAGTTAATTAATATGACTTCTCCTCATCTTTATCCCAAGGCTTCTATTCCAATAGCCTTCTCTAAGCTTTGCTGTTATGCACCTTTTATAAATTCCTTGGCCTCCAAGCAAAGTTTTATAGACATAGTGTATTGTGTTTAAAAATAAAAATTTTGAATGCCCATATGTTTCGAGGTACAACTCCTTTCCTCAGAGGGTATATAACATATAAAACAAAAAGCCTATTTTATACTGGAAATCTGAAAACAATCAGCCAGACCGTTGTTCAAAGTAACTTTGGGTTAGCTTTAATTTTTTAACAAATTCAATTTTCTTTAAAGTGCAGTTTATATGCCCACATTGAATTATAATGTTTAGTAGTAGTTTATTGGGGATAGTATTTCAGGAATTCTTTTTGCATTCTACCTTTGACTCATGGGATGTGATAGAAGGAGGAATGAAGAATGTATAGTATGTCACAACACAGTATTCCATACAGGAAAAGCAATTTTCCAAGCATTTTGGAAAACAGGATTAGAATTCAAAACAACCTGGACAAACTGGAGAGCTGATCTGAATTCAATAAAGACAAGTGCAAAGTACTTCACTTAGGAAGGAAAAATCAAATGCTCAACTACAAAATGGAAAATAATTGGTTAGACAGTAGTACTGCTGAAAAGGATCTGGGGGTTATAGTGGATTACAAATTGAACATGAGTCAGCAATGTGATGCAGCTGCAAAAAAGGCTAATATCATTTTGGGGTATATCAACCGGAGTGTTGCGTATAATATGGGAGATATTTATCCCACACTACACAGTGCTGGTGAGGCCTCAGCTGTAGTACTGTGTCCCATTCTGGGTGCTACACTTTAGGAAGGAAGTGGACAAATTGAGAAGTGTCCAGAGGAGAGCACCATAAATGATAAAAGGTTATGAAAACCTGACCTCTGAGGAGAGGTTAAAATAACTTAGCATGTTTAGTCTTGAGAAAAGAAGCCCGAGCGGGACCTGATAACAATCTTCAATTATGTTAAGGACTGTTATAAAGAGGATGGTTGTCAATTGTGCGCCAACAATATGTAAGTCAAGAAGCAATGGGCTTAATCTTCAGCATGGGAGATTTAGGTTAGATGTTAGGGAAAAAATTATAACTATAAGGATAGTTAAGCTCTCATTGGAAATTTGAAAAAATAGGTTAGCCAAATCTCTGTCAGAGATGGTCCAGATTTACTTGATCTTGCCACAGTGCAGGGGTCTGGACTTAATAACTTCTTGTGGTACTTTCCAGCCTTAAGTTTCTCTGATTCACTGGTTCTAAAAAGCTTGTCTGCAAAAGACAGATTTGTTATATTAGTTCCACTTAAAAAGTCATTGGCATGGTATTTATGCACCATGAAGCTACTATGTATTATTGGAATATTTTTTTTTCTGATAAACTGCTCCAAACCCTCTCTATTTCTTTGGAATATTCTAAGGGATAGTATGTGAAATATAAACATTTGAGCAATTTGAGCTCGACCCAAAACTTGCTGAAGTCTCCCATTGATTTCACCTGGCTTTGGATCAGGGCCTTCATGGCAATATTTCTGTGCTGGTCCATCTCATCTACTCACCATGGAAATGCAAGATTACACAGTGTTTTTTTACAAATGATGTTTGAACCTTAATGTACCTCCTTTTAATCAAAGCCCAAATTCTCTGTGCAAGTTAGAGCTTCTGTTGATATCAGTAGGAATTATTGGGTGAATAGGGAATGCAGATCTCAGCTCTTTGTTTTCAGAATTATTGGATTCATTCATAGCAATAGCTCTTGCTAAGAGCCATAAGACTAGTGGTGTAAAAAGATGGTATTATGAGGGTTGGGGAGTGGGGTTTAGCCTCTTTTGGGTTCTAAGCCAAATGTATGACTGCAAGGGGACTGATATTTACAGTGGTACCTGCAATATGTGCATTATCGGTGAAATCCGGGCCCTGCTGAAGAGAATGATAAAACTTTCATGGACTTCAGTGGAGCCAGGATTTCACCCTACATTTCCTTAATTAGATACCCGGGGATGCTGACTTCCATGACAATGAACACCAGCTGTGGATCTGTCCCTAGGGGTGAATTCTGGCCCCATTAATGTGTATGGGAGTTTTGCCATCCTCTTCAGTGGGGCCAGGATTTCTGGGGCACAGAATTTTAACATATCACCTCTGTTGTTAAGTTTGAGTTGGCACGTCCATTTCCACCCCTGATTTTTGGGTTTGGTATTGCAGCTCTTTGAAGCTCCATCAGGCTGAAACTTGGCATACAAACTCCAATCCAGATGTGAATTTTTTTTAAAATAAAAACAGTCTGTTTTAATACTTTAAAGACACATTTAATTATAGATTGAAAGATTTGCCAAAATACCCCCCAACATGTTAATACAAGCAGTAAACCCAACCCCCCAGCCTAGCATTGTAGGGGGTCAGTCCTCTCTCAGTGCACGCTAAGCCCTATGGAAGAGGGCAAGGGCTCTGGAAGATATTGTAAGATGAAAGCGGATTTTGTATGGCCTCACCAAAAATAATAATTGATAATGTGATTTCTCCACTTCCCCTCCTCAACTGGGAATCAGCTTGCCTAACTTTTGTCTTTGTGTGCATGAGATGGATTAACACACACTCATCTGACTTGCCATTTTAAGTTGCCAGAAATGGTAGTGCCAGAGCAGCTGATTTAAAGTCTCATTCTCTCCAGGTTACCAAAAAGAGCAGTTTCCATTATACTGTACTGTGTGAACTGGCTCTTCGCCTACAGTCAGGTGAAATGGGCTTCTAGATGTGTTCTTTCTTGGATGATGCTCTTATTCCCATAACATATCAACACTTCTGTGTCATTTTGCTGATATGGCAGGCTCATGGGTCAGCTAGAATGGCTGATCTGTGAACAGGTTTTGTTTAATGCTGGGGTAGCTATTATGCTATCTTCAGAATGGTCCTTAAATGATACAGAGCTGGTAGTATCATAGTTATCTAGATTATAAGGGCCATGCAATGGCTCTGCCTTTAATAGGTCTTTTCTTACAGCTCCCTTCCTCCCCTCCCCATCCCACCCCACCCTTCCTTGCAACCAAATAATAATTATTTTCTGTTCTTCCTCATTTCTCAGCATTACTGAAAAATCACACTTGAGAAGTTGCCCTGTTTGCTTTGAATCATTAAGCGGCTGCTAAGATGTGGGCAGAAGCAGACGGAGAAACAAAGAGCATTTGAGCTTTGAAGACAGGGAGCATGGTAGCAGAGAATAGCTCTTTGCACAGCACATGGCAATACAGGATAGCGCTTTATGCAACAGGATACAGACAACACGGCTGGCAATTGGCACCATAGGAGAGCACTTTATGTAACACAAGAGATAATCAGCATGTGGTTGGCATCATGGCTTAGCAACAAGGACAATGAGAAAAGAAACAATTACATTCTCTTCTCTGTTTCCCTCATAGAGGTTGCTGGGGGTCAGGTAGGGGGATTCCTACCTCCCGTTATGAGCTGACGTGATTATGAGATACATTTACTGACTGAGGCAAGTGACCCAATCCCTCTATGCTGATCTTTTCCTTTGTCTTCATTTATTTTAAATAGCCACTGCCCTTTGCTCATTTGTTTCTGTTGGGGGACATATTAAATAGTTCAAAGCTTGGTTACAAAAGAGTCACTTTTTAATCACTCCAGTGAGCAACCCTTTTTGGCAACCATCTCTAGCTACCAAGAGGTGATTCAGTACAACCCAGTACTTCTGAAGCATTGGTGATTTTCAGAGAAGAAAGGGGATATATATCTCCTTCTCTTCTTTTTTTACTGCTCCCCACCTCCTTCCCCACAGTGCTCCTTTGATGCCTCGTAAGTGGGTACAATTATTATTTGAAAAGAATAAGAAGCTGGTCTTTATGGTTAAGTTCTTCAGTTCAACACCCTCCATTAAAAAACAGAATAGTTTGTTGCCCATCCTAATCCACAGGGACTGGAAAGGCTAGAAAAAGGAAGTAAAAGCTCCCTGCACTAGACATACTTTGGGATCGATTCAGGAAGTGTGTATGGGTTTCCTAATTTAAATCTTTTTCTTGGTCTGTAATGTTTCCCCACCTCCACCACCCAGTGAAAAAGTAAACTTGTTCTTTTTAAGAAAATAAGCATCCTGATTCTGATCTCACAGTAGGTTTAACACCATTTACACCAATGTTAGTGAGAGCCGGTATTAGTTCATCAGAACTATGGTTTGTTACATCACATTGTGCCAGTATTCCATCGAGTCTGATATCATGCCTCTGTCAGTGACCCATAACTCATGATCCAGAGGAAAATGATGGTTCCTTTCGCAGGAGTTTGCCAGGTATATACTACTATAGTTTTTTGGGAAGGTGAGAGGAGGGAGTCCCTTCCTGATCCTTTTTGTGATCATCTCTGACTCCCTGACATGATATTTGATTACCCTTTTCTTAGTGTGCACAGTTCTTAGGATCTGATATTCAAAACTCACTCTCCTTTTCTGTGTTTGCAGCTTTGCATGTGCAAGCACCTGAACAGGTACATTCCTGCACGCACGCGTGCACACACACACACACAGATTCCTTCACTTTTATACACAAGTACCATTTGTTCCGCTGAGATTGACAGGTGTGCCGTCTCTCACCTACATGTACAAGTGATAGAATCCAGCATCTCTGTGTTCAGCTGATAGTTCTCAAAAATATGCATGAAAATATTTGCATTCTCAAAAAGAGATCCCGCTCAATCTCCCTTGAAATTTGACCCACAATGTTGTCATTGCTCATCAAATTATCCAGCCACCTTTTAAATCCAACTACATTTATTTGACAACATGAGTCTTGGATGGAGGACATTATAGACGTATAAAATATTATTTATTACTATTTTATTATATTTCAGGTACCTATGGTAATACCAGGACTTCTTATCAAGAAGTGAATCTCTAGTTCCTTCTTGACATTTTAACCAAAGTATTGACTATGTCTTGGTAGGAATGAGCAAACATAGTAGTAATTGTCCTATTTCATTACCAGCCTATTTTCTGTGCACTGATTGATTTTGTTTTTCAGATTGTTTGTTTTCCTTTTTTTCTGTTTAGAAAGTTTATTTTCAGGGGAACTTAATGTCCTTCCTTTACAGTTTACTAATAAGAGCATATTGGAAATGCAGTGAAGGGGGGAGGCCCCAAAACACCATGGTACTGAAAAGAATTTTCCAGTTTGTCAAAGAAGTAAGAGTTCACCTTTTGCTTAGGCTTGAGGATCGGGTTTGTTTGACTTTCAGTAGTTAAAACAAACTCAGTGGCTTTGCAAACATAGGAAAGATAGTGCTCTGAAGACCTTGGGTTACTCAAGGCTACCACCCAGGGTTATTTCTGAGTAAAATATTAGTTCTTTTTCCACTTAGCACTTGTGAATTAGCTAATTTATGGGATTTTGTAGTTATTTAAGTAATGGGAGAATAGTGATCCTTTATGTCCTCTTTACAAACCTTTAGGTTTCAGGCAGTAGAGTGGATTCTTTTTTCATCCCCATGAAAAATGTATGATAGACATGCATTTCTGAATCCTGTACTCAAAACATAGTGAATTGCTAAAGACCAGTTAACACTGTAAATTTGGTTACTGAGATGTACACAAGGGCTTTGTTAAAGCTACAACTGGTGGAGAACAACATCCCTGACCATTTGTCCATATTCCAACTGGCTATTCTGTCTGATCACATTTGTGCAATTTTTTATCTACTATGGGAACAGGTATTTGTTCACTCTACTGGCTACTTGGCTCATCATAGATTGATTTTAAGATTTTAGTTTTGAACATTTGAAGTGTTGTTCTACTCTGAAAATTATAAAAATGGCATTGCATGGTTCTGTTTTTATTGTGGCTTATTCAAATATACTCCATTTAGAAATAATTTTTTTTTCCCTAACTGGCAGCCCTTTAAGCTGAAAGTGGGTCCTGAATGTCAATCTGGAATCTTTGCTTCTATCACATTTTCAAAAATGATAAGGATTCTCCAGGCCCCTGTGTAGCCCAATTGCCTTCAGATTCTGCCCTCAGTTACACATCTGCACACCCACTGTTTACAATGTACGTAACTGAGGGCAGAATTTGGCTTGTCAGTTGTCACTTAGGCCACGTCCAGACTAGGAATTAAAATCGATTTTAGATACGCAACTTCAGCTACGAGAATAACGTAGCTGAAGTCGAATTTCTAAAATCGAGGTACTCACCAGTCTGGACGGGGCGGCATCGATGTCCGCGGCTCTCCGCGTCGATTCCGGAACTCCGTTCGGATTGATGGAGTTCCGGAATCGATGTAAGCGCGCTCGGGGATCGATACACCGCGTCCAGACTAGACGCGATATATCGATCCCCGAGCAATCGATTTTAACCCGCCGATGCCGCGGGTTAGTCTGGACGAGGGCTTAGTTAACCAATTCTGCTAATGATGCAGAATAACAAAGAGCTCTAGCACACCCCTTCTTAGGGTAGGTCTTCACTGGGAAAGAATCACAGAGCAGCTCATCTTACCGCAGCACAAAGAACCTGAAAATGTCCCCTGGAGTCCTAGTGGCATGCATGGATGAGGGCGGCACTAGTGAAGACACAGTAACTCGGGTATGACTTTGCGGCATAGCTGTTCATACCTGAGCTTTGAGCTAGGCTAACCGGGTGCTCAGGCCCAGGTGCGTCACCTAGAGAAGAGATAGTCTTAGCTGTATTGTCTCTGCTGAAGTAACAGCAGTAAAAAAATAGTACAAGCTTGGTTCATCATTGAAATCAGTTGGTATGATCAGCTTATACACTAGGTGCAGATCTGTTGAGTGAGAAGGTGCCATTTTTACCCAGCATAGATATACAATTTCCAACTTCCTCATGGACTAATTTCTGGTTACCTCTCTGAGGCCACGTCCAGACTAGGAATTAAAATCGATTTTAGATACGCAACTTCAGCTACGAGAATAACGTAGCTGAAGTCGAATTTCTAAAATCGAGGTACTCACCAGTCTGGACGGGGCGGCATCGATGTCCGCGGCTCTCCGCGTCGATTCCGGAACTCCGTTCGGATTGATGGAGTTCCGGAATCGATGTAAGCGCGCTCGGGGATCGATACACCGCGTCCAGACTAGACGCGATATATCGATCCCCGAGCAATCGATTTTAACCCGCCGATGCCGCGGGTTAGTCTGGACGAGGGCTGAGCTTTAGGTTTCCTATATCTGTCTAAAGTCAAAGAGTATCTGGTTATTTCAGCCAGTCTAGCAGTAGAGTGGGTAGTAGTTGCATCTTAATTGCTGCTGCCCTGCGTTTCCTCTTGATTGAAAAAAAATCATGGAATTTTAAATCAAGTTTTAAAACCTTTTTAAGTCCTTCGCCATGGCACAATGGCTACATGTTTATTTTAAATTGCATTTAATTGGCTGTCTGTTTTTAATCATGTGTGACTCTTTGTCTCTTTAATCTGTATATTTGTTTTTATGTGAAGTGCCAAGAATGCCATTGGCAGATAGGCACTACATAAATAAAATGTATTATTTGTTATTCATTATCGTACGGCAGTGGGATAAGTTTTAAAATTTGCAGAAACACATTCAGCCAACAACTCTGAGCAGAAAGTAACATGCATACTCTGATTTCTCTGCAAAAAGTGGGTATGTGATTTAGACTGCTGCTGGATCTGTGTATGGACACTAAACAGGAGGCTGTCATTGCATTAGCTTTAGTTTATTTTGATCTAACCTGGATTATTTAGAGCCTGACGAAGTTCTACCATCAAGTGAAATCTGGTAACACATCAGTCACATTTTTGGTGTTAAAGATATAGTGGAGTCTGATTTTTTTTAAACTTTGCACCATCACCAAAACATGACACAATAAACAATACACAATAACCAGTCAGACATCCATGTGTTTTTGGCACTTGGTTGCCATTTTTATCTTCCTCGTCATTTACGGGAGTTGTAGCACTGAAATAGTTGCCACTTGTCCTTAAGATAAAATAAATACAGTTACTTCAGCATCTGAAGAATTTCTTTGTTACTTCCCTCTTGTTGCTATAGGAAATAATGTGAATGCTGTGGACATTAGGGGAGGTTGGTGGTCATGTGGTTATGGTATTGGACCAAGATCTGGGCTCAGTTCCTAGCTCTGCCACATACTTCCTGCGTGACCTTGGGTGAGTCTCTTACTCTCTCTGAATCTCAGTTCCTCATTTGTAAAATGGGATAATCCTATTTCCTTTCTCCCTCCCTTTTGTCTGTCTCATCTATTTAGACTGTAAACTCTCCAGTGCAGAGGCTGTCTCTTGCTATGTGTTTGCACAGTGCCTCAGACAACAATGATAATATTTTAGTTGGAGCCTCTCTAGTCTGCTACTAGAATAACCAGAAATTTTGGCTAATTTTCTAAAATAATTAACATGTATTTAAGGACCTCTTCTCTACTTGTTTTTCTTTGTATACCTTTCCTACAAGTTACTGAGCATAATTCTCAAGTGTGTCAAAGCTCACCATACACAAAAGGAGGTTTTTGATTGGACTATATAACATTTGGATATTTATTAGAAAAAACGTGCCTGTCACATGAAAAGGAAAATTATGCTTTATCCATACATATATATCTTGAATACAGTATTCTGTGTCTGGTTAACTCACGTTCATGCTGCTGTATTAATAATAATGCCTTTTCCTGAAGGATAGCTATTCCTCCCCCTCCTACCCACAAATCTCAGGGTCATGAACCAGATTGAGGATCACTTTTATAGAACCTTTGATGGTAGCATAATCAAACTCTTGTAATTCAGGTGTCATTCCAGTAGAAGTAGACAGATATGAGAATTCTGCAACTAATTTTAGTCTTTCCTGCAGCATGGATAGCTAGCTGTGATCTGGTGTTCCACACCTGCAACATCGTAGGAGTCCTGGCTTTTCATGGCGCTTTGAACTGCTCTTTCTTTTTTTCCCTTTTCTTTTACCCTTTTAGTACAATTGAATGTACAGCTATGGTCTGTTGAAATGGACAGATGCTGTATGTATGACAGTCTGCTGCCAGAAATGGAAAAAACACAAGAAGGGGCGGCCTTGGATGTTGCATCCAGCTGCATGCTGTGATTTTTCCACTGAAGTACTGGAGGGATTAAACGATTGTACTGCCAGTTTCACATGAAACGGAGCAGGCATTTGAAATGGAAGTTTCTAGATTCTTTTTTCTGCTTCCGTTTCTGCAAGCCTCCAATGTTGCTAATAGAATCTCTCAGATATTTTGGAGGCTGCCATTCAGTGAAAAGATATTCATTCAAATAAAACACCAAATTCCCTTGCCCCTTTAGTGTTTGTTTTCAGCAAGCTGACTGGTAGGAATGTTTGTAGAAATAGTTTTCAGAGTAGCAGCCATGTTAATCTGTATCCGCGAAAAGAACAGGAGTACTTGTGGCACCTTAAAAGACTAACAAATTTATTTGAGCATAAGCTTTCGTGGGCTACAGCCCATTTCATCGGACACATGGAATGGAACATATAGTGAGGATATGTGTGTATATATATATATATATATATATATATTTATACACATACATACAGATAACATGAAAAAGTGGGAATTGCCCAACCAACTCTAAAAGGCTAATTAATTAAGGTGAACTGTTGTCAGCAGGAGAAAAAAAAAACTTTTGTAGCGATCATCAAGATAGCCCATGTAAGACAGTTTGACAAGATACTTAACATGGGGGAAATAGATTCAATGTGTGTAATGGCTCAGTCATTCCCAATCTCTGTTTAAGCCTAAATAGATAGTATCTAGGTTGCATATCAATTCAAGTTCAGCAGTTTCTCCTTGGAGTCTGTTTTTGAAGCTTTTCTGTTGCAAAATTGCCACCTTTAAATCTGTTACTGGATGGCCAGAGAGGTTGAAGTGTTCTCCTGCTGGTTTTTGAATGTTATGATTCCTGATGTCAGATTTGTGTCCATTTATTCTTTTGCGTAGAGGCTGTCCAGATTGGCCAATGTACATGGCAGAGGGGCATTGCTGGCACATGATGGCGTATATCACATTGGTAGATGTGCAGGTGAATGAGCCCCTGATGGTGTGCCTGATGCGATTAGGTCCTGTGATGGTGTCACTTGAACAGATATATGGACAGAGTTGGCATCCAACTTTGTTGCAAGGATAGGTTCCTGGGTTAATGTTTTTGTTCTGTGGTGTGTGGTTCCTGGTGAGTATTTGCTTCAGGTTGAGGGGCTGTCTGTAAGCGACGACAGGTCCGTCTCCCAAGAGCTGTGAGAGTGAGGGATCATCCTTCAGGATAGGTTGTAGATCTTTGATGATGCGCTGGAGAGGTTTTAGTTGGGGGCTGAAGGTAAAGGCTAGTGGCTTTCTGTTATATTCTTTGTTGGGCCTGGCTTGTAATAGGTGAATTCTGGGTACTTTTCTGGCTCTGTCAATCTGTTTTTTGGGTCTCCCGATAAATGAAACCCTTTTGAAGCCTTCCAAGTCCCTTTGGAATACCCTAGCTTCATTTTCACCTACAGCTAAGCATTCTGAAAAGTGGTATTATGTGCCCATGATGGGTTTGAGTGTTTTTAATCTCTTCTAGCTCCTAACTCTCTTGTGGTGACAGCAGTAAATGACAGGCCATGACTGAGGAGATATAAATTATGATAGACCCAGGCCAGTTGGGTACAGCAGAGTAGCAGAAGGCAGATATACTGGCCCCTGGATTAACAGTTTTCTGTTCCCTGACTGACCAGAGCAGGGGCTGCTCCAGGCTAATGAGAACACCTGACTCCAATTAACCTGCAAAGAATCAGGTGAGGCCATTAAGCGAATGTGGCCATCTGACTCTAATTAAGGCCCCTCTGATACTATAAAAGGGCTCACTCTAGTCAGGCAGAGCAGTGGAGTGGAAGTGTGGCCGAAGGGTTGGTTAATGAAGATGCCCTCAAGACATTGGTAAAGGAGCCCTAAGATAAGGGTGAGGAAGGGAGAAGCAGGAGAGCTGTGGGGAAGTGGCCAAGGGAAATGTAGCAGCTCTGGCAGTGAAAGGTTGGCTGCCAACAGCTGCTACCATTAGGGTCCCTGGGCCGGAACCTGGAGTAGAGGGTGGGCCTGGATTCCCCCAACCCACCACTAAAGGAACACCTCCTGGGAAGGGAAGTCAGGCCCTTGTCAGGACAGGAGGCTAAACTGTTCTGAAATAAGCCCCTAGGGACAACAGAGACTGCGGGAGTTCTCTCAACAACCTCCTTGCTGGCTATGATGAAAAGGGCTCAGTAGACTGTAACCCTGGTCCTAGAGAGAGAAAGGCTATGGAGTAGGGTCGCAGTGAGCTACTGAGGCTAGTATATACCACCTAGAAGTGCGGGACCCACAGGGACAAGGTTGGAGCTCTGCCACAAAATTCACACCTAAGGACAAAGAGTCCAATAATCTGGATTTAGTGGGGAGGAAAATTTGTCTTCGTCATTGCAGATATGCATTACAAATCAGCAGGTGCTGCTGTCCAGATTTGACTTCATTGATTGGCAGTGGATGATCCCCCCTTCAGAGAGGCTAGCCCACAGGCCCCACCCCTATGCCTGAGGCTCCACCCCTGTGGCTGGAGGATCCCTGAGCTTCCCCTCAAACCTCTTGTAACCGGAGGAGCCATGAGCTACACCTTCTACCCCGTGGCCAGGGAGCCCTGGCCCACCCACCCCAGCTGCGCCAGACAGCCCCCGCAGTGCCAGGCTGCCTGCCCCAGCTGGGCCGCCCAATGCCAGGCTGGCCCCAGTGCCAGGCTGAGCCAGTGGCCCCAGGCCGCTGGCCTGACCCCCACCTTGGGCTGGCCCAAGTGCCAGACCCTCCCTCCAGCCAGCCCAATTGCTGTCTCGGGCCATCCTGTCCACCAGTGGCGGGCCCGAGCTCCAGGCCGCTGGCCGGAACTGAGCCCCCGTCAGCTCCAGGATAGAGGGACAGGTAGGGCGGAGCCTGAGGTGGAATATAGTGTGGTTGGAGTTGGTCTGTCACCCATCATTTGTTGGATAGGCCTGCCCGAGTGCCTCTGGAGATTTTGGTTCCTTTCAGCAAGTGGACAGTTCACAGAGCAATGTATGCCCAGGTTTTTCCTTTGTGTGTTGCCCACCAACCAGGACAATAGTACTGATGCTCCTTCAATAGGTTGGGGAGTGTATCTAGGGGCATTGAAGATTCAGGGCTTTTGGTTGGAACAGGAATTTTCCTTCCATGTTAATGTCCTAGAGCTCTGTGCCATTTACAATGCTGTCAGGAATCACATTAGGGACACGGCAGTTCATCTACTCACCAACAATACCACTACACTGTATTATGTGAACTAACAGGGAGGAGTCATCTCCAGCCAGCTATGTCCGGAGGCAATAAAGCTGTGGCAATTCTGCATCAGGAAGAACATCTTTCCCACAGCCACTCACTTGCCTGTGCTCAAGAATCACTTGGCAGATTACCTCAGCAGGAATATCTCCCAGTATCATGAGAGGTCTCTGAAGTCCAGTACGCTGAGGTCCATCTTTGCAGAATGAGACATTCCAATTACCAATCTCTTTGCAACAAGAGACAACAAGAATTGCCATCAGTTTTGCTGTCAAGCGGGTCTCAGTCCAGGCTCCTTAACCAAAGCCTTTCACCTTAATTGCGGGTCAAGTCCAATGTATGGCTTCCCTCCGATCCCAGTCAGGTCATTCTCAAGTCGAAGCTGGATCATGCCAAACTGATTCTCTTTGTTCTAGCTTAGTCAGTGTTTGTTCTCCAGCTTCCTCAATCTATCAGTTTGGTCTCCCAAATATTTTACTCTTCATCCTGACCTACTGACGGGGTTAAGTTTTTCATCCAGTGTTCAGCACTCTACATCTCACAGAGGGGTGGTACATGGCTAAATGAGGAGAAGGAGAGGATCACTGTTCTGATGCTGTTGGGTAGAAGTTACTTAGCAACAGGAAGCCCTTTACTAGGGCAACTGGCCAACTAGAAGGATTTTTCCGTTTGGTCGCTTGCTCGAGTAGCTCAGCCATTGCTGGTCTGTATTCAGCATATTTTGGAGTAGCTATTGCACCTTCAGTCATCTGGTCTCTCTGTCAGCTCATTGAGGGTTCACTTGGGAGTGATCTCAGCATTTCATCCACCCATCGAAGGGAAGTCAATTTCTCGACCCCCATGGTGGTGATGTTTCTAAGGGGAATCATTCGTCCCCACCCATCTGTGAAAGAGCTGGTTCCCTTGTGGGACCTTAATACCATCCTAAATGATTGTTGGGTAGGATAAGTTGAAGTATATTTCACTTTTTCATATTGCAATAATAGTATTAATAACAAATATCAGGTATTAAAATATAATAGGACCAAACTCTCTGTGGAATATAAACAATATTGTTTTTTGTCTTAATCCTTATTTAATTATGTCCTTCCCAACCCTAACACATAATTAGCTGACTTCCCTTCAGCTCTATACATTTGTTCAGAATATATATATATAATTTGCTCGACACAGTTTTTATTATTTGAGCTACAATATTTTCCCCCCTTTACTTACACGCTGCGTTAGTTCAGACAACTATGGAAAATAGTTTTCAAATACTGTGACCTAGTGATTTATTTGACATCAGAGCATCAGCTTCCTTGTTTAATTCTTCCTTTTTTTAAAAGGCCCTTGAGTGGACTTTACTCTTGTTTCCCCTCTGTCGCAGCCAGAGGTAAGATGCTGAGTATGCTGTACCTTAGCACAGGGTTTAAAGCAATTCCAAAAAACAAACAAACAAAAAAACCAACAACAACCCCTAAACCAAAACAAAGAAACAGAAGCATAGCTTGTAAATCAGGCAGACCTGTGCCAGATCAGTTTATAATGTGGGCCTCAAATCATAAATTCTAGAGGGATTTGGTGCATGCTTTCCCAGAAAATTGTTGCAGTTTTCATTAGATGTATGTGTAGTATAGTCCACAGAAGAAAGAACAAACAGATATTTCTTGTTCAGTGAGAACGCTGGATTCCAGAGTCAGCACATAAGTAGCATACATCCATGTCACATTTGCCACTTTTCCATTAAATTTCACTTGATAAGCAGGGTTGAGCTGGGTCAGGGCTTGCACATAAGAGCTCCAAGGAACATCTAGTAGCTGCAGAAAATGGTGCTGGGAGATTCCTTACACAGTATTCCCTGCCCTGAATCAGCATTGAATCAATGCTCCTGTGTGGGTTAGTGGACACTGTATAGCTGGAGGTACTGTTTTTCTGTTGAGAGAAAAAAAAACAAACTCCAAGGTGGTGACTACTAATGGTCTTGAAAGATTCCATGGTACTTTTCATCAGCTCATAACCCTGCTGAGTTAGCAAGTAGCCAAGTTCCAACTTGTCACCTCCATTTAAACTGCTCATTACTGGGATATGGGCTTTCTCAATAGACAGCCGGTAAAGGCACATGATATAGCTCCTTTGTCTGTCTGTAGTTTAGTCTGTAAGCGTTCCAAGCTGAAGATTGTATAGCACCCAACACAATAGGACTCGTCCCAGCTGGAATCTAGGAGTACTACTCTAATATATTTACTACTAATGATATAATTCAGCTGGTGCTATGAAGTTAACCTACTCTTCATCCTCCTTCCTTCTCCCTCCTTTGTCCTTGATGCAAAGTAATGATAGGTTCAAGCTACTTTCCTGCTGTTTTTTTTATTGAGCCAAATCACCAGAATACCTTCTTAACTGCCTTTCAATAAAACCAGACTCTCCTCCTTCCACTCCAGATGAGATGTGATGCCAGATCATCCATATAAAAAAGAAGTGACAGAGCAGGACCAGCTTGTAGATTTTATATAGCTGCAATATGTAGAACAAGGGTGAATATTTCCTTCCCCCCTCAATTTCCCCTCCAACTCTTTCATTATCCAATCAAAGCACAATGTGTTGTTTTATGAGCCTCCATCTGTAGACATCCAAACATCTCCTTTTATAGAAAGTAAATTTTATTACTGGGAAGGATACTAAAAAAAAAAATAAAAAAAATTAGCAGGAAAGTATTTCACATTTAAGCCACTTTAACTTTTATTAGAGGATTAATTATTCGAGGTTTAGGGAACAATGATATACACAATATTTGTTACTCTGTTAAAAATTATTCAAATATAAAAAAATCCCACAAGAAAATAAATGTATTGTTAAGTTATATTCTCATTCAGCCCAGCCCCTTTAGTGTGTCATTTTAAATCATGTGACTATGAATTCACTTAGGTACAGGGACTGTGGATTAAAAATTCATATGTCCCCATTGTCAGTCATAGTATCTAAGCACCTCACAATCTTCGTTGTATTTATCTTCACGACCCCTCTGTGAGGTTGGGAAATGCTATTATCCCCATTTTGCAGATGGGGAACAGAGGCACAGAGAGGCTAAATGACTTGCCTAAAGCAGTCTAGAGCAGAGCAAGGACTTGAACCTCAGTGTCCCAAGTGTCAGGCTAGTGTCCTAACCACTGGGCAATTCTTCCTCTCATATCAACATATGCCTTGTATCACAGAACAGTTTTTGGGTATGTGTTTGTGCCCGACATTCCCAGGATGTTAAAATGTGATCCAGTGCCCTTGGAAGTCAGAACTGTTACCAGGGGTGAAGCAGTTAATATTTAATTGCCCAAAGGCTGAATTCATTATAGTGGCCAAAGGTAAGGATGAGCAAGCTACTCAATTTACTATTTAGTCTGTCTGTCCCTAGTTGGAGTGAGTAGGAATAAATTAATAGTAAATAGCCATTTTAATAGAAATTTTGGCATTCGGTGAAATATATATCTGGTTTCATGTCAATAGACTTCATTATAGGCACATTCTCTTGTCTGCCTCTGAGAAAGAATTCAGTCTTCAAAGTCTGAATATATCTAACCAATATTTTGAAAAATCATTCCAATCACTTGTTAGTGGAATGGACAGGTAGGAAAAAAAATAGTGATCAACAAATTTATTCCCCCAGTGTCACGTTGATCCAGTGCTGATGACTCCAACCTTATGAGTCTGTCTTTGATCCTGTCCTGGGTAGGTTGAACCAACCCTGAGAGGCACCCGATGGTCTGTCATTTTCTGACACTTTGGAAATACTAGTAGAGCTTGTCATGCCAATACACTTTTATTGAATTAAACTGAATTGAACTGAAACCTAGAGATTGCAGCGAGGAGGCTCATTTAATGCAAGATGTTATGTCAGGGGTGGCCATCCTGAACCTGAGAAGGAGGCAGAATTTACCAATGTACATTGCCAAAGAGTCACAGTAATACATCATCAGCTCCCGCTGCACGCTGCTCCCATCACCTCCCACCCAGCGGCAGCTCTGCCAATCAGCGCCTCCCCTTCCCTCTCCACACCTCCCAATCAGCTGTTCCGTGGCGTGCAGGAGGCTTGTGTGGGGAGGAGGAGCGAGAGCACGGCAGGCTCAGGGGAGGGGGCAGGAAGGGGTGAAATGGGGGCAGAGCCAGGGGTTGAGCAGTGAGCACCCCTGGTCAGATTGGAAAGTTGGTGCCTGTAGCTCCAGCCCTGGAGCCGGTGCCTATACAAGGAGCCACATATTAACCTCTGAAGAGCTGCATATGGTTCCGGAGCCACAGGATGGCCACCCCTGTGTTATGTAAATAAAGGACTTGATTTATTCTTTATGGGCCAAATTCTGAGTATTTACTTACTTTTATGGCTTAAAGTAAATATTGAGTAAGGACTTCAGGTTTTCAAGTTATAGGCACATTGAATACCTCACTATATTTCTAATATCTCTAAAAACATGGATATACTTTTGCCTGAACTTGTTATTGGCTTCTACTGTGCTTGTATTTTGTCCCATGTATTAAACATTCTCCGAGTTAGTTTTTAGATGACAGGAGGGTCCGCAGTATACGCGCCCTCTTGCCAAATACCAGTGAAGACACTCTCCCTTCCTTAAAGCACATACAGCTTGAAACTACTACGCCACAACTGCTTTCAGTGAATGCACATGAACACAGAAGATGCCTATGTAGGGCAGACAGGTTAGTAAGAACATAAAAGAAGGAACAAAACAACTCTGCATTTTAAAAATAACCTCATTCCATATTGTAAAAATTAAAACGGTACTAATCCTTTAAGCATGAAACAAATTTGAGTATTAGTAAATTGTTCCACTTACCTTGAATTGCTATAGTTTGTACTCTAAATGTGGTAGGGTATTTTTCATAGTAAATGTTGTTGATTGCTACCTTTCTGTGTGGTGTTTCATAGATTTTGACTTAATATTGGATTCACTTCAGGGAGTCAGAAAACTGATGACTGTCACCACAGAGGAAAAAAACACACTCACAATTTTCTGTGACTATCAAAATACTTTAAAACAACCCTTGTTAGTCCAATTCAGTTTACAAATACCTTATTTCAGATGTAAACATCTCTTAAATGAAACAGGCAAAGGGATGATACATAGACGCTTTATGATTAGGTCCTGATTACCTTTTGGGTACCTAAACATCTTCCTCTCGCTCCTTTTTCCTGCTTATGTCTCCTCCTAACTACTTGCTTTCCTTGTGCTCTTGCCTTCACACCTTCCTCCATGCCTAGAACAGCCTCTTCCCCCATGTGTAACAATAGTGTGATCCAAAGCCCATTGAAGTTAGCGAACTCGGACCCCAGATCTGGTCTCTCTCTCCAGGCATATCTGGCCTCAAGAATCCCGGCCATCCAGTGTATTATGTGTCTGAACTGTATTGTCTGCCTTTTGTAAGTTGCTCTGGGCCAGGACTGCACCTTCCTTTTCTATTGTACAGGGCTGACCTCTTTGATAGTGCTTAACAAATAACAACTCTGTAGGCAAACCAGCTACAAGTTAATAATCTATGGTGGAATACAGACATCAATTAAAATATTTATCTCAGAGCTAGTTTTTCAGTCTGTATTGGATTTTATTGTGGGAGTAAATGGAAATATCAGAATAAAAACAAAATAAGGGCCATGTACAGCCCTCACGCTATGTATAGAATGTCCATGGGGGACAAAGGGAGTTCCACATTTAAGTCAAGAAAAATATAATATATGGTTCCAAATGACTAAAAGTAGTTGAAATTAGTACATTTTTGCATGTGTATCATTGAGTGACTCGTGTTATGCTGCACTACCTGCTGTGTTTTCTAATGAACACGCTATTACACAATGGGCTGTAAAAATCTACTGAGTATAAGAGGAAGGCAAATAGTTCACACTGCAGGAAGCAGGGCTTTGGAGCTGTGCTCCAGCTCCACGCCAGCTCTAGGCAAAAACCTGCTGCTCTGTGCTCCAGCTCTGGGCTCCGCTCCAAAGCCCTGGCAGGAAGTTCTGCCAGGCATATCTCTTTTCCTTTATCTAGGAAATGATCACTTAGTTTTTTCTACAAACCAAGGAGCAATCATGTGAGTTGTTGAGCACTTGTGCTATGGGCTGAGCACCTTCAACTCAATACTTTCAAAATATTTCTTTCCCCCTTGCTATCACCTTTTAGGTCCTCACAGATAGCGTATGTCATAGCATGGGCACTGCTGTTACAATTTTATTCTAAACAATTCGTTTCCCTTGAACTTTCTCAGGAAAATTACCTATTAGGTTGAAACTTACGCTGAGTTTCATGTCCTCCAGACATATGGAGCCAGGCCAGGCTCACACCAAGTCTTCTTTAGATGGCTCCTGCAGCATAAAAAGAACTTAAAACTTCTTGAACTAGGCAGCTGAGGAATCCTCAGCAGGTATTCAGCCCTTTCCACCCCATGTCAGAGGGATGCTGGTACTGGGAGACTGTCTGACCAGACCATGCTGAATCGCAGCCATTCCCACTAGAACAATGGCCCTGAGGCTGCTCTCATTTACACCAGGGACCAAAATAGCTCCCAGATGTCCCCATCATTGGGAAGTGTAAAGTCTCATGAAGCCACTTTTGCTCCAGTCCTCCCCAGAATCCAGGTTTGCTGAGCATAGATTCTGTGCACCTGAGGATTCAGCCCAACTCATTTTCTAAATCTTTCATGAAATGCCCTAGGTAACTTTTGAGTTTTCAGGATGTGAAAAAGCCTTTCTTTTGTTACAGAATTCAGCTGGATGTATTCTTTCATTTGAAAAAGTCCGAAGTTGCTTTGTTTTTCAACTCATACATCACATGCACTTAGGCCCCAACTCAGCAAAGTACTTACACTATGAGCACGGAAGTAGTCCCACTGAAGTCATGGAAGTCCCATGAAGCACATGTTTAAATGCCTTGCTGAATATCTTAATCCTGAGTGAAGAATTGTCCTTTTGCCTAGTGTGAAGAAAGGTGCTTTGAAATAAGAGCTCTAGAGGTTTGAAAATAGCATAGGCCATGCATTGTCCTTTAGACAGATTTTGTAAGAGATGTGTCTCCAAATGTCATATACATGTTTTTATGCACTAGCGATCAGACACGGGCAGAGAGAATAAGAAGTGCTGATTGAAGAAAACTGGTGTTATACTATACTACCATGCTGTGAATGTGTACACTTGACAACATTCAGAACTCTTACTTATTGGGAAAACTGTTCAATAAGCTTCTCTGCAATAGTAAATCTTAACAATATGCTCCTGATTTGTTCAAACTGTAGTTGTTCTATCATTTTCTATTCACATACATTGTGTGATCATGTAAAGAAAGGCTCTTTTGTAATGAATATACACAATAGGACAGATTTAAGGTTGCTGTGGGAACATCAACTCTGAATTTCCTGTCTTTGGTGTGATTAAAATATAGAACTTAATGTTTCATTAATGGTGGTTTTTTGTGCGTAGTTAAGAGCAATTTGTTTAAACCTAACCTTTCAGACACATGCATCTCTGGAATAATGAGCCGTTTGTGAGTAGATTTCACTCTAATTTTCTTTGATATAATGACATACCAAGCTCTTACTTCACTTGGACCCAAGGAGTGGCTCATGTCTTTTCAGAGAGAAAATAATTGGACAGAGTACACAAAATTCTGGGCTTACCTATAGATAGACTAGAATATATCTTTTCTGTATTATTGGAACCAGCCTATAGGATTCCACAGCAACGATGTAATTGTTAAAAAGAAAATCTATAGAGATGATCATTTTAAATCTTCCAAGCAAGGACTCTCATTTTGTGTATGTTTGTACTGTGCTTAGCACAGTGGAGTCCTCCTCTGGTTGGCCTCTAGGCAATATAAATGTTTAATAATAATAATAATAATAATCAGAAGAGAAAAAGAAGTGTAACCACCTCAGAAGCACTGAGTGGTGGCTAACTGTTATACCACAGACTGCACAACAATACGGAGTTGGGTGGACTGAATATGTACATACAGACAGTTTATATAAAAAAAGAACTCACTAGAAACTATTGACTTATACAGTAAAATGATAAATGAGGTATTTATTTAATTCAGGCTGAATTCCAGATTCCGTGCTTTGTTACATCAGTGCCTATCTGGAGTAGCATTGTAGCCTGATTTTGAACCTTTCCTAAATATCAAGGGTGAAATCTCGGCCCCCTTGAAGAAAATGACAGTTGATTTCAGTGTGGCCAGGATTTCATCCCAAGTGATTAGTTTGAAACTTAGACCACGTGATCTTACATCATTTGACGTGCAGCAGCTTTATTAGGCTTATGAACAGTTGAACATTAGAGAAATAAATAGCAAAGAAAAATATCTACGAAATAGAATCTATTGTATATGTGGTTTCTTTTCACGTCCTTAGCTTGCCTTGCCTGTACTGGGAATTTGCCCCGGTTTCAGCCATGAGTGGCCAGCTACCAGTTTAATTGAAGTGGTACAAGCCCATAGTATAAATAAAATTTCCACTGGTGTGGAGCCTAGCCCTGTATGAAACTAGGATAAGGCTTTTGGGTGCAAATCACAATTTATCATGGTTTATCCTGTCTGCACTGTTGATTTGCCCAGATGCAGCTGCACTGATGGTTGAGCTCAGGGCAAATCCTGATAGGCAAGCCTTCAGTCAAGGTATGAGCTTATTGAAACTTCCCTTGAAACAGTTTTCATGCTTCAGATGCTGCCATTAGCCACACCATGTGTATTGGCTCAAGTGACCCCTTGGCTCATGGAGTGCTGGCTGAGACCTGCATGCATGTGAAGTTTCAGCTTTCCAGTCAACCAGGGAATAGACCACGCTCTTTTCAATGCAGCTAACAACATTCATTTCAGCATTTAACTTAGTAAGATCTACATAATGTTCAGTCTACTAACATGGGATAAGAGCTGAACTGGTCTTATTTACATAGAAGTAAAATCGTAGGGAATTTATGTTTTTAATTCAGGAATTAATACTATTCACGGTTTGGTAAACGCCCGTTAAAACCATTTGGAGGTTCAAGCTCCTTGGGTTTCTTTTCTTTTTGTTTCCACTCCCAAACCATTATGTGTGTATGTCTAAGTCTAACTTCAATCTCTGTGCTTTTCTCAACTGATTTTTCCAGACCCTCCTCTTTGCAGGGAATTCTGTACAGTGTGTTATTACAGGTTGAATTCCAGATTATCCGAAATCCATGCTAAATGTCCTGAGTGTGACATGCAGCCTTGTCGCAGCTGGCAAAATTGTATACTCTCAGGAAAATATTTTCAAAGCTACTTTTCTTTCTTTACCCAGTGGAAGGGGGAAAATAACCCTCTGCACTGGAGCTTTTCTTAACTCATGACCTCTTCCTATGCAGGTGGTGAGAGTCTAAGATCAGATGCCTCAAGTGGCAATTGTCATTTCAGCTTATCTCCAAAGAGCAGGACCAAAATCTAAGAAAAGTGTCTCCATAGTTATCTACACATCTGTCTCTTTCTTGGCAAGTCTATTGATTCTCTGTGGCTCAGTTACTTAGAAAACAATGAGGACTACATTTTTAAACATCTGTGTGCCAAGTGTGTATGCACTTTGTGCATGCAAAATACTTCATGGCCAATGGTGAAAGTAGATTGAAACTGAAGAGAGAACTTTCACCATGCCGGCTAAGGAGGATGGTGAGCTGCAGAAGGGTCACTATTCCCCTGCCAAGGGGAGAAAGGGGAGCTGTCCTTCTCACTGCTTCTCCTTATCTCAACCCCATGCTGATGCATATGTCCAAATGGGCTCATGTTTGCTCCCTGGCTTGGGAGCATGTTGGTAATGCATAAGCGTGGATGGGTTTTTAGATGCTTGGGACTGAGTGTTAGGCAGCATATCCAAAAATAAAACTGTGTTTATCAGATTGTGTGCTAAAGCATGGTAGCACCTGACCTTTAGTACTGTTTTCCTGTGCCAATGCAGTCACCCACTCATTGAATAAGGAAAGAGTTTAGTGAATTTTTAAAGATTCAGCTTGACAGGATTCTCACTTGTGGAAACCAGTAGAATTAATTGAGCGGGTTGATTTGAGGTATGTGATTTGTGTATGTTGTGGGGAGGTATTTAATTTATGCTGGTCATTTTCACCTGAACTATTAAAAACAATTTACATCCTAATTTAGCATTGGGAATGCATGTAATGTACTCATATTTGCCTGATCACAACCTACAAAAAAAGCTAACTCTTAGCATTCTGACATGATTCCAAGAACCTTCTAAGAGCAAGCAACTGTATTCTTAGGATTATTTTAGGCCTCCATCACTAGCCTGGGCTTTCACTTCTTGGGCACTTTCTGTCATTTTCAGAAGGGATGTGTATATGCACATGTACGCACACACTCACAAACACACAGCTCAGTTAGCAAAATGCATTGTTTCTTAGACAAGAGTTTAAGATTGTGATTGGCTGCTGTAGACTGGAATACTTAGTTACAGCTGTCCTGAGAGGCCTTCTATAAAACTGCAGGTGTTCAGCTTTAGTAAATAGTTCTTATTATATGGATCGACTTTTGGCAGCTAGTAACGATGTTTCCTGAAATTGAAAAATGATTTTCTATACAGTGGTTTTACATTACTGGAATGTTGGAGGGGAAAAATATCCTCTCATCAAGTAGTACTGAAACTGTTTTTGTTAGTTGTCTATATTTCCTGATTTGTATATTTTATAGTAGACTGTAAGCTTTTTTTCCTTAACTGTTGTGGTCAGATTTGAAATCTTTGCCAGGGAAACTCAAACTATGAAGAATTCAGGAAGCATCAGGCAACACAGGGTCCCATCTCTTTTTAAAGAGAACCAGAGATTGGCTTTCTGCCAAGTTACTGTAGAACCTGAAGCATGGGACATTACAAAACCTCTAAAAATATTGAATGATATTGTATAATACTGTTAAGAACTGGTTTTCATATAACTGGGAAACAGCAAAGAGCTGATGTTGATTCTGAACGTTTGTTTAACCCATTCTGTGCTGTGATATATTATGCAGAGAGGATAATGAGGGTAGCTGGATAATTCTGTGTTAGGCTCTTTATTTTAAATAGTTCCATTAGATTGATAGCAGAGCATAGTTTCCATGACCATATGATTATTGCATTTTGGTGCCTATAACTGTAAGCGCAGAAGGTTAAATAACAATGTGATATTCTGGATTTGATTTTGGTTTCTTTAGATATTTCGTTGCATAATTTACGCTTCAGTCTTTCTCCCAGTGGAGCCAATGGCAACATTCCCTGCTTACTTCAATGGTACTAGATCAGTTTCCGAAACATGGTCGATCCAAATTCTCCTGTCATTTACCATACATCCACACTGAAGTCAATCCAAAGTCACTTCAGTGGGGTTAACTGAGTGTAATCAAGGGCAGAATTAGTCTAGGAATAGATGCATATCACTTACTTCTGTTCCCATCATCTCCTTCACTCAAAAACAAAACAAAACAAAACAAAACCCTGCCCCAAGCAGTTTTTTGACCCTGAGAAGGGAGATGTGCCAGAGATTCCATGAAGTTTGTTTGAGGCTTTGCAATTGCTATTGATCCTATGTGGAAGGCACTCTGATAGTATGGTGATGAGCACAATATAAACCAGAAGATGGATGGATGGAGGGTCACACATCCTTCATTTCCAAGTGATAGAAAAGAACAAATCTGAATACAAGAGATTCAATTCATTGAGTTCTGTGATATTAACACACAAGGCTACGTAAGCAAACGCAGTAGGGAAAATGACCAAGTCATGAGGGAATATCAAGGTTGAGCATACTGTAATTTTTTTTTGAAACCTGTAACTAAGTAATCATTTAGTTCAGTAAACACAGTACAGTCATGTAACTCCATGACTTTCCCGGAGTGAACACAGCTACATTCTTAAAACCTTTACATGAACAAGAAGGTACTGAGCACTGGTATTTAGTTTAAACCTCAAACTCCAATATCAATTTATCTGATGTGAATCCACACAGTTACAGACATGAGTAACTGTTGATGGCATAAGTATGCAGCAGTGTTCATTGTAAAAGTTTCCCTTTATCTTCTTATCTTTACTCCCCTTCACATTTCTCACACCCTTTTGCACAGAGCTCTCCAGATTTTTTTCATCATATGAAAGTATCATTTTCAAAGGGTTTTGCTTTTCACATCCATGTCAGTATCACAGATTAGAATGTGACACAAATACCTGGTTGCATACTTTCTTTAAACCTGAGCCAGTAGCACTGCAAGACGTTAGGGAGAGCACCCTTTCATCTCGCACTATCCACCACTTTAAAGTGAAAGGTTTGTTAATGTAACCCTATTTCCAGTCTATAGAGGTCACCTGTAATACACTGCTCGGAAGATAAATGCACAGGACTGTTTGATGTTAGGGGCTTTATTTATTCATTTTAAACAAGTTCAGTGATGTTTGGTTTGCCAGCATACCATGTTACGATTTCCAAGGATACCGGTACAGTTCTTTTTAACCATAGCTCACCTTTCCTGTGATTAATCAAAGGATATAATTTGAAGAGGATTGTGATTTATTTAACTGTGTTTAAATTTTTTTGCAGGAATTGGAAGGCTTAGGGTAATTTGTGATGGGATATGGAGGCACTAGCTTCTAGGTGACTGGTACAAATCTAATCCTAAGGCACAAACATACTCCTGTTAAAGCCAATAGTGAAACTCATATTGACATCAATGAGACAAAGATTGCATCTTGAGTCAGTAGTAAGCAAAAGTAGTTACCGTCTGTCGACTGTTTGGCTTAAGTGAAATGGCCTCCATCCAGCACAGAATAAACAGGTGTCCTCATTACAATAGGAATTAAAACCCAAGAGCCCTTAGCTCCGTTAGTCAGAGTAGTTAGGGAAACCGAATATAGTGCCATATTCTCTTTCATGGATAAATAGAAACCATCAGCTCATAGTGCTTTCACAATATGGCACCTTCAGAAGCATAACATTTACATCCATGATCTTTTAGGAAGAGAAATGTTTGAAAATCACCCACATCATGGCACAAAACACATTCTATCATAATCATTCTACTAATTCACTAAACAACAGTTTAGTCAACAAGCTACCTTTTTGTGAGGTAGTGGAGGTAAATTGGGTATCTTTCTAGACCTGTATCAAGTAAATCAATATAATAACAACAGTACAGAGCACCTACATAGCGCTTAATGGAATTTCAAAGAGTTGTACAAATATTAAGGGCCTGAAATTTAGAGCAGAAGGCACAAAAATGCATGCATATTTGACCTCTTTGTGATCACAGCTGGGGGAAAATGCATTCATACAAATATGGCATATGTTTGCATGTGCTATTACACATGTGGATTTCTGGAAAACTGGGTCAAATTACCTATATTGTGCTGGGTGTTGGTACTGTTAGTGGTCTTATTAAGTAAAACCCTGGGCCCTGGTAATACCTATGGCAAAACTCCCAATGACTTTTTCCCATTTTAATGAACATTGTTGGTGGAATGTCTTAAGGCATTTCCTAGGCATTTTCTACTAATATAACTATACCTACAAGCCCTCTTAGTGGAGATGCAGCTTATGCAAAAGCGTTCCCCAAACTGAATAAGCTACATAATCAAAAGGACATTTTTGCCAGTATAACTGTGCCTACATTAGAGCTTTTGCTGGTGTAGCTGTGTCAGTTTGGGGTGTGATTTGTTTTCTCACACTCCTAACTGACATAGTTATGCCAGCAACATTTTTAGGTGCAGCCAGGCCTGAGAGTCTTGTTTTCCTTTCAGTCCAGAGGAGATTGGCATATGTTAACAGGAGCTTTCTGTATAAATCTCTTTGCACTGTGATGGAAGAATGGGCCTTTCCAAATTCATATTGCTACAGGAAGCAACATTCACTAGTGGTAACAATATGCAAATATATGCGCAGTACCTTGGTGAACTTTTCACAACCTAGTTCCCATTTCCTATCACTTTGAAAATGGCTGCAAGAAGTAAAACTGCATGTTTGGTGAACCCAAAGAACCAGTAGCTCTTTGCTTGCAATCATGTTTCCTGACCCAAAGTAGACATGCTGGTAGGCTAACAAGATCTAAAACCTCCATTTTCTCAGATCTCAGCTTCCCCACCCTAACCCTAACCCATATCTACTCCCCACTTATGGTATATACCATCACAGTGACTGGCATCTGTCCAGAAGTTTTGTGTCCCTATAGCTGATTCTAATGCTCCTGTGTGGATCAGACAATAAGGGCTCTGCTTATGTGATGCAGCCAACATCCTTCTTCCAGAACATACATGGTGTCTCCGTAGCCTTGTCAATCAATTTCCACTAATCCAGAAGCGCAGAATTTCTGAGACTTTTTCCAATTCTCTGTCTCCAATGTGGCTGAGAAAGGCACTGCTGTGATGACATTGAGCTGACTTATCTACCCCACAGCATTAAGGTTCTTGTTGTTATTCACTTTTCAGGAAGCAGCAGTCACCAGGGTGATCTGTAAAAGTCTGTACTAGCTGTAGCTAGATTTTACGTAGGAGGTTGGGTGATACAGTTATTCCTGACATGTTTGTAGTTAGCAGGCAAATTCTGATCCCATCGAAGCAAAACTCCCATTGATTTCAGTTGGAACAGGATTTGGTTCAGAGAACAAACATTCATCTAACTCGGTGATATCCAACCCCTTCATCCAAACATTTGATAACAAAAATATCAGAAGGGCCACAGTCTCTCTGCTCTTTACTCTCCTTTGTGTCACTGAGGTAGTGGAACGAGGAACGAAATGGAAGCCATGCAAAAGTCCTCAGCCCTGGATTCCCACTCTGTGGGGGGAGTCGGGGTGGGGCGGAAGTTTCCCCTTCAGACATTGCCCGCTCCTGTGTTCCACTCCCTGCAGCCCCTGGCACAAAGGGGTGTATTGAGGAGAAGAAATAAATGGCTGGAGTATGCTATGCTCTAGCTATACCCAGCAAATATACGGTCCCTAAGGGACAGTTGCCAGATCAGGGACCATTAACTGGTGGTTGATCTCAGCTTCTCCTCTGTTTCCCCTCCCCTCTCCTGGGCTGGTCTAGGCTGGCTGGCTGCTTGGAGGCGAGAAGCCATGCTTTGGTAGGCACGCCTCTCCTTCTCTCTCTGAGGTCCTGCACCTGGATAAAGAAGCAAGTAGCTTCTCTCTACCTAGCTACTCTCTCCACTGTGATTCAGTAGGCTGCCAGCAGGGGAGCTGCTGAAGAGCTGGAGCATGGTGGGGGAAGCCCTCATGTGAGGGGAAGGAGGTGGAATGTGGGGGACAGGGGATAGGTGAGACAGGGAGTTGAGGGCATGACAGACCATCTGCTATGCCCAGACCTCCACTGGTGTAAGATCCCTGCTCCCTGTGGGATTTTATGCTAGTGGTGTAAGGTAGATCTTCTGCTGTATAGCTCTAACTTGCGCTAATACCAGATGGCCTCGTGTCGGAGAGTTGGAAATCGTTCCCTGCAGCTCCTCCAAACACCCCTGCTGCCCTGCTCTTTCTTAGCAGAGAATCAAAGCCTTAATGTCAGAATTGCTTAGTCCCATATGAGTGTGCCAAGGAGTGGAGGGCACGCAAAGCCACCTGCTTACCTAAGGCCAATCAGTTACAGTCTCAGCATTTAGGAGTTCCCTTCTGGTATCCACAAGGGCATGAGCCACCGTGAAGGGTGTGGTGTCCCTACTTCCCTCCATACCCACCTGTGGAAATGGCTGCGTACAAAGGGGGAGCATGGGGCACCCTCTTAAAGGCATGGTGCAGCAGGATTGTTCCCTCTGCAGGTGAGGAAGTGCCACATGGCACAGTGCATCCGTGAGCATAGCCACATGGGCAGCTCCAGCACAGGCCAATGCATACATTATCCAATCTGGCATCCAGTGAAAACCAGCCCCCTCCATTTAAACAAATTCAAATCCTACATGCATCATATGGTGTCCCTTTCTTTCCTTTTCCTCCTCATTATTAAGGTAGAAGATTTTTTGTTTAAAAAAATCCCCAATCTCTTGTTTCTTAATTTTTTGTCAGCTCCTTCTTGTATCCCTCATCTTAAGCCATAATCGTATTCTTTTTCATAAGTTGCTCTGGAAATTATTATGCTACAAACGCAAACAGTTGGGGACATAAGCAGGAGATGATCTCTGAAGAAATGAAGATTGTTTTCATGCAAATGGCCTAAAAAACAAAGAAGGGGCATAATAATACCTTCTGTAGTCCCTTTGATCTCAGAATTTCCCAATATTTTACAAATGGTTAAGTGCAGTTGGACTCTGAAAAGTGATCGTAAAAATGGTACTGGGAACTTTCATGTTTGTTTCTCTCAGCAACTCCTAATCAAATGTGTTCACTTTAAAAGTAAAAATATGTGAGGTCGTTTCCTTGATAACTGAGCCTGTGCTCTGAGAGCTAATTGGGTTCTTTTCATCTGATCTGTCTCTAGTAAGAAGGGTCCCGCTGGCGCCCCTCATTTGCCCGCTGCAACACAATTTTCTTCAAGTTTCATTGTCTCCTACTGCCTTCAAATTATGTCCTCAGTGATACCAGTGCAATCCCATTTTAGCTTGTGTGGTTGCATAGGGATGACTGATTGAAATATAACAAATGTGTTGAAGGAGGACAAGATGGAATGGAATCCTCATCTAACTGTCTTAGCTATGTTGGTTCTGTACGCTTAATAGGAGCAAAATCAGGAAAAAATAATTTTTGCTACTAAAGTTAGCGCATTTGGCTAATACCCTCAAGGGGTGAAATTCACTACTCCACACAAGCACAGAATATGGTACCACTTACATCCTCCTTAAAGCCCTGAGAATACGACTCATGTGATACCTAGTCCATATGAATTCATGTATGAATTTCACCTAGAGAGTAGCTGTGTTGAGTAAGAAGGTGCAGTTTTTGCATAGTCACATTTCACAGCTGAAAGTCACAACTCATCCGTGGGATAGCTAAGTATTTATTATTATCCATGTGTTACAGATGAGGAAACTGAGGCACAGAGAGATTAAATACACGTATAAGGGTGCATAACGAGTTAATGGCAGAGCAGGCATAGAACTCTGAATTCCTGACTTTTGTCTCCTAACCATTCCAGAATGCTCCTACAGAAATATAGAAATGATATAATATGTAAGCAGAATTGTTTCCAAACAAAACATCTGTCAGTTTTCCATGAAATGTCAGCCGCAGCTCTGAAAACCTGCAAGAATGGATTGGTTTTAAATGGATATGTTATTTTCTTTACTGATATGAGAGAACGGCTGTGTATGCACGTGCATATGTGGAGAAAGAGGTTTTCTCCCATTTACAAAAATATGAGAAATGATTCTCCTAAGACCTCTGAGAGGTAAAGTTTAAGTAACTGTCAAGCATCCAGCTAAATTCTCTTAGGCTGAAGTTCTAAGCACAAGCTAGTATCATTAGAAAGCAGAATCTTCTCATGAGCTGCCCACATCTGCCATTGGAACTGTACAGTAGTACATTTTCACTGTTGCTTTGTGACATGCCCATGGCAAGTTTATAGAAGTAAAAAATGCACCAGAGAGATGCACTAAGAATGGCAAAAAACTTGTGCATAGTTTTTATATTATTCACACAGCTGGAATGTTTATAGACAGAACAGAGTGTAACAAGAGCAAATGCTGAACCACATCAAGCGATTCCCTTGTCGTGCATGTCATTTAAATATCGAATCTATAAGGGCGTTTGCTGTGTTCTTCACACACAGAAAGACCACAACTAAATGCCTTAAAAGTATCCCTTGAGTTTTTAAAAATGTAGACAAACAACCCTTTTCTTTTGATAAATCAAATACATTGTTCCACTCTGTTGGTTCTGCAACATCTGGTGTTTTAAAAAGCATTTTTAAATGTCATCTCCCTTCCCCCCTTCCCCACACCCTTTCCACTGCACCTTATCTCAGCTTTAACAAGAAACTTTTATTTCTGAAACAAGTTGTGGAGGATCTTGCAAAACAGAGAGTTAATGGATCATGTCTGCCCAGGTTTTGGTTATTGTTTAGATGGATTTAAAAAGTTAAGAGTCAAAGGCGTAGAGTAACTTGTATGCAGAAAATTAATTTATGTTTCTAAGGTGACTCAGTGAGGAAACATTATTGTATGGCTATTGCAGAAATAATGACTTTGTTTTTTTTGCCCAGTGGTGTTAACTTGATGTAAAAGTTCTGGCTGAAGTTCCCTTGAAAGGTCACAGCCCAGCTTCTCAAGAATGAAATGTTGTGACCAACTTCACAAGCATTCAGCTGGGATGCATTCAACATTTTAATTGCAAATTTAAATTATTTCCTGCACAATAAGCAAAATAATGAACTTCACAAACAGTTTTTGTCTGAAAATGAACCAGCGGGTTAGAGAGTCAGCATCAAGTTGTGTAAGAGGAAAGGGCATATAAATTAAAATGTACCACTACCTATATGGTTTATAATAGGCTGTGGTCTATTGCTTCGTGTTTCTTGAATATATTTTTGGCACAATCAGATGTCACTCACACAGAATGCCGTAAATGGGATATTTTACTTTGCTGGGTAAAGCATGAAGTGAGTAAAGATACAGACTGAATGCCTGGAGGCAGCTACAAAAGCTTCATATAGGGAGCTTGAAGCCATGGGGACTTAGGGCCAGATCCTGCAATCACTTACTGCTAAGCATGCAGGAGAATGATTCAGAGCCCACTAAAGTCAATGGAAGTCTTACTAATCTGATTGATAAGCTTTGTAGTGAACAAGATGCTGGATCTGGTCCTGAGTTAGGTTGTATCAACTGAAAAAAGATACCTGGGAACTTTAAATCTCAGAAGTATTTCTTTTCACAACATACAGTCAACCTGTGGAACTCTTTGCTGGAGAATGTTGTGAAGGCCAAAAATGTAATGGTTCAAAAAAGAACTAGATGAATTCATGGAGGATAGATCCATCAATGGCTATGAACCAGGATGGTGTCCCTGACCTCTATTTGCCAGAAGCTGGGAACGGGTGACAAGGGATGGATCCTTTCATGATTACCTGTTCTGTTCATTCCTTCTGCAGCACCTGGCATTGGCCGGTGTCGGAAGACAGAATATTGGGCTAGATGGACCTTTGGTCTGACCCAGTATGGCCATTCTTATGCTTGTGGTTTCTATGCTCTGTAAATGCATGGCATATTCTAAGATAGACTAGATCTATCCGCAAAGTGACAGTTACATAAAAGGATTTGGATTAGCCTCTTTTTTTAATAAAACATAATTGACAGAAACAGACAATTCTACTCTATTATATAAAGTGCCTTTTATAAAATATTTTTTAAAAGAAAATCAACACAATCAGGTTTCGTTGCATTAATATTTCATGAAGTTACAAATGAGAGGCTTGTTCTGGCCCTATCTGCATAATTTTGGATACACTGCACTGGATAATTCAGTTTTTCCCAGTAGCTACTGTACTCTGTGTAAACAAGTCTTGGAACCAGGACCTAGTCCCAGCTCTGCCATTGTTATGGTGTAGTCTTGTCCAAGTCACTTGCTTCTCTGTATCAGTTCCTTGTCTGTAAAATGGGGATAATAATAATAACTATTGTAGCTATCCCAAAGGGTGTCGTGTGGGCTAATTAGCTAATCAAGCTGTGTGGAGCCATGCTATATAAATGCTAAGGACTGTATTCTGGTGCCCAAGGGGAAAGAGAAGGTACAGGGCCCAGCCCCTTGTGAATTCTGCACTTTTTACTTCCTGGGCCAAATTCTGCCCCATTTTTGAAGCTGGAGGAGGTACACAAGAGTTTGTTCCTCCAGAAGGAATGGGCAGGGGAGTGGGAGGGCCTTCAGTGGCACTAGATACCTCAAAAAGCTGGTGGCCTGGTTCTGTGGAGTAGGCAAGCTGTACCCTTTAAAAGGGTCTGAGAATTGCTGCTCTTACATGTACATCCCAATGCCCCTGGAGGCATTGTAGTGGTGTGGTGACTGCCCATTGTCCCTGCTAAGATGCACACCCACTAATACAGCTCTGTGAACTGGAAATCTAGCTTATGTGCAAACCCTGCTCCTAGCACTAGAAGTTTAAGGAAAAAGGGGAATGGTGATTCCCCCATGGACCGCCAGCCTTCTGACTTTTTTATTATCGCATGGCTTAGTCCCTCTTCTACACATGCCCCTCGCCTGGGACTTTGTTGTATCTTGTTCATTTTATTCCAGTTAGCATTTAGTTCACACATCATTATGTGAAGCGCTGGTTATGAAGATACACTGCTCTTGTCGGAACAGAAGTATTTTGCATACACCTGCACAGTCCCACATTTCCAAGACAAGACTACACCATAACAATGGCAGAGCTGGGAACAAAATTTTGTGAAGTGAATGAAAAGGTTGAAATCATCTATTTCTTTTGTGATTCCACCAGTTGTTTTGTTTTGTTAAAAAACAACCTGGAGGTGTGTTTATGGCTTTAGGGGAAAGGTAGATTAGGGTTACAGTGTTTTAAGAACAGAAGAAAGGAGAGTGTCAGATGTCTATTAACAGGGTATAAATACCTTGTTTTTAAAGGCAAGGGAAAAAGGGTGGTTCATATAGTTCTCAGTACGGAGGCTATGGGTTTATGACAGTGCAATGACATTGTACAAATATTAACTACATTGTGTGTGGCTTTTATAGTTACTCAGGACAAACTACCAAAACCATCCATTTTTGTGTATGTTCTCACTATATGTTGAGGGCCACTCGCTGACCTCAAGTACACCCACCATGCAGACACAACTGAATCCACTATGACCAGATTCTCTCCTCCAGTACTGGCTCCTTTGCAGTGCTCATGCAATTTAAAGCAGCCAGAATCTGCGAGTACCTGCCAACCCTCAGACCCATTTTGGAGGCAGGAAGGGGGTGTGTCAGAGTGGAATGCAGCTGTGCTCCACCATTTTTCAACCTGGTGCAGGTGAGCTTGCAGAATCTGGCTTCCAGATTCTGGCCCCATCTCTCCAGCTCCAATCAGATCTTGGCACGATAGAATTTGGCCCAATAACGGCGAGAGTACAAGAGAGACTAAGGTTTGACCCATAAACTTTGCTCACTGTTCATTGCTCTCAGATTCAGGAAACCAACTGGTTTAAAATGGGAATTACATAATACATTCCAGCAACTGCACTCAATACAATCTCATGTGTCCAGGTTAAATGGAAATTCAGATAATTTATGTCAACAATGCCCCCAAATAGAAAATGCTGATATTTATACTGATGAGAATTTTCTCCAGTTGATCTTCTGTATTCAAGGGACAATTATTAGAAACTGACACTTCACACTTTGATACCATGATGATTGTTACTTTTTAAATGCTTAGATATTGTTGTGTGTAATCTGTAAAAAGTCCCCAAATACATGTTAACATCAATCCATCATTTAAAGTAAATATGTACATGATGTGGTGTGACTGGAAAATAATACTTGTTGGCTTTTGCCCTATAGTTCTTTAATTCAACATGAATTAAAAATAGTTGCAAATTTCTTTTGAAGGGCTTGGGTGGTGGTGGTTTTTTTTGCTTGGCGGGTAGTAATGGGCAATTTTTGCTGAAAGCTGAGTGTTAAGACAGGAATTGAGTTGCAGTAAAACAGCTCAGGCTACAAGGTAAGATGTATGTTTCCACAGAATACATCCTGTGATGAAAGCTTCTTTCTTAAGGAGTCACTCTCTGTAAGTAACACATTCTTTCCAAACACAAATGGCATTTTGTTCTTCGACAGCTAACTACACATTAACCCCCCCCACACACACCAAAACATACAATAATGTTTTTAAATGTCAATTCCACTGAATCTAATTTAATCTTTATGTACATGTGTGTGTTTGTGTGTGTTGAGAGCTCCTTTTTCAATGTAAAAGCATCTTTCTGTATACCCCCCCACCAAAAAAACCCAATCAATTTTTGTGGTCTTCATAATATCTTCTAAAGTAGATAAAACTTAGCTTTGACAGTGAGTTTCTATGCTCTATATGCATTTATGGTAATATTTAAGTTTGTCTCACATTTATCATGGGATATATAACTGCAAAAGTTGCCTGTGACATTTTACATTCCGTATTTGTATTTTGTACTTTACTACAAATCTTGATGGACAGTTATATAATTAATGTTATTTATATTGTGTCCTAACTGCACAGAATCACAAAATGGTTCAATCATGAGTTAAAGAGAAAAGGAAGGCCTTAAGGTGAGATTTAAATAGGAAGTGACTCAGTGGTTCAGTGGAGCATTCCAGATGGATGGAGCAGCACGAGCAAAAGAGAGACACCCAACTGTGGAAGGCCATAGGGAGAAGATAGAGAGGAGGCCAAGACTGGAGAAGCTGAATGAGTGAGTGGGGAAGTAGGTGAATATGAGGTCAAGGAGATAGGGTGGAGTGAGTTCTTGGAGAGTTTTGAAAAACAAGGAAAGCAGTTGTGAATTGGATTCAGAGATGGCTAGGAAGTTAGCAAAGATGGGGATAATCCAACCCTGTTCCCCAGAGCAAGACAATCATCTGGCCACTGCAGTCTCAAAAAATGATTCATTAAAAATTTAGGCTATTTACAGATGCTTTGTGCATTGTTATTAGCTAGTTCTCAGATGTTTTGGGTATTTTTTTCAGGGGGAGATATGTGTGCAACTAATAAATGCCCCCCTTTCACATATACCATAGATAAAATCTAACCCTAACAACCTTGGCTCCATTCCTAACCCCTTCAGCCCTGAATTTTAGCTACTTCATGCAGAATACATACACAACTCTTCGGGATTACCAAGTTTAAAAAAAAATCACAGTCCACATGCAAGAAAACGATAGGAAATTGTATTATGTATGAGGAGAGTATGATGTAATATGAAACATGATGAATGATAATGAACTAATAGTAAGCACTTGGTACCCGAACTCAGACTTGACTGCTATGAATGCCGAGCACACATTCTCTGAAAATAAGGCCTTTTTAAAATGGAGGAACCCTGAAACACTAGTTACTTTTGAAAGGCTTGGCATTAATTAGCTGCATTTACCTGATTAGATTTGGGAGGTATGAAGGTTTTTAGTGTATGTTCAGAAGTAGTTCTATTTACATAGTAACTGCAAAATATGCAGTGTACTTTAAATTAAAGAAATATTGACTTAACAAAGGTAGAAATTGCAGATAGTCCAGATGAATATGGAGAATGAAAAGGAGGATTTTTAAGTTTTCTTATGTCCTTGCCTTAGCTCCTTCATCTGTGTGTGTTACTTGGAGGCCTGTCTGATACACTTTAGCCTGTATTAACTCACAGGTCTCTCCATATGCAGACCAAATGTTTAGTGAAGATATTGCACTCACAAAACATAGATAGAAAAAAGGTTTAAAATATTATCCAATACCTTTACCTTGAAATATTGAGGGCATGTGCTAGCATCAAAAGGTAATAGGCTGTTTTTTTGGAGCAGAAACTGTCAGCGGTTCATAAAATTTGTTAATTGGAAATGGCTTTAAGCTGCACAATTTATACCTGGATCCTGGTTTCAGACACTCCAGAGTTTTGGAGGTGTTTGGATTTGAGGTTTCAGTTCATCCTATTATTAAAAAAAAACAATAGGGGCCATTTGCAAAAATCAGATGGAGACTTGAACTGCAAATGCGTTTTTGGTCTGGATACAAGGGACTGTTGAGCACTGTGCACTGTACTATGATATAACAGCAACTGGAAATTTCACATCATCTGATACATGCCTTTGAATTTCATTTACTGCTTTTAACTTTCTTTGAGGGTCCCAAAGTCTAAATAAGTAGAATTTTCTGGTTTGGGAAACCAAGGCATGGAGCAGTTAATTAACTTCTGAGCAAGTTACAAGAACTGTGGAAAGCCAGGAAGAGAGCTCAGCTTTCTTTACTCAGAGTCAGTCCTTGCCATAAGACTATCCTCCTACTCATACATAGAGATAACTTCACCCATCACTAAAATGCAGTCATCATCAATGCTACAACAGTTTAGGAGAGGCAGTGAAGAAAAATACCATATCTGGGCACAACTGCAGGAGGAATTCAGGGAAGCAGAATGTAATTACTTGAGTTAGATTTGGCCAGGACATGGGTTAACTCTTGTATGCTAAGGAAAAGCAACTTGGTCTTTAATGACTGCATAGGCATGAACGGTATTCTGAACGGGTATCTCTGGTAGCACAGTGCACCATCATGCTGTTGCCTCAGCATGGGGGTCTGGACTAGATGACCTCTTGAGGTCCCTTCCAATGCTACATTTCCATGATTCTGTGCAGGCCCAAAGGTTAGAATGGCACCTAATGAATACAAAATGTAGGTGGTTATAAAATACTGCCCTCTTAAACAAAAAGGGGGGCAAACAGGGGTATGTCACATTCATGACAAACAGGGGCTGATAATAGCGCTGATCAGAGCCAGTTATGGAGTTGGCAGTCTCTGTGCCAAATTCTCCATGCAACTCTACCAGTGAACTCTGCTGTGCAACTCATAGGTCAAATCTGGGAGCACAGGCTGACAGTGGTATGAAATAGTATCGAGCTATGTGATGGCTTTGTGATACAGATACATATCTACTAGGGAAAGAATGAAACTGTAACATTTGTTTTTGCATCTTTCCTGAGTTCAGACTTGAGCCCAGATCTCTGGCTATGGAGAAGTAGTGTGTTGGCTTATTGTGCCACCTAATCCCCCCATTAACTGAATGAAAATGCCTTTAGCATAATGAAAATATTTTGATACTTTTAAATTTACTTTATTTAATGTATTGTCTTGGTTTTGTAAAACCATGGTAGTTTGACCTTTCTGAGTGCAGTAGGTTCTCCTTGGCTGAGGGTTATGACCATCCAGTTCACAGTCACTCTGCCCTTCCCATATTGCCATATGAGCTAACTAGATGAGATGGGAGGAGACAGATCCTGATATGAAAGAGATTAAGAGTCACTGTAGTCACTGAAGTGCAGACTCTCTTTTGACTGTTTCCTTTGATTGACGGAAGTTGCAGCATGTACACCTCACAACTGTCCTATCTCTTTTCAGCCTACAGTGACCAACCTGTGTTCTTTTTCCTATACACTTATGCAAGACTATAGACAATTCCTACCTAAGCAGGTTTGATCGCGCAAGACAAACCTATGTGAACATTTAACATTATTACTGTCCAGCATTAATAACATAAGGAGAAAAGGAAATATTCTTGCTTGTTGTAAACTAAGATTACAATAGTCCTTCAGCCTGAAATATAAGAGGATAGTTCTCTTGGTCCGTGTGATGATCATTCTGCTGTTTGATTCATCCTGCCATCTGGGATTTTCTTTAACAGAACAGTACATTCATTCAGTGGGGAAGTTGTTGCCTACAAGCTACTGCCCTCTAGAGCCTCATGAGTGGGAGACATTGAATAATAGGTTCAGCACTCCCACTACTATTCATTGGAAGTGCAGCAAATTCCGGCTACCAGGGCAAAGTCCTGGCTTTATTGAAGTCAATGGGTGTTGTGTCATTGACTTCAGTGGAGTCTGGATTTCACTCCAGGACTTTATGGAAAATAATCTATTACTTTGATATGGTTGACCTGAAAAAATTCAGACTTCATGTAAGTGGGTGCAACGCCATTGACTTCAATAGAGTTTTACCCATGAACACCAGTTCTGGATTTAGACAATGGGATTAGGATACCTAATAATATTGGCAGAGAGAGGGGGAAGGAGATCCACTGGGGTCAGCTTTGATATAGTCTGGCTAGCTTAGAAAGTTCTAGTGTCTTGTGGCTTTTGGGACAGAGCGGAACTAGGTCTTCTATCATTTGTGGTTCTCCACTAGATTGGCGGTCGTGGTGGTAGGTCATCTTTTTTATGGTAGTCTTTAAATTGATATAAGACCTCACTGATCACCATCAGGGCTATGTAGAGACTCCTATTAGAAGTGTACAAGTGTATTATGGGGTTGTACTGTAGCTAAATCTAATCAACTTCTTGACAGAGCAGAAATCTGTCCCAGTGATCCTGTAGTAGTGGTAGTGGTGGTAGTTGTAGTAATTATTTATTTATTGTGCTAGGCTCTGCACAAACGCAAAACAAAAAGATGGTCCTTGCCCCCAAAGAACTTTAAATATTTTTTATTTTTTTTTGTAATTTAAATGAATGAAACTGTAGTTGATGCAGAAAAATAGGAGGCAAATGGTCTTTGGGAATTTCCACTGTATGTTGTTAGTATTGTCTTCAAATTAAAACTGGCTGAGATGACTATCTTAAGAAACATGCTCCTCATTGATTTTCAGAGAACCATTAAAGCATGCTATCCTACTTTCTTGGAAACAGTTGGTAAGGTGAGCATAGCATTTTCTTCACCTCCAAAAGACAGTGCAGTTCCTCGATTTTTTCATCTTCAAACTGTCTACTGTGGTACACAGGAAGAGATTCTTATACACCTGGATCCCAAACGTGTCCTTCTAAGAGGCTTTCAAAGATGGTGGAAACTTTTTGTTTTTTTATGAGGTTTTTTTAAAGTAACATACTTAATCATTAATGGTCATGACATGTTGGTCTTTCATGGAATGCATAAAATATAGCATGCTTAGTGCAAATAATCCTGGATAAGTAAAACATTATAGTTACCAGCAAGAGTAATGACAAACTCAGGTCACTTTCTGACCGTGCCTGGGAAGTTCATACTTCCTGGAGTGGCGCACACCTAGAGTGGGGCTAAGCACAGGCATTAAACTGGATTATCATATGGTGTGGTGACAGTACTAGAGTCCCATGTCTGTTATTGGCAAGTAGCAAGATTTTGGCAATCAGCCAGTGTCTTTTTAGTACCTAAGTGTCTCTCATTTGCAATAATTGTAAAGGTCTTTCATGCACTATACTGTAATCTACTTTTCAACTTCAATAAAGCAGAAGTAAAAGAAATACAAAGTTATTCCTCCACACAGCTAGCTAGTGGGCAGTGTGAGTGGATCTAGTCTATTGACTTGTACTGAAAATTACTAATTTACAGTATCAAATGGTATCTAATTCTGAACAAGCTTGTCATCATGTGAGAAAAGGACATGATCTGTCTGAAAGAATTGTGTATTATACATTTTTGGCCCAATAAAAAGTATAACTCTTCCTATTGCTGCTAATGTTACGTAAGCCCTTTTGCATGCTCTCTCTTTTTTTTTTTTTTTTTTTTTTGGAAGGGTCAATACAGTTGCAAGTATTTTCTTATGTATCAGAGGTATAAAATGCTAGGACTGCTGGAGTGTAGTGGGTTTCTGGAAAAGGCCAAAAGCTCTGAATGCTCTTCCTTTATAAAGAAGAAAGTGAAAAAAGATTGCTTCTTAATTAGACTGCTGGCACCGTGCACAAGATGTCAGCCAATGCAGTACAACAAAAAACAAAGCTGTAAAATGACATCAGAACATAGCAAAACTTAAAAAAAGTTTTCTTTGAATCAGTTCTTTAAAAAGAAGTCGGGCTACAGGGTTAAATAGACAATGTGACAACTGGGGTTGGGGCCCTTACTCAAAGGAATACCCCATTTGCCTGCTCAGAAACAGGAAAAAAGGGGATGAGGGAAGGAACCCCCCGGGAAACCCCCCCTCAAATTCTTTACTATATTCCTTGAAAAATTGATTATGCCTGAAACAAGCCCTTTACCGACATGTTTTGCATATTTGACATCTGTCCTCTCCCTTTGAGAAATAAATCAAGTAACAAAAGTAATCTATTTTTGTTCACAGTGCTGGCATACAGTTTGCAAAGGGGAATAGAAAGTTCCCCTTTCATTAGCTGCTTGCTGACCTTAAACGATAACTTTCCTAATTATGAAAAAATGTCCTCATTATGCAGACCTGGTGCAAACAGCGTGTGATCACTTTAGACCTTTAGGTTGGCAGTGCAGACAGATAATATAAATGATTTCTAGTATCGAAGAAAGATGATTTCTTTCTAACAGATGCACTCACTCCTCTGCTGGGATTTCTGATCCAGATGAAATGGATCGTTTCACCAAATGAAACATGATCAGTCTTTTACATGTGATGATAAATTGTCTGATTTAATTAAATTAAAACCTAAATTGGATTATTTGGGGAGAAATCAGTGTTATAGTTATCTAAAGAAGAAAACCAAACAAACCCGAGGCTAGTGTTTTAGAACAAAGTTACTAAACAAACCAGATATATGTGATGTGGTATTTGGGACAAATATTCTTTGAAGAAGGGATTCATTAAAGGGTCAGCATGAAGAGCAGTAGAGCTGAAATATGATTTTTACATAGTATCTGCTTTATTCACATTTGGCAACCAGGAGGGGAAAAAATAAGCTGGTTTTATTCCACGGTGCTGAGACCCAAATTCAAGTCTTCTTTAAAACTCATTGTAAGTGGGACATTTGGTGAAGGCCGTGAACTACCTTAATACATATTCCATCATTCCATACTGCATTTTTTTCTTGTTTTTATTCATTTTCAGCATACTGAATGATTGAAAATCCAGCTACATCTAGCATAGGCTCATTGTTGGAGCTGAAGCCTCAGATGTGCACTGAATGGCAAATGGCATACCCAAAAATCGTAGGTCGGTCTGAGGGAAGGGGGAGGTTGGGGTAGTTGGATGAATACTTAATTCCTTATATCTGCTTTATGTCTCTAGTCAGATGGAAATGCAGATTTCCCAGTGAAAAAAGAATTATATGTTTTTTTTTCCAAGAACTCTGCTGTCATGCAGAAGAAAAGCTTAGCTTCTACGCAAAGTCTGAGCAAAGAAAAGAAAAGTAGGAAAGAAAGAAAAACATGTTGCTTGGGAATCTCAGTGGAAAAGCTAGCTTAAAAAAATCTTATTGGCACAGCCTTTTAGTTTTTAATAAAGATTAAATCCTTCTGTAACAAAACATCCCATTCCCTTGTGCCATAACAAAGACTCTGTTTCTATTATCTGAAAGCCGTAATTACTAAGGCTCATCCATGAGGCAGGAGGTTATTTTTTCTCATATATTAGCTGTGGTGGTGATGTCGCACCCAACACCAAGACTCCATATGGCGTTCTTTGTTTAGTTGTAAAAAAACAGACCTTTCAAATTTTTAGGATTAACTCCGAAAGTTATTGGGAATAATATCTTTAAACTCCCATATTTTACCCCTCTGGATTTTCCACATTAAGCAATAAAAAGCCACTGTAAATTACCACTTACTGGGAACAGTTCCTCATGTCAGAAATCGAAAGTATTCCAACAGAAAAAGGAAATGAATATTTTGCTTTGTGTTTTTGAGAATTGATGCATATGGTCACCATACAGCATGAGAGTTCCAATTTTTTAATTTTATTTTACCTGTTTTGTTTGGATTTATGCTTTTGCTTGTTTGGGATAGCTATGGAAAAGGAACCATAATATTTGATCTCTTGCTGTTGAGTGAATGGGAGAGACCAGAAACATGTGTAGCTTGGCATGAAAGCCTGGCTGATTAACTCAGTGGAATAACTCCCCTTTGGCTGTCTTTATGATTGTTGTTTTATAACACTGTCTCTCTTTTTTCCATACTGGTTTCTTGCACATACATATATAGGTACAACTAAAAAATTAAAGATTCCATTCAGGAAAACATTTGAGACATTTGCCTATGGTACAGTGAGCATAGAGCTAAGTAAAGATGTTCAGAACATGCCAAAGTAGACTTCACAATAGTTAGTTCTACACAGAATTGTAAAATTGTCTCTCTCTGCACATCAGAGTTTTCATTGGACTTTTGCTTATTTAACTAACTTATTTTTATTGATGCAGTGCTCTTTTTATATGTATTATAAATCATTTAAATAGAACAGGCTATCAGCATTCACCCCTGCTGTTCATGTGAGGCCCTCATTGTTTTGTCAAGAATATCTCTTGCATATAGGATTTTTATTTTCAAACTTTTATTTTTTCATTCATTCAATAGTTCAGACAATTACGGCATCAGTGGTGTGGCATATACAAAATCAGCGCTGCCAGTCTTGATGCAAGGGACTGTGCCAGCCAGTAAATTTTTTTCAAGATACTTAGAATGGTTCGAGGGAATCAACAGGGTGGCTTAGTGAATTGCAAACCAGTGATCATTTTTTTCTATGTAATATGATTACTGCAAGAATCCTCTTGCGGGTGTAGACTAGTTAGTTCGTAGCACATGTAGAACATGTTTAGAATCTTCTTTAGAGAAGTTTCAACCAAATATTATACTGGTCTTTTTGTCTAGTCCACATTATAAAACCAATTTCAAATGAGGGCACCAAAGTTAGGATACCCTATTTTGCACTGTAGCATTCCATTTAGTACTGAGGCCTGCTATACTTGTTTTGGGTTTAGTAACAATTTGGCACACAGTTTTGAAAAACTCTGCTCCCAGTTCTGATTTCACCACTGCAGAAAATGGTAGAGTAAATTCCAGTTATAGGATAACTTGCTGTCAGCAACACATCATTTCTGAGCATCCTTTCATATTTAGGATGCAGAATTATTTCTGTTGGAGACAATAGTGTGCTGGAATATTTTATTGTCTTATCAAAATGTACTGCTTTTGAGTAAGTTTTCATTTGGAGGGAGGGGGAGGAATGTCTCTCATACTGTATAACCTGGTGGCTAGGGATATGGGTGATCCAGATTCTAGTGTCTACTCTGCCAGGTTCATAGTGATCTGGGATGAAAAACATTGCTCTTAATCAGGCAAAGCAGGGACTTAAACCTGTGTCTGCCCCAGCCAGTGTCCTAACCACCAGGCAACAGACACATACGAGCAAACACCAAACTGAATGAAAAAACTCAGGTTTTGATCAAAAAATGGACATTTCAACACAATTTCATTTTCACAAAAGCATTCAGTAAGTTTTGGTTTTGTTCCTATGCATAACAAACACAAATTCTGAAATGGAATTGTTGTTATGTGGTCAGCTGTAATGATCTCCTTCTAGTTCTCTTTTAATTGATTTCAATGGGCTTTGGATCAGACCCATAAACCATTGGCTCCATTCTGTCTTCTTGATTTATATATTCAACTGTGACATGAAGCACAGTGGTCAGCTACCCCGGACCATAGTCTCTGGTGTGTGGGAGGCTTGCTCCCCCTTATCACTTAGTGATATGAAAACAATAGTGCTGTAGAATACCATGGGCTTTGTATCAGGCCCTATAGGAATATCTGGAGTATTGCATTAAAACCTCCCATTTTTAGTTAAGTCACACCTTTTTAAGTTCCCCAAGTATGTGTATAACTGTGTTACCTTTTGGAGGGCAATGGTAATCTTGTGCAGTTACAGTTCTGACCCGAGAATGCTGTTAGTCCTTCAAAAACACGTTTTCCCATAAATACCAGATGGGAAATCACACTTGAGCCATAAATAGAGTAATAATTTACTGGATGCAGTCTGTGAGACCTAAGACATCCTCACTTTGCCCAGACGTTCATATACAAAGTGCTCCTTACTCATGTGAAGGGTTAGTCAAGATCAGGTTTCAGCAGGAAGAAAGAAGCCCTCCACACCACATTAACAAGACACCCTCTTTGACATGAAAATGTTTAATCACCCAGTATGTAACATGTACAATCATTCAAATTAATGGTGTTCAGCCAAATGTAACATCACAAACACAGAAAGGCTTGAGTTACACATTCTCCCAGAAGGAAATAAACCAGTTTTGGCTAACTTATATAACTGAAAATTGCGAGTGTCTGTGTTTATGTGGCAACATGCGCACATGGGTGCCTCTTGTCTGATCAAGACGGTTGCCTTTTGTGTCCTTGAGGAAAAGAGAACTGCTAAACATCACAAAAGGTGACATTTGATCAGACAAGGTGCTGAGCTGCATCCATTCATCTCTTATTAATTGTTTTGGTGTTCTAAAGAATAATGTTTTGGATGGGAAAAAATTGTTTATAGCCACTTAGATTGTAGAGATTGGAGACAATATGGATAGATGGGGGCCAAAGATGGGTTGAGTTCTTTGTTACCAAGACACAAAAGTAAACAAATGCTTTGTTGGCCCCAAGGGTCAGTATTATGTAGGGGTGAATAGAAAGTTTCTGTGGCTGGGCCTTGTGGCTTCCATAAGTTTGGATAGCTCAGATGAGCTTTCTAATTTTTCTGTGCTTATCTGAACTGAATCTCCCCTTCCCTAGTTCGGTATAGGCTTTTCCACTGTTGACATTTTTATATATCTGGAGAGGTTGATTTGCTGTCTGCTCTTATGTGTAATTTAAACTTAAGAATGGCCATACTGGGTTAGACCAAAGGTCCATCTAGCCCAGTATCCTGTCTTCTGACAGTGACCAGTGCTTCAGAGGGAATGAACAGAACAGGTAATCATGAAGTGATCCATCCCTTGTCACCCGTTCTCAGCTTCTGGCAAACAGAGATCAGGGATACCATCTTGGTTCATAGTCATTGATGGACCTATCCTCCATGAATTCATCTAGTTCTTTTTTGAACCCTGTTACAGTCTTGGCCTTCACAACATCCTCTGGCAAGGAGTTCCACAGGTTGACTGTGCATTGTGTGAAGAAATACTTCCTTTTGTTTGTTTTAAACCTGCTGCCTATTCATTTCATTTGGTGACCCCTAGTTCTTGTGTTATGAGGAGGAGTAAATAACACTTCTTTATTTATTTTTCTCCACATCAGTCATTATTTTATAGATCTCTATCATATCCCCTCTTAGTCATCTCTTTTCCAAGCTGAAAAGTCCAGTCTTACTAATCTCTCCTCAAATGGAAGCTGTTCCATACCCTTAATAATTTTTGTTGCCCTTTTCTGAACCTTTTCTGATTCCAATATACCTTTTAATTTTACTGTTAATGCAGAGGTTTTATTATAGCTCTTTATATGATACCAGTCGTGTAGTCCTAAAAGCAGGGTGAGAATTATTTCAAGAAGAAAAAGGAAGGTATTGTTGTAGTCTGAGAGTCACAACTGAGAACTGGAAAATTGAAAGGTGTATAATATATTGTATTTTTTTATGAGATATGACCACCTTGTCACGTCCCCTCTCTAACTCTTATACAAGTGATCAACAGTTGTATTCATCTGCACCAGGAAAGTCATTTACTTGTACATTGGAGAGAGAGATTGATTTTCTAGTTGGTTCCCATCACTTTAATTTGATATATTACACATCACATCACTTTAATTTGATATATTGTCACTCTCACTCACTTTATTATCTGAAGCATCTGTGGTAAGCAGCTGTTGTTCCTTCCTCACAGTATTTTTTTATTAATCTTTTTGTACTTATCTTCACACCTGCACAGGTCACATTTGGGAATGGTTTAGGAATGGATCCCGGCTGAGCATTCAGGTGGAAGGACAGTGTAACTCTGCCTTTACTGTTGCTATTTGCAGTGCTGTAGCCGTGTTGGTCCCAGGATATTAGCAAGACGGGGTGCGTGAAGTATTATCTTTCATTGGAACAACTTCTGTTGGTGAAAGAGACAAGCTTTTGAGCTACACAGAACTCTGCTGCTATACTCACACCACAGGTGCATGTATTCACTGGCCTTCTTCATCGGTGGAGTATCAGGTTGGGCACTTAGTGCACTGGGCTAAATAAAATCTTTGAGGTGCATGCACATTGCTATGGTGCATGGTCCAATCCTATGGGCAACCTCTCTCACACATCTTGTACATTTAGCCTAATATTGCAAGCATTGCTCCTAATCCAGAGTAAATTATTCCCTGAATCATATTCACTCTCCCTCCCTTCAGCTAACGTCAGCGACAGCTGAAGCTTCCTTTCCACTCCCTCTTTTCTCCTGGTCACCCTTCTTTTCCATCACAAAAGATTGCCTGTGTGTGTGTATATATGGGCTGGTTGTGCAGTGCCTTCCGTTGGGAAGCATGAGTTCTTACTACCCTAATCTCTGCACACATAGCTGTACATGTTCTTACTGGTCATGAATTTCAGTCTTCCTGATAAAACAACTGAAGTACTGTCTGACCTCCCTGTATTCTTAGACCATATATCCTGAGTATTTACTATTTCTATCTCTAACTGAGGTGCATGGTAGTTGACCAAGAGAGTGTGTCTAATTAAAATAATTTCATTCCAAAGAACTGCAAACAAACAACCTCACGTAAACCCATCCCTTACCTGCTTCCAGATCCCTTGAAGGACTTGCACAGCTCTGATCAATTAAGTAAGTCAGTATCCTTACATCTGTTTCTGTAACATATATTATCCAGCACTTCACAAATTCCCACACAAGTTCATGTAGCCCAGACTCTGCACTATAGCCTCCTCTGTCAGGTATTGTTCTCAGGAGGGGTCTCCAGATGTTGTAAAAATCCAATATGTGGCCTTTATTCATAGCAGTCACCTTTTCCATTATCAGAGTTTTAGTTAGATACAGGTTCCACAGTGTGAACAAAGGGCATCTATCCAACCCAGCAGAGCAGGATATATTTGTATACTGCAGAAGAGTGCTAAGTTTAAGCATTTGGGAAGTTCACCTGAAACATTCCGCAGTGTTGTAAGATCTCCCAACAGACACATACACTGAGTGTTTAAACCCCTCCTGCCAACTCCCCCCTAATATTAATAGTACTGGTGGGATTTGTGAATAGCTCTTTCAGGTACAATCTGATAGAAGGACACGTCCAACAGAAATGACGTTAGTTTATAACTCTGTTCTAGTCTATTGAATGTAATGCATGAGCCCTATTAACATGAATACATTTAATATTTGGGTAGTGTAATGTTGCTGTAAGATCTTAAAGGATGTCTCTTTTGATTCCATTCTACTGAAATAGTTTTTACATTCATAAATGAAGCTTTGCATGTATCATTGTCTCTCTCTAAATTTCATATAGGATATCCCAGGCTTTCTGGACTTGGCCAAGAAATGTTTCAAATTGATCATTTAGCCGTTTACACTGTGGAGCTCATATATTTATTTATGTATGTGCCACCCTCATTACTATTTTTTTTGTAAACAAAAACAAGCTAATGCTCTATCTGACTCTTGGTTTTGGGTGGTGATATACAGATATAGTTGTAAATAACTAAAAGTAGACGTTTTAGAGAGATTGTGCAGAATAAGTGTAAGAGTTCAAAGGTGTGCAGGTCGTGAGATCCAAACCCTCCTGACAAACACACAATGCTTCCCTTCTAGGAAATGTCTCTGGGACCTTCCTGAGCTTGAGCTGGAATGCAGATTTTTTTTAAAAGTGCATTTGGATTCATTAATCAAAAGTGAGATGGGACACATTGTAGTATGGGGAAACTTGCACCGCTACCTCATGCGTTCTGCTTTATATAGGCTCTTATTCCACACTCATTAGCACAGTATCTGAGCACCTTCTTACAGTGCTGTAAGCAATCTGACTAACATCTGTCACTTATTCTTTGTTCTCTCATCCTCTCCTTAGGGGGAGAACTGTGTGCAGTGGAGTGTTTTGGTAGGCTTTTAGGTTTGGGAGATTTTATACATATAGTGCTATGTATTCATGTTAAAAAGGCAATATCAAAGAAATGAATCTGCACTTGGAGCAAAAGGTGGTGAGATTTGATGATCCTGAGTTCCTGGGGGAGTTCATTCCACAGTCTCGGACCAGTCTCCAAGAAGTCCTGTCTCCTGCACAGATGAGCTTTACTCTTGTGTTCAGAGTTTCATTGTGCCAGAGGAGCAAAGTTGTTGGCCATGGTCTTCATCCTGGACCTTCAGGTGGTCTTTTAGATACCCTAGGTCCAGATCATTGAGTGCCTTGAAGAAAAGGATCAAGAGCTTATGCCTGATTCAAGATTCTATGGGAAGCCCAGTGTAGGGAGCAGAGGACAGGTATGATGATGCTCTCGCTGTAGTCTGTGTTGCTGAGGAGACATGCTGCAGCATACTGTACTGGGGGAGATCCTTTAGTGCTGAAGGCTTCATGCCCAAGTGTATTGCTTTGCTGTAGTCTGGCCAAAAAGTGATGAAAGTGTGAATAACTGACGTCAGATCATTGTCTGCCAGGGCGGTATGGAGTTTCCTAACTAGCCAGAGATGATAACATTACTTGTGGATGTTGCTATGTGAAACTTAATGTGTGTGAAGAATCCAAGAGTGATAAACTACAGACAACTGACCAGTTCTTCCAGATGAACTTTGCATTTTCCCATTCTTGGGATGCTCCAGACTAGTGCAGCCTGAACAGTAGAGTTTCAAATAGCAGTAGTCGTAAGAGTGATCACACTCCTCCCTCACCTATATCCTCAGAGATCATTAAATAGTTCAGGGGTATAAAAGGGGCTGGTGCTCCTCCCCCTTCAGTTCCTTCTAACCACGACCAGCTGAACATTTTGTGAGAAGCTCAAGAATCCTGTCAGATCTGTGATTAGTTATATAGTTTAAAATCTTAATTCTTAGTAGTTGTAGTTATAGATAGTTTAGTATTATAGTTAGTAATAGTATAGTTAATTTTAATGGAACAAAAAAAGAAACCTGGTTTTAAAAGATGTGTATCTTGTCCAGCACTGTTCCCAGCGTCTGACACACATTTTCTGTGCCTGTCATGCTTAGCGTAAGGGCACTGACCCTCCAAGTGCTCAGTTTCTCTGTTTACCTCAAGAACAAAGAAAGAATCCATCTGGAACGGGCAGGGAACAGGCTACTGAGATGATCCGTAGACCATCATTGGTCCAGGACAGTTCTATGGGTTAAAAAGAGAAGCCATCTTTGTTGGACTATAAGAGGTCTAGTGACCAGGCCCAGAAACAGAGTAAAACCTCTGAGGTGTCAGCCTCTATGTTTAGCCAATCCTCTAGATAATGATTTATCTACCCAGGAAGCTGTCAGTAGTCAGCTGTCAACAGTGTGAGCCTCTCTTAAGAGAGCCAATCTGTGAGTGAAGGATTCTGTTATATAAACTAAATGTAAGGAACTGAGTATTGATATGCTGCTTTGTGGAAAGGTAACAAAACCATCTTCCTTGGATTCATTACCCTCAGATCCGAATGAGCCAGTGAAGTAAGGGCATACTGCAACACCAGTGACTGATAGGACAGCACCTCAACACATAATTGTTCAGACACAGGTTCATAGATCAGATCTGACCTCAGATCCACCAGGAGTAGAGTCAGTTATGTTGTTGGAGCAAGGAGAAACCGTATTTCAACGGTTTCAAATATGTCTGTCTCCAGAAAGGAAAGGACATGTACAGTAATTGGGGGATTGTGTTCTTCCTCCAATTCCAAGGACACCTTCTGGATTCTCAGAAAAGAACTTTTCTCCAGTTTCCAGTTCCCTTGTTCAGCTGAGGGTATTTTTGTCTCCAGTTCTGTTGGAACCGAGAACGATTTTGGGTCAGAAAAAGTATTTGATTTGGAGTCTGGATCTGTGGAAGGAGTACTATGAGCAAAGACACCTGTATAACATGAATCCATATGAACATAGATATATGTATTTGGATCTGAATATGGGGTTTTGGCCAGATTGGCAGATACCTCTGTGGATGCACTGGCCTCATTGGCCATCCCTCGTTTCTTATCAGCAATTCCTGATGTATGAGAATGGGGCTTCTCTGAGCAAATGTGTAGATTAAGTTCAACTTCTGGATCTGACAGACACGTATCTGATAGAAGCTGGGAGCCCTGATAAGTCTCCTATAGCATGGAAGTCATTTTTTTTGGAAGAGAAAGAATTGATGGGATTAAGTCAGTTCCAGATTCTGCAGCTTTTCATGAGTTATTGAACTGTATGGTGAGCTCTCTAGATATTCTGTCAGTTTCATTTGAGGAGTCATCTCATCCAATGTTTGATATATTTGAAACAGCAACTAGACAAAGGATTGTGCTTCCATTATTGAAGGTATTGAGCCAGCCAACAAAAGCCATCTGGAATTATCCTTCATCTCCTCAACCTTTATCAAAAAAGAATGATACATTGTACCCGTTTCCCCAGGAGGATATGGCCGTGACCCCTCCGTCTCTAAATTTTTTAGTGGTAGAAGTGATTTTACAAACATCAAAACGTGCCCTACTACACTCTACTCCATCTGACAAAGAAGGGAAGAGACTGAGTGACATTGGGAGGAAAATATTTTTCTACCCCTTTAGCCATGCATATTTTAAACTGTGAGATAGTTATGGTACCAGTACCATATTTCCCCAAAGACATTATCATTTTTTAATAAACTACCAGGGGAGCATAAGCAATTGTGACTGCTCTGGTCATGGAAGGACAGAATGTTCCTGTCATGGTATAATTCCCCACTCTGAACCTTAGCGTACAAAAGATGGGGTACCAGCATGAATTCCTCTAAACTCAATTACCAGCTTAGCACTTCTGGCGCTGCCACCAACCAGGAATTCCAGTGCCTGGTACACTCTGGTCCCCCCAAAACCTTGTCCGGGGACCCCCAAGACCCAGTCCCTCTGGATCTTAACACAAGGAAAGTAACCCTTTCCCTCACCGTTGTCTCTCCCAGGCTTCCCCTCCCTGGGTTACCCTGTAAGATTACTGTGATTCAAACTCCTTGAATCTTAAAACAGAGAGGAAAATTCACCTTCCCCCCTCCTTCTCTTTCCCCCTCCCAGACTTTCCCTGAGAGAGAAAGTAATCCTAACACAGAGAGAAAATTAACCTTTCTCTCCCCCTTCCCTCCTTTCTCCCCACCAATCCTCTGGTGGATCCAGACCCAGTCCCCTGGGGTCTCACCAGAATAAAAAAAACAATCAGGTTCTTAAACAAAAAAAAGCTTTTAATTAAAGAAAGAAAAAACAGTAAAAATTATCTTTGTAAATTTAAGATGGAATATGTTACAGGGTCTTTCAGCTATAGACACTGGGAATACCCTCCCAGCCTAAGTATACAAGTACAAATTAAAATCCTTTCAGCAATATACAAATTTGAACTCCTCCCAGCCAAATACACATTTGTAAATAAAGAAAACAAACATAAGCCTAACTCGCTTTATCTACCTAGTACTCACTATTTTGAACTTATAAGAGCCTGTATTGGAGAAATTGGAGAGAAACCTGGTTGCATGTCTGGTCCCTCTGAGCCCCTAGAGTGAACAACAACCAAACACTAACAGCACACACAAAAACTTCCCTCCCTCAAGATTTGAAAGTATCCTGTCCCCTGATTGGTCCTCTGGTCAGGTGACAGCCAGGCTCAGTGATCTTGTTAACCCTTTACAGGCAAAAGATATGAAGTACTTCTGTTCTATTAACTCTTACTTATCTGTTTATGACAGTTCCCAAACACCAGTTTGACTCTTTATTTGTTTCTGCTCAGGTAGTAGCATCAGCCATCACTTTAAGAAGGCATGCATGGCTCAGATCAGTAAGTGTGCCTCGTGAGGCAAAAGTGAGGATTGAGGATCTTCCCTTGGAAAAAGAATGTTTATGTAGGGTACATACAGATGAAATGTTAAAGAGGAAAAGATATACTCCCATTATTTTATAATTTCAAAAAAAATGGGGTCTTTGCTCTATATTGGATTTAAGAAAATTAAACATCCATGAAAATAAAATTCATGTTGTCTCTAACTTCTCTAATGTCTTGCAGTTCTGCATTTAAAAGATGCATATTTCCATATGTCAGTTAGACCTTGTCACCAGAGATACCTGTGTTTTGTGGTTGGGCAGGACCATTTTCAGTACATGGCCCTCTTTTTAGGGTTATCTACAGCACCCAAAGTTTTTATGAAATGTCCATCGGTGGTAGTAGCAGCATACATAAGAAGACAAGGGATCTTTTAACCATACCTGAAAAATTGGTTAATAAAAGCATTGTCTAGTGAGGACATCCTATTGCATGTAAAACAAATATGTTGTCCTTTTGCCAATCTAGGATTACAAGTAAATTGGGAGAAGTCAGTTGCGATCCCAACCCTTTATTTGACTAGATTTGACAATGGCAAAGGCTTTTCTCCCAGAAAACAAGTTTATAAAGTAGTCCATAAGTCTCCAGAAAAAAAACTATTGATTTTTCTGTGGCTACTAGGCGTATTTGCTTCAAGCACATCTGTGACACCATATCCTTGTCTTTGGACGAGAGACCCCCAACACTGATTGGCAATAAATAACAGGTTTAGAAAGCATACACTGCAGAATAATAATTCCACAGCAAGTGTTTTCAACACGAATGTAGTGGACAAATGCCCAGAATGTAATGATGGGTATGCCCTTCATTTTCTCCTGCTCCATCACTGGGTTGGGGAGCCCATTTGAACAACAAGCTCTTAGAGTTCACTGGTCACCAAAAGAAAAGACTTTTCACATCAGCATATTAGAACTGAGAGCAATCAGATTGGCTTTGAAGGTATTTTTACCTCAGGTATAATGCAAGGTGCTTCAGGTAGTAACAGACAATAGGGTGACACTATATTATCTGAACACATAAGTGGTGGGTTCATTCTCTACATTTATGCATGGAGGTGAAGAGTCTTTGAAACTGTTGTATAGATCACATTAGTGATCCAAATAATTGTGGAGCAAAACACCCTTGTGGACCACTTGAGCAGGTCAAAATGTCAGATGCGTGAGTGGTCTTTAAAGGACAGAGTAGTAGTACACCTCTTCGATTTATAGGGGAGTCCAATAATAGATCTTTTCACATCCAGCAAGAACAAAAAGTGTCAAAATGTTCGCTTGAGAGCAGACAGAGATAGGGAATCCGTATCAGATGCCTTTCTAATTCATTGAGATCCAGGCCTGATGTATGCATTTCTCCCAATTCCCCCCCTAAACAAAATAAGACAGGACAAAACCAAGGTAATTTTAATAGTGTCAGCACGGCCAAGGCATTGATGGTGTCTGAACTTAGTCCACCTGTCAAAGGTCTAATGGAACCTCTACATCTGGTACCGGGCTTGTTGTCACAGCAGCACAGCATGATTTATCATCTAGACGTTCAGTCTCTCCATCTAATAGCATGGGGGATAGGACTCGGGAGGGAAGTATAGAAAAGAGTTGCCCATTGAAGATGCAGAATGTATTGCTACATTTTAGAAAAGAATCTACAAGGTGATGTTACAGTCACAAATGGAAAAGGTTTTTATTGTGGATTTCTAGGTATGATATGGATCCATATACAGTACCTGTTACTTACATTTTACAGAATCTGTTGTCCTCGGGGGGAAAAAAAATTTCTCACTATCTTCAGTAAAGGTTCATCTCTCAGTCATAACTGTATACCACATACGTGTAGAGGGAAAATCAATTTTTACTAATAGCATAGTAATAAGACACCTTATCCTATCTTGGGATTTGAATATAGTGCTCTTGCAGTTGATGAGATCTCCCTTTGAGCCCTTGGATAATTGTGATTTATTTTATTTGTCTATTAAGACAGTGTTTTTGATGGCCATTACATCTGCGAAATGAATAAGTGAAGTGCATGCGTTGATGTCTGATTCCACCATTCAAGTTTTTCATAAAGACAAGGTAGTTCTTCTTACATACCCTACATTTTTACCAACAGTGGTTTCAGACTTTCATGTAATTCATTCTATAATTTTGCTGGTTTTCTTTCCTAAACCTCATACTCATGATGGTGAGCCTACACTGCATACTCTGGATGTTAGAAGGATTCTAACCTTTTATGTAGACAGGACCAAACAATTTAGACAATCCCATAAATTGTTCATTGCTTATGAAATTAAAAATAAGGGAAAAGCTGTTTCTGTACAAACACTGTCTAGATGGGTTAGAGTGTGTATCAACATCACGTATGAATCAAAAGGACTTTCCTTTCCTGAAAGAATTCGGACACATTCTACTGAGTCAAAGGCAGTGTCTACATTTTTTTCTAGGCTTCAAAGCAAAGTCAGTCTAGAAACATAGGAGTTGCTATGCCATATCAAACCAGTGGTGCATCTATCTAATAACCTTGCTGCAGTGGCCAATGCTTGATTGTTTAGAGCCAAATTAACCCTCCCCTCATCACTGTCACCGTATTACACCATCCAATTGTGTGATGTTGTACCTGGGTGAAAACATTTTCTCCTGACCCTTGGCAAGCAATCGGGTACACCTCAAGCAAGGTCTGAAGGCCTGATTTTCTTTTCCTGCTTCCAATGCACTATATACAGTCTGTTTATATGTATTACAACATTTTCATATGTGACTAGTGATTTTGAGAGTCTTATTTTTGGGGAGGCAGAAGGGGAGAAGGGTAATTGAAAGGGGCCAGATTATCAGAAAATGCTGAGCAACTGCCCTCAGAAAATCAGGCCACCTTAAGGTGTCTCATTTTGGTCACTCAAGCTCACTAGTTGTGTTTGAAAATCTAGGCCATATATAGTCTGTGCCTTTTCCTTCTTCATTTTTCGAAAAATTAAGCAAGATGAATTTGCAATGAGCCATCCATACATTGTTGTTTTTATATTTGTGGTAACCTACAGCAGTGCTTGCCCTCCATCCAAAGCTCTAAAATCACTTTTCAAATTTAATTATGGCTCACAGTACTCCCCTGAGTTAAGGAAGCATTGTACGTACTTGGGCAGAAGGACAGACAGGTGAATCTGCCCATAGGCTAAATTTATTTTACTGTTCTTAAACGTAAATCTTTTATATTTTACAATGCAGTGCTTTGGAAAGGTCTCATGCTTATGCACAATACTGTTATCACACAGTTAGTGGCCGGGCAAGCCTCCCAGTGCTACCCCATCAGTGAGCCTCAATTCATTTCTAGAAGGACCACCTCATGCAGAGGATAGCAACCTCTCCAGTTCATGTGATACTTGTCATCTCTGCTGAGACAGCCAGTGGTGCCAGTTATGTAGTGCTGATGGTTTTCCCGAAGTTGACACATGTCCACCAGTAACTGGTCTGACACCACCAACTGGTTTTAAATACAAAGGTGATATTTCCCCTGTGTGCTCCCCTGCGCTTTCCATTTGGATGTATTTTAGAATAGTGTTAGCAGCTTGTCTCCTGCTGTTCAGTATGGGGAGCACATCCCCATACACATTGCATAAGGTCAGCTACTGTGCAGTAACCTGTTCTACAAGATTTGTGGAGATGTGAATCCACATCCATCAGAGCTGGAGTGAGCTCTGCAACTAGCTCAGTGACAACCAGATGTCAGTGCTATAAATTAACTTCCCAAAGAAACCATTGTTATGGGCTTCGCCTATAGGCATCATTGCATTCTTTTATGGTTGCGGTGTTTTGCAATATTTGTGTAAAAATTCCAGTATAAACAAATGGTAACTGGTTTTTTCATTAAAACAGTATATGTGAAGACATGAAAATCTTCTGTTGTCAAGGATAAAATAGTATAGCACTTCACAGTATTATTGTGCCTTTTATACAAGGATCTCCATTATGCCTCACAACACATATTATGACATGTTGTCTCAACTTCTTATCTAGATAGGAAAGTTAAAGCACAGAGGGGTCAAGGGACTAGTCCAAGGTCATGTAGCAAGTCAGTGGCAATGCTAGAAATAGATCCCAGTAGTCAAGCCATCCTTGTTCTAATCATCTTGTGATGAGTGTTACTGTGTCATTTCAAGCATGGATTGGACGAGTGCACCTCTGTCTCAAATGAGAGTGAAGGAACTGAGTCAGGTCAGTCATAGCTGACAGACTGATAATTGGAACATTTGAATGCCTGGTGTTATATTCCCTTTCTGTGACCATGTTCATTTGTAGGTTTTTGTTCTTGATGGAAATGGTTTCAGTTATGATTTATTACTTTAGCAAGTTTTGGCTTAGGAAGATCATTCAGGAAAATGAAAACCTTCCATGCCATTTGAAAATGCCATAAGAATAAATACCATTGTGATATTCTGGAGATTTTCAGTGCACACAGTTTAACTGCATGTTTCAATTTTCCTACTTCTCAGTTTCCATTGTTTGCAGTGGAGGGTGTTGCTGGTATTAAATTAAACCTTACATTTTAACATGGTTTAAGGACTGTTTCTGAAAGCTTATTCTACAGGGACCACAGTACCATCTCCCTGCTCAAGAGGTAAAGAATCAAGAGTTTATTCATAAGATTTTCCATGATCTGTTTCCCAGGCTTAGCTTTTTGAATAGCGTTTCCTTTAAAAAATACTTTGCTGTCTTGCAGTTCAATTTCCTGTAGCACCGGTTATGTTGAGACTCATAGTCACAGTATTATCTGAACATTTCTGGATCGCAACGTGCAAACTAAGCAGAAGGAGGGGTAGAGGAAAAGGAGGGAGGTGCAGAAGGTTCTTTCCGTTCCTAAAAGTAATTGTCCTGATGTGATGGAAATTGCAGTCACCTGCCCAGTGCTGGAAAACCTCTAGCTGCAGGGAAGCCCACAGCGGCATCACTTCATTACAGTTACCAGCAGCCTCATGCTGGACAGCAGATATGATGGGGCAGATGAAGGGAGGATACTGAAACAACAAAAACAATTGGGGGTTTCAGTTGTAAGACAGCCTGGATCAGCACAGTGAGTCTACTGCACAAAAGAGTTGTGTTTTGTTGTTTGTGGCGGCAGTTTGAGAGTCAGGAGGTAAAGGGCTCTAGATTCTTAGTTACTCCAGTGTAAATCCAGACTCAGTTAATTTCAGTTGAGTTACTCTGGTTTTACACTGGTGTAACTGAAGATCAGAATTCAGTCCATCTATTCTTTTCCTAGCTCTGTCTATGGTTCACTGCGAGACTTGAACACCCATTGAAAGCTCATTGAAAGCATTGGGTGCTCAGCACACTTGAAAGTCAGACCATTAACTTCTCTTGTCTCAATTTACCAGCTGTAAAAGTACTCACCTCGTAGAGGGCCGATATTTAATTTAATTTATGCTTATTTTTGTACAGTGATTTCAGATTCTTGGGTGAAGGGCCTTATACAATATGTGCAACATAATATTAATATGTACACTTTAAACCTGAGAAGAAATGCTTCTCACCATGTGAACTTTCACACAGGCAAGCAAAGACAATAGATCTTTCATTTTACCTGTGTTCGTGGATCTTTCTCTTTTCTTCTACACTCTCATTATGTCTTAGAAAGAAGCATCTGGTGGCTTTTTGTCTAACTGCCAAATAGAAAGCCAAACACCTGTGTGCCAGCTGACTATTTGTATACATAAGTGAATATTTGGACTGTTATTGCTAACCTAGATTCTAACTAAAATCACAGTCTAATATCACAGTAGGTATTTCCTCTGGCTTAACGTTAATGTTATTTTGCAAGGGATTAAAGCTAAAACTGATCTTTTAAAATGTTCTTCTACATTAATGTATCACCTGCAACTTGAAAATTACACTTCTGTCTGAACATCTTGGACATCTGTGGTTGCAGGTAGCACCTCAGGTCACTATAACTGAAAGAAGTTAACAGATAAAATTCTCTATTTTTGAAGTTTGTTTATTTTGTTCATTTGACAATTTGAAATATACGTACTTATTCCCACAGTTTTTCTGTATGGTCACTTAACAGGGGACAAACTGAGTTACTGAAAAAAATCTTTATAACCAGATGAGCAGAAAAATCCTTATACAAACGGAAGAAAATATTTTAGAAAATATTTCAGGACATTGGGTGAAATCCTGGCCCCACTGAAGTCTTTGGGAGTTTTGCCTTTGACTTCAATGGGGCCAGGATTTCACCCATAATGTTTAAAGGATGCTCTGTCACAAATGATATTTTTTTAAAAGTTCAGATTGGCAGTGTCCCCTTAGGTAATATATGTTGCACATTAATAAATATGCTGTATTCAAAATATGTTAATACAAACTCAACATTAATTAATACATCCCATGCTTTATATTTTTAATCCTACGGAAGAGTCATAATCTGAGTACAACATTTCTCACTTTGAATCCCAGTTCTGAAAATGAAAGTCTGCGGTGTACTAGAGTCACTTCTCTGTTCCAGTTCCACCATCTGAAAAATGGAGATACTACTACTTACTCCTAGGGGCATTGTGTGGTGTAAGCCTTTCACCTGACTCACCACTTCACGTAGTTACTCTCAGCGCAGTACTCCTGTAATGCTGCCACTCTTTGAGTGGGCAAGGATGGTTGCGACCTTTATTAGCTCCCTCTGCACAACCTACTTCTGCAACTCCCAGACCAACAGCATCTCCAGCTACCACTCTCCAGAACTCTTCAGTCCATTCCTGCAGTTCTCTGTCCAGCTCTTCAGCTGTTTCCTCACTTCTTCAGTTCCCAGTGGGGCTATGTACACAAATTCTGGCCATTCTCCTCTGAGCTGGGCACACAGATTCTTTACTTCCTTCTCCTCACCAAGCATCATCTCTAGTTGCCCAGGTAGTTGCCTTTCCAATTCCTTCACACACCCCTACAAATATGTGAACGGTGACATTACAAGGGAACGATAACACAGGCTTTCAAGAGGGTAAATCCAGAAGCAGTGGCCTTAAATTGTGAAAAGGAAAATTGATACAGAATATCAAAAAAATAGCCTGACAATGTGACCCTATCAGTCTGCAGAATAGTCTCTCAAGGGCATTGATGGAAGCCTCATCACTTGGAACATTTAAAACTAGGTGGAGAGAACATTAGGATATGAACAATACAGTATGAGACAAGCCAGCCTACGCAGAGAGATAGACTCGGTGATTGAATAGCTTCTTACCACCTCTAATTAATGTGATTCTATAAGAGAGTGAGAGAGAGTAATGGAGGAGAAGGCGATAAGCCATAAGGGCTGTTTTGTGGAAGGAAAGGGCCATAGAGAATGTGGCATGCTCTGCTGCTTGCTACAATTTTTATAATGTAAAAATATACAGCAAAGGGTTAAATCTGAACGGATGACTCTCAGAAAACATCTTAGAATTCATATGAAAAAACGTGAAGGCCTTACTTGTAAATGACCAAAGGCAGACAGCAGGTCGTGGCCTTTTGGGGAATTTGAAGCAGAGCACTCTTTGGCGAACAATACAAGTTTGTAAGGTCAAGAGCTGATTCCTAATCATAAGTGCAAACACTGTCATGTGTATCTAATAGGAACTGGGAAAGATTTTTGAAGCATGTTGGGCTGGAAGAACTTGAGAGGAAGCTGTTTAGTCTCTTCATTTTAAATGTTGTATCATAATTTTTTCAGTCAGGTGATAATGTAAGACACAGGGTTAGGCATCAGAAGTAACCACACACACATTGTAATAATGAGATCAATAAACAGTTGAGCCACTCATCTTCCCGATTCTTGATATAAACCTGATTGAAAATAGATGGTTCTAAGTTAACTTGTTTTAGCAAAACAGAAGAAGAAGGGAAAAAAGAGCTTCCCACATTAAATTTAGGAGCAATCTAAAAAAACGAATGCTAAAATTACCCAATTTACTCCAGGCTTTGTGAAGAACAAAGGGTAAGTAATTTTCAGTTAGTGAAAGGGGATTGGAATGCAGGTTTTAGAGGGATAATTAATTGAGAGAGATTTCATTTTGATTAGTGTTTCTTGAAAAAATGCCATCTGAAGTGGTTTCAGGAGTGCAGGGCAGTCTGTTGCAGATGGGTGGTAGACTGGCATGCAGCACTAATGGGGTCACAGAGTAGATTAGAATCTATCATGTTCCTGAAAATAACACACAGAATTAGGGCAAGGAAGGAAGGATGATCTTGTCGTGAAGGTTTAGGCCTGTGCAGCAGGAGGCCTGGGTTCTATTTCAGCTTCTGCTACAGACTTCCTGTGTGGCCTCTGGCATGTCATTTAGAGCTGGATGATGACCCTGTCCTATGCACCCACACTGGGGAGTAAGACAACCTCTCCTCTCATTATTGTTCCCCTCACTGCAATTCCAGGTGCTGGGTTGGAAGAGTGAGTGAGAGACAGGAATATCAGATGTATCCCCAGTATTCCCTTCCCACGAGCAGGTAGGGGTGGAGTTGGGATGGAAAGAGATAGAGAGTGAATAGAGTCTCAGCTTCGCCCCTCCTCCTTCCAGCGTGTCAAGGCAGCATGTGGAGGGAAGTAAGAGAGGACTACAGGGAGTTTTCTTCTTTAGGGGGAAGCAGGGAAGGAACTGTGACTCACTTGGTACCACAGTTCCTTCCCAAGGTTCCTGCTAGGGCAGCATATTTATGGTTCAGTCTGTCCCCTAATATTGCTATTCCTTGCTCTCCCCATAAATCAAATAGGAATGATAATACCTACATCACATGAGGTTTTGGGGGTTAATTCTGTCAAGCAAAGAGTTTTCAGCTCCTCAGCTGGAACGGCGAAGTGCAGTTCTTATTCAGTTCAGAATTACTATTTAATAATTTGAATAGCGAGTATGATTTCATCCTCTTTTGTTTACTTGGTTAATTTATCAGTTGGGGAACTGAGTTATTTTAAAAGGAGATAAATCATCTCACTCTTCCCCCTCAGGACAAATGTCAGGATCTCTCAGAACATAGACGTTTACAAAAGAGGGAAAAGTTGTTGCTCAGAGGAGCCATCATTACTTCAGGTATCAGAGGGGTAGCCATGTTAGTCTGGATCTGTAAAAGCAGCAGAGAGTCCTGTGGCACCTTATAGACTAACAGACATATTGGAGCATGAGCTTTCGTGGGTGAATACCCACTTCGTCAGTGCTTCCGATGAAGTGAGTCTATAAGGTGCAACAGGACTCTTTGCTATCATTACTTCAGTCTGTGGACACAAACTGCCCACCTTCCTGCATCAATCGTTTTAAAGCAAACAGATTCCTGGTATGACTTGCAGCTTTCAATAAAATCAGCTAAAAAGTGTTAGCCAAACACGGGCCTCCTTGGCAGCCAGCAAATTAGTTGCATATCGCAATGCTGATTGCTACTGGAAAGCAGTATAAATATCACATTTTACATGACACTTGTAAAATGTGTTTCTTCCTTTTTTTTGTAACTTCCATCCCTTCATTGATGTAACATGCCAGAAACTTTGCTAATTGTGTGATGCAATTGAAGAAAACAATTCTCACTGCCAAGTTAAAAAAAATATTTATAAGGATCGTTCAAACACTTTTTGGCTGATTCCAAATTCACTCTCACCTGGTTTACATTGTTTGTAACTTCATTGTCTCAATTTCCAGTAGTGTGAATCAGGTCAGAACCAGGCCCTTTGATTTTATATTTTGACTTTTACAAGGAGTAAGTATTGACCTAACTGTTTGCTTGGCAGTGCAAATTTGCCTGTGCTTTGCAATTTTTATATTGCTTCAATGTAGTCCTAACAAATAATTTTCATATTTGTTGAAAACCACACACAGAATCATTAATCATGTGAAGATGTGCATAGATCTTCAGAAAGAGCTCATTATAATACCTGATAATAACAATTCCTTACATTTATGCAGAATTCGTCATCTTAAGAAATCCCAAAGTTCTTTAAGATCCCAATTCAGCAAAGCACATATGCATGTGCTTTAGTACATCCTTAGTCAGAAAGCACCTAAAGCACATGCTTACATTACATTGATTTCAGTTGGATATAAGTCTTTGATTAACTTGAAAAATGTGCTTAAGTCCTGTTCTGAAGTGGGATGCTTCCCTGAATTATATGCTGTTATGTGGAGGATCACTTTATTCACAACTGAATTGCAGCTACCTTTGGTGCAAAACACTATATCAACACTAAGGGTATGTCTACACTGCAATTAAAAACTCATGGCTGGCCCATGCCAACAGACTCAGGCTTGGACTGTTTAATTGCCAAGTAGAAGTTTGGGCTTGGGCTAGCGCCTGGGCTCTGGGACCCTGAGAGGTGGGAGGGTCCCAGAGCTCGGGAGGCAGCCTGAGCCGGAATGTCTATACTGCAATTAAAGAACCCCTTAGCCTGAGCCCGAGCCAGCTGGCATGGGCCAGCCAAGGGGTTTTAATTGCATGATAGACATTCCCTAAGATAGATTTTCAGGAAGTGAAGTGAAGAACAATATATCCAGTTGAAGGACAGGTGGAAGTTTAGGTCAGCTTAGTATAATTGCCAAAATTGGAATTAGTCCAGGGAGTAACACCCTTATTCTTGTAAAAATCTTTAATGACCATGAGTGTGCAAAGTTCTGCTTTTAAATCTTAGCCAAAAGATGCATTGCTACTAATTTCTTGTTATACCAAATTTTCATTTGAATCACAATGACTTTGTAAAAAGAAGTAAAAGATATTTTAAAAGATAAAATGTGAACTTCTTCCATACACAGGCTCCTCATTAATTTTATTAGAAGTGTAGCAGAGCAGTGTTCATTATTATGCCAGGATCCTTTCATCCTCACATCAGGTGGGTGTGGCTTTCACTAACCCTTATCTGTGAATGCATCACAATCCGCACAGTTTTTATTTAGAAGAGATTTTAGTGAGAAAAAAGGAATAGTTACTGTAATTCTCTGGATTTTTCTGCATTTGTTCTAAAAACAAGGCCACAGCCCTACTTGAACATGGAAGTAATTTAGTCCCATTGAACCTCTCACATTGGTGAAGTTGCTCACGTGCAGAAGTTTCTGTAGGATTAAGCCTCACGGCTCTCTTGTCTATTTACAGTGTCAGCAGGTCTGGGGGGCATAGACTGTCTACTACTGCGTTTGTCCAGTGCCTAGCACAAGAGTAGGCAAACTTTTTGGCCTGAGAGCCACATCTGGGTATAGAAATTGACTTTGCTGGGTGCTCACCAACATATAGGACTGAGCTCTCAGTGAGTTGTTGGGAGGGTGCAGAAGGAAGAGAAGGGAAGAGGCAGCTTACTGGTGATTCAGGTGGATTCCTGGAAAGGGAACTCTTGGCCACTTCACTTAAAACTGTTTTTGTTCACACTATAAAACACCAATAAAAACTTTAAAAAATATCACTGACACTGGAAAACCTATCATAAGGCCCAATCCTTCCAACAGTTGCTACCAAGTATAGTGCTTACTACCATGAGTATCCCATTGACTCAGGATAATAAGCATTGTGCCCAGTACTGTTTGCATATTCAGGCCTAGGAAGACTAGGGTTGATATAAGATGTGAGGCCTCATGCTTCCAGCCATAGATTTCTTCAGGCCTGTGGCTGGAAGCATGAGGCATCAGCAAGGTGCACTGTCTTCCTCCTTGGGCAATCCTTGAGCATCCTTCAGATGCAAACCGTCCTTCAAAGCTGAATCTCTGCCTTTGGGAGGAAAGGCTTCTGAAGTCATGAAAGTAAGACACATCTTAAAACATATGAACTGTTTTCTGTGCTAACAGAATTTAAATCTCATTATATGAAAAGGTGCTATAAGGAAACTTTATAGAGTGAATGTTCTTTATGAACTTGAAGGTAAGTTCAGCCAGTTTCCAGTTAATCTCCAGTACTGCCTGCAGCAGCGAAGTGAATTTCATAACAGATTCCCCCCCCCAAAATGAAAACCATGTGACTTTCTTTCTTCCTGCCTCCTCTTCCCCCCTCCACCCCAGAACTCTTCTTGATTTTTAAAGAACCTTGCAGGAATTCATAGAATTAAAACAACACAGTTAACACATCTGTTACACATTAGGCCACATTAACAGAACCGCTTGCCTCCCTAAACAAACTGAAATATGGGCAAGTTTACAGTGTGATATGCCAATGGAACATGTAAAAGTTCATGTGTAGATTCTCTATTCACGCAATTTGGAAAACTGTGTTAAAACGATCTTTCCTGCTGCACAGGGAGGTTAGCCTAAGTAAAGGAACAAATATGAAAACAGTGTGGTTTGATTCTTAAAAAAACACAATTCTAAAGGAAGAATGGAAGATCTGATTTTGAATTTGTTTCTCAAATAGTTCTAGTGCCAGCAATTTCAGAATAATATGTTTCTGTATACTGTCTTAATTATTTCAGCCTTTTTTTTAATGCCATTAGTGACTCTTCCTTTGAGAAGAAAAGATTTCTAGAATAGCCATGGACTTCCTCTGTGACCTTGGTGTGTTAGTGCATAAAACTATGACAACAGGCACACAGGCACTAGCAAGTAGGAGTCAGGAGAACATCTGCTAATATTGCAGGTCCTCTCTGTGTCTCAGAGTATGTCACCAATAGCTGCTGACCTCATCATTTCAGAGCTGCAGAATGTCTCAAATGTTTACTCTTCAAATTGCTGAAGGGACAAGCTGCCAACTTCCCTCTCTCAGAATGGTCACTAAGTCCCAAATCTCTGTGAATCCTGTTTTAAACCGTAAATGTAACTTTTAAATATGTTATGCATAAAGCTTCTTATTTGAAACATTACCAGTCTATAGAAAGTTGTGTGTATGTGTATAAGTGAAAAGTCCTTAGAAGCTTCCCAGACTTTTCTTGATTCCCAGAAGAAAATCCATGTCTACCTTTCTCAAGGAAACTATACTAAAGCCCAACTATTGATAAAAATATTTAATTTAAATAAGGTTGACCTGACCTAGTAAGGTCAGATTTCTGATCTAACCTGATTCAGCCTGATTGGAAATACTACAATATGGATTTTTCACGTAATCATAGACTCTAGGGCAGGGGTTCTCAAACATCACTGCACTGTAACTTCCTTCTGACAACAAGAATTAATACACAACCCCCGTGGGAATTTGCTGTTGACTGCAACGGAACTAAGATTTTGCCCCTAGAATGCAATTTCTCTGATATTTGGAATATGTGCTGGCAGTTCAGTGAGAGCTTCTTACCCAAATGTCAGTCAGGCTAAAAAGACTCTCCCAAAAAGGTGTCAGTGCATACAGGTGGCAGACATGACTGTGGAGTGTTTCAGGATTTGTGAATGTTATTCAGGTAGCAAGAAAAGATTTTGCTAAAAAAGCAGAAGGCCAAATCATGGAATCTTTATATATTGTCTTATGTGGGAGTATAGCTTTAGTGAGGGAGGATTTGACCTAAATTTATTAGCTGGTTCTTGTATTTTTATAATTGAATTAAATGGATGGATTATGCTGTTGAATTTTTGATACACGGCTTGTGTTTAAATCAAGTTTTGTGAGAAATTACATGTCCGCTATTAGAGATTTTCTCCCTTTGCTTGCTAAATCCATTAATGTCTTTTTCATTGCTGATTTCTAGACTCCTGTCTCCTTTATGTATTAGAATATTTTGTTGATACTTATGATGCTTTTGAGAAACATTTTAAACAGATAACTACCAAGCTAAAGAGAAAAATTATATATTGTAATTTGAGCACAAGTGTCAAATTTTAACATATGGTTTTCGTGTTCTCAGGTTCATTTGAAACTTTTGGCATTAATTAACAAGAAGGAAAAAAGTCCTTCTAAAGTCATCACAAGTACAGAGCAGTAACATGAGGCTGATGAATTATTGTGTGATATGTTTCACTATATAAACGTATACATTTTCAAAATATAGTGGTAACAGTTCTCCAAATTGCAATCCATCAAAAATGATATTTTTTTTCTTCTGAAAAATGAAACTTTTGCATTTCTGGCTAGTTTCCAGAGATTGAAAAAAAGTTGCTTTATGCTTTCAGACTGCTTCTCACTCCTGCTTAATTGGTAGATTTGAGTTTCATTTGGGATTTTTCTTGTGTTCTTTCCATTTAAAATATCAAATGATTCTGCAGTTATATTTTTTCAAGCTGAAATAGCTAGGTGGCTTAAAGCCCTGGAAAATTAATATTGATCTAATTAGACTTTGGGATAACTCTTTTCAGTGCTTAACACTGGTTGTAAGCACTGACCATTTCAGCAGCTTCTGCAAAAAGAAAAGTATGAGTACTTTGGAAAAAGGATTTGGGCTGCTGAGTTGTTTCACTTGGGTGATGGTTAGCTTAGACCAGTCTGAAGGAATCACTCCAGTCTAATGTCAAGACCTGACACCTGAGATAAAAATATTCTGCATACCCCAAGTCCACATTTTAATCCTTCACTTAAAACACGTCTAAATGATTGCTACTGAATGAAATGGAACTTTTGATCTATTTTATTTATTACTCCAAATTTTAAAAATACAGATATAAATGCCCATCATATTCTTTGTTAACACACTAAATGGCAAAACATGACTGAACTGAGGCACCACATTACTGGACTTACTCCTGCTCTCATTTGCCTCAATGGAAGCAGGACTGAACCTGTTGTCTTGCTGTTCGGTCATCAGGAAGACTGTGAATAACACTCCACAGTTCACACTCCACTTCTTCAGTTTCTTTATCTACGCATAATCCCCCTTTTCTTAAAGGTATATCTGCTTTTTTATTGTAACCTCTTAAGCAAATATCTAACTTTAAAGACTTATTTTTGCCTGATTCAGTAGCCAAGGAACTTAGCCGACTTAGTTCCAGAACTTACAACCTATAAAGTACAGTTCTAGATTCCACAACATATGAAGAGGATTAATTAAATAAGAAATAACAAAAAAAATGTTTTGGTGTGATTCTCTTCTGAAGTCCCCCTCCTGTATTTGAAGGGTGGAGAAGGGGTTTGATCAGACTGGCAGGGTATAGCCATCCCCAGAATATTGGTCCGAGGGAAGGCCTCTTCAGTCATCAGAGTATCCCCAATCTCCCCATTCGCTCCTCCTATCCAAAATACATGAATGGGTTGTGTGTGGGCTTGTGGATATGGCTGGGTAGAGTGGAATGGAGTATTTGCCTCCCCTAGCCCCGACTAGACTGTTCATGTAGATGAGGGAGCCAGCTGACTCCAGCAAATGTCCCCTCCTTATCTGGTTAAATATTCCCAGGCATGTTGCAACCATTCATGTTGCTCAGCTGCTCTGTCCTAAAGGTGGTGTAGTTGTCACCAGGCCCAGCAAGAAACATTTGGGACCCTTGTACATCATTTTCACTGGGCCTCACCCCTTCCCATTTCATCCCCATTTCACTCCAGTTACAGATGTTCTGGGGGCTCCCCTGAGCTCAATAGCCTGATACAATTCCAGCTGCCCCCCATCTGGCTTCCAGAATTGCTGTGGATCTGGCAGATCACCTTGGGATTAGGAAGGCATTTTTCTTCTGATCAAGACTGACAAGGTGTCCAGTGATTTTTCACGTTCTTCACAGCAGCCTGGAGGCCTGGTAAGTGGGGGATAGTCATGATAAGAGATAATACCAAATAAATAAATAAAATGAGAGAGTGACAATAAACATCAATATTGCAGTAACTTGGGGCTGTTGTTCAGTGGAGTGTTGTGTTGTTCAATGTAAGAGCCACCCAGAGGCCAGCTCCTGGTGTCAACCTGAGCACTGGCCAAAAGAAGGACTGATAGACCTTGTTGGGGAGGAATATTTGTAAGTTTTCATAGACGGAAATACCCTACACCTGTATCCTTACTCCTCCTCATCAGGAGGGAAGGGTGTAGCATTTAGCAGTGGGTAGAATCAAGAATTTGGCAGGAGAGGTTTGGCTAAGGATGCCAACCCTCATTCTTTGGTTGTATGAGACTGAGGGCATTTTAACCCACACTGGACCCTGCATGATAGTTTGGGAGTAGGAAGGCCAGCTCAACCTCACCTACTCTGATAAGAAGGAGCTATCAAAATTAGGCCTGTACAATTTAATCACCGAAATACCATCTAAAAGTCTGTAAAAGTAAGTTAAAGGCTGTCTCTCGCCTTTGTATAGAAGTACATAGACATTTCTTAAATATGTGACACTTTTCCACCAAGATTTTCTTTTAGTACCATGTGACTTAAAGCTGATAATCTTTCAATTTAGCATGGTTTACCTGCATGCAGTTCAGCAAAGCTTAATTGCCTTAAATACCTTAACAAGTTAAAAAAAGACATAGCGTTATGACAACCGGCTCTTCTGATGTTCGTTTATACATGACAAATAAGTGGGCTGCCTCCATGATCCCTGCCTGACAAAGCTCCACATTTTTTTCTGGACATGTTCTGTGGCAGCTCTTTTCTTTCCCAGTATCTGTTGATGGATTAAGGGAGAAGTCAGACAGTCCCTAGCTGTCAATTGCCTATAACCAAGAAAGCCCTGACTAAAGATGGGATATTTCTCAGTGCGAGAAGAGGAAACTGAATTAACATATGTCTGAGCTGTCCTTTTATACCTTATTCAGTTAACCCTCATTCAGACTGGGATTTCCTTTTTCTGAAAGGTGTTACTGCCTTCCTTCCCCACCCATTGCATGCTATTTTTAAACCTTTGAATATTTTGCAGTCTGTAGAAAGGAAAGCTGCTAAGGAATACCCATGCCACTGAAAATTTGGGGAAAGTGATGGTGAACATCTGTCATATATGTAGTTTTACTGGATAGTTAAGCCCCTTTATTTTCTGTTTACACCTATTTTTATCAAAAAATTCCCGGGTTTTACAAAAGGTGGTACTCCTTTTTTTTCTGATTTTCATTCTACTTTTGGATCATTCAAATATATAAAGAATAACTTGTTTTATTAGGAAAATACAATGCATTGCATGAAATACATGTATTATGATAATACTTTAGTCTGTGTGTACATGCAAAGCTGCCTGTTGAAGTAGGGTTATGTATTAGTCTAGAATGGGTAAGCAACCTGTGGCATGTGTGCCAAAGGTGGCACGTGAGCTGATTTTCAGTGGCACTCACACTGCCCAGGTCCTAGCCACCAGTCTGCGGGGGCTCTCCATTTTAATTTAATTTTAAATGAAGCTTCTTAAACATTTTAAAAACCTTATTTACTTTACATACAACAATAGTTTAGTTATATATTACAGACCTATAGAAAGAGAACTTCTAAAAATGTTAAAATGTATTACTGGCACACGAAACCTTAAATTAAGTTGAAGACTCGGCACACCACTAATGAAAGGTTGCCAACCCCTGGTCTAGAAGATATAAACAATAAATAAACAGGCACGCACACAAGCGCTGAAATGCGTGCACATCTGAATGTACTGATGAATCTCACACCATGTACACATTTCAAGCTGTTAGCAAATAACGGTTTAAAGATTTGAAACACTAAAATGGGAAGAAGACAAAAATCTGTATCAGAATATCTTTCAGAACACAAGGAAGTATTTGAAAGTTAAAAAAAAAAGGATATAAGGATGAATTGAGTGTATGTGCTGCAAATGGTGTGGTCCAATTATTAAATATAAATATTTATAGGCTAATAGTTCTAGGTCTACAACAGTAAACTGTTTATTCAAATGAAACGTTTTATTTGGGGATTAAAGATGTATTATTTTCTTAAACTCAGAGTTGGCATTGTGTTTTGAGTTCTGTTTTAGTTCTGCAGCATACCGCACTGATGAATGGAATTCAAATCATTAATCTACTGAATACTTTTTTCCTGTGTTTCCGTCCACCAAAATAAACTCCGATATTTACCCAGAAAAATTATTATTTTTCACCAATTTTTCACTTGTTTTTGTTGTGGTGGTAATAAACACTGGTAATAAATTCCTGGGAAAAAAACCTAAATAAAATAAAAACTGAAAAAAAAGGGCCTTGTGCATCGTGTAATTTTATTCAGGGGGCTCCTCTCACTTCTACTGTTGAGACTCAGGAGTAACTCCACTGAAGTCAGATGACATACTGATAAAATTGAGGCATTTGTGAAGAGAATCAGGCCCACCACCTCCATATAGCCAGTTATTTACATGGACCCCATTGCCCCCCTTGTCTGACAACCTCACAAACACTAATTAATTTATCCTCACAATGTTCTTGATTGGTAGGGGACTGTTGTTCCCCCCATTATAAAGATGAGAAAGTGAGGCACATAGAAATTAAGTTACGTTCCCAAAGTCATGCAGGAGACCTATGATGGAGTCAAAAATTGACGCTAGATCTCCTGGGTCCCAGTCCATTTCCTTAGCCACAAAACTCTTCTTCCCCTTGGTGCCTGGGTCTCTAGGTCATTCACTCAGATGCCGCCCACATTAGTAATAACTGGAAGTTGTTGCCATTGATGGTCTGCATTAAATATAGTCCATGTTGCAAAATGCACCGCAGCTTTTGTGACTTGCTGGCATTTTATTGGCAGTCTCAGCAGGGAGACCAGAGAACGCATGACCATCGAGAAGTTGTTTTCCCCTGACAGTGGCAGTGTAGGGATGCTATTCACAGTTATTTACCATTTATGCTGGTAAATAGTAGCAATTGGTGTTTGGGTGGATATCAGTTGCTTCTGATAACCATCCCCAAAGGCATCCTTATCCAAAATTCATTTGAACCTGTTTGTGTGGCACTTAGGCTAGGAATTTCATGAGAAGAGGTTTTCCTACAAGATTTTTGATGCATCTCTATTCAGTCTGATTGGAATGACTGCAGTATTGACCTTTCATATAATCATAGTGTAAATGAGTTGGACTCACCCCTGCGGCGCCTCCTGCTGGTGACTTTGGGAATTAGCTCACTTCCAGCCAGGAGTGCCTTCTGCAGGCCAGTGATCCGCCTGTCCTCTGGCCCCGAGTCCCTCCCTGGACCCCGGTGCCTTTTTCAACCGGGTCTCCCCCTCCCAGGGGAACCCCCAACCCATTATCCCCACTTTGCCTCAGTATTGGCTGCTGCCCAGTCTCCATCTAGCCCCTGTCCCTGGGGCAGACTGCAGTATAAGCCACTCATCATCAGCAAAGGGGTTTGGACCTGCTGCCTTTGCCTACCCCTGGATTGTCCCCTGCAACCCCCCCTACCTCTTGGCCTAATGCTAGGCGGCAGCCTGGGGCTTTCCAGGCAGGAGCTGCCCAACTCCTCTGCTTTTCCTCAGCCCTGCTTCACCCAGGTGCCCCGTGTCTAGCTCCATGCAGCCAGGCCCTTCTCCCTCTACAGGCAGAGGAAGACTGTCTGGGCTCCAGGCTCACTGCCTCTTATAGGGGCCAGCTGGGCCTGGCTGGGACCTGGCCACAGCTGAGCTGCTTTCTCCCAATCAGCCCAGGCTTCTTGCCCCAGCTACAGCCCTCCCCTGGGCTGTTTTAAGCCCTAAAAGGCAGGAGCGGGTAGCCACCCTGCTACATATAGATTCTAGGAGTTAGAGATGGAACCATTTATTAGATCGTCCAATCCATTTCCTGACAGCTCAGGATTATTTCATATAGTTTATTTTATAGTATTCTGTCTACTCTAGTTTTAAAAATCCAAATAACTGGGGCTCCCATGACTTCCCTTAAGAGACTTAACTAATAAGCCTAGTCGGTCTTAGCATCGGATAGTTTTTAATATTCAGCCTGTATTTTCCCTTTCTCATTTTCATCCCATTAATTTTAGCTATACGCCAATGCAGCACACTAAATAATTCCTCTGCAACCTTGGTGTTGACACTCATCAAGTATTTGTAAACGACCATTGTTCCCAAAGCTGTCGCTTAGCCAAGCCATACCAATTCAACTCTTTTTTTCTTTCCTCATAAGTCAGTCCTTTTGGTCCTTAATCAATGGTATTGCTCTTGTTTTTTTGGTACTTTTCTTTCTGGTCGCCACTGAAACCACGCAGTGCACAGGCATCTGAAAATGAAAAAGCAAAATATGAACTAAATGCTTCTAAATGCCGAAAATGGTTTCGGCTCCAGGAGATTTTTGGGTGAAAGTTTCTGTCGGTTCTTGTTTTTCCTCAGCAGCCAATGGCCTCTTTAGGAAACAAAAGACCTTCTTTTGCAGTTTGTCATGTCAACACCTCTCATGAGCTCTACATTCCTTTGACCTTTGAAAAAGAAACGAAAAAGAAATATCAAACTGGAGACTGTGAAAAAACCACCAAAGCAGATATACAATAATTTACTGTAATGCAAAGAAACTCTGCCTCGTGACTTCAGCATTACAATGTCATCTGAACACTTGATAAATATCAAATATAGTTTGATATTTTCAATTAGATGTGAGTCAAAAATGTAAATGAAGAGGAAGCCTGACAACTTCTGGAAAAATTCTGAAAAATCAATTAAGATACTATTACCATTCTTCATGACTTTTCAGGTTATTGGCTAAATCATCCTTCAGCTAGTGGACCATAAATCATTTTTTAATTTTACCTTTTTTCCCTTTGGTTTAATGCTTAAACCCTTCTGGAATAAACCTGCAGGAAACCTGAACATTTTTGAGTGTTCTTGTGTCCTGTTGACAGGAATGGTATATTTATTTCATGATGCAGTTATCTCGGTATTGAGCTCATTTAGGTCAGGAGGATTGTGTTTGGTTCATTTGTCAAGGTTTGGAGTGTGGAAAAGGTGTCTTGTCCTATGTTTCTTTCACCAAAACCCAGCAGTGACAGTATTAACGGAACTAAATTGCTGAACTGAATAAGGCGGAATGATCAGAGGAGACTGAGGGAGTTAGGCATTCCACTTGGGAGCTGGGTGCCTAGGGACAGATTTTTTTAAAGGTATTTTGGTCCCTAAAGGTGTGGATAGGTGCCGACTGGATTTCCCTTAGTGCTTTTGAAAATACAAGCACCTGTGACAATCCCACCAGGAGCCTATCTGCAGCTTCAGGCACCTAAATATATTTTAAAATCTGTCCCCTACCACTCTTAGGCCCCTTTGAAAATCCCAGCCTAAATATTTATGTTCTGAAATTAAATTGAATTTTGAAAATGGTCGCCTTTGATAAGAAAAATTCCAAGACATTTCAGTTTTACTGAGACATTCTATGTGCTCATATAATATTCAGTAACTCTTCGGACACATGTATATGATCCAAGAGTATGTACAATACAAAGCATCAAGATAATCATGAAAGGCAATTACAAACTCTTCTGATCCTTTGATAGCGTTAAGGTTGCATTGGAGTAAGATCCTATTTTACATTGAGCATTTATAATATGTTAGTGCATATTTTATATTAAGAATATTTTCTAACTGATAGCTAATATTTATTAGTCAATGCATTAATTAAAATAAACAATTAAAATATATTTCCTCTTCTGTCAGTGTCTTTTGTAATGGTTCACTTAAAAGTTACAACTTCTAATAGTTTCACTATAGTACACTTTCCTTATATAGAATATTTGTTACACAGTTACACATCTGAAAGCTCTATAGGACTTCCCCTTTGGGGTGACATTTTTTTCATGTTCAAATTTCCCTATTATAATTTGAGATAATGATAATCAATCTGATAAACTAAAATAGCTTTATAGACTGCATTCATTAATGGACAAAATACATCCACATTGATGGGATGTGTTAAATCTACAGACACCACAACGTTCAGATTTAAGGCTATATCATTCTTTACTCACCTGATGGTGTCAATGTATGGTAGCCCTGATACCAAAAAGTGGTAATCTGCACAAGCCATTATGGTCTGCGTGGAATCCCACTGAAGTTAAAGGAACTTAGGTACTAGCCTCTGATCCTGCAAAAAATGAACCTTCTGTTGTGGATCCACACAGAAGGTTCATTTTGCAGGATCAGAGGCTAGTACCTAAGTTTATTGTTTAGAGATTATATTTACTGTACCTTGTGACAACATGTTGAGCTCATGAAATTTCAGTCATATGCCCCAATCCTGCAAATTGCTCCAAAGACCCTGCCCTTCAGTGGAGCAGAGGTTTTATTTTATGAAACAATTTGCAGGATAGGGACCAGTGTTTTAAATGTCCATTACTTTGGCAGGTTTAAATGAGATCTCATTTCTATACAATTTTTACATTCAATTTTCTTTCATTATTTTCTGCCCATATAGCAGTGTTAAAAATTAAAAGCTGTTATGGAAAGGAAATATTTAAACAAGTGCATATGACTTGACATGATAAAACATTTCTGGCATATGCGCTAAATATTTATTACAGTGGAATCTACTTAAAGTGAACTCAGATGTAGTGAAACATTGTTATATATTTCCATCAGTAATTATAGAAATTTACAGATCAGCAAAGTAGGAAAGATGCTACTTGAAAATCTACTAGAGTCAAAACACAGTGATTTTGATTTTGAATTAGACTTGTTACAAATGGACTAGCAAATTAATAGTAAAGACAGGTAAATATCCTTGATTTAAGGATATTTACTTTGTACATTTTGACAGAATTGTGACAATTTGCGTTTTAACAGTTTATAAAATTTTAACTTTTTGAAGCTCAGCATCATCTTCATTAAATAATTGTCTGCCACCTATAATTTCCTGCAGCTGTGAAAAGTTAAATGGATAAAAATCTAAAAAAAGCTTTAAAAGAAACATTGATGTTATCCATCAAAATTATACAAAAATAAAAATCCAATTCTGCGAAACTTAGTTATAGACTCATAGACTCTAGGACTGGAAGGGACCTTGAGAGGTCATCGAGTCCAGTCCCCTGCCCTCATGGCAGGACCAAATACTGTCTAGACCATCCCTAATAGACATTTATCTAACCTACTCTTAAATATCTCCAGAGATGGAGATTCCACAACTTCCCTAGGCAATCTATTCCAGTGTTTAACTACCCTGACAGTTAGGAACTGAAGTATGAGAGTTCTGAAATGTCTCCAAAATATTACATACATATAACAATTTCAGTTATGTTGAACCTCTGCTTAAAGTCAGATTGGTCTGCAAAAAAAATCATTTCACTAGGAGAGATTACTGTTTATTTTATTTGATCGTAGTGTTTGGCCTAGCTGTGGTACTAGGGCGAGATGCTAGTTTTTCCATCGTTAAGATTGAAGGTGGTCTTTCATTATAAATCCAATTTATATCACAACCCGCTTAACTTCAGAAACAAACAGATTGATCAGAAAATTTGCATATGTGAATTTATGTTAAGAAGAATTCTGTGAGAATTTTTGTGTAAATTGAGTAAGATGTCAGGAGGGTTGAGGTTCAAAAAATGAAGAGGTCTGTAATAATTTCCTGCCTTTCCTTGGTACATCATAACTCCTGTACAATTTGCCTTAGAAACGTCAAGTTTGTTTTAATCTGTTGGTTTTGGGGAGCAGTGGTGCCATTGTTCTAGGGAGTTTATTGGTGAAATCATTAAGTTTTTAATAGTGATATCTATGTAAATTATGGTCCAGAGGTAGATCTTATAAACTGTACATGCTCCTGTCATGGAAAGTCATGAAAGGGGAAGCAGCAGGCAGGGAAATACAGTGGGAATGAGAGAGAAAGAGAAAGATTGTCTACGCTTGAAATACTACAGCTACACTACTGTGCCACTTCAGAGTAGACACTCACTATAGCGATGGGAGGAATTCTCCCATTGGCATATGTAGTCCACCTCCCTGAGAGGCAGTAGCTGAGTCAACTGAAGAATTCTTTCCATCCCCCCAGCACTTGTCTGCACAGGATTAGGTTTGCTTAACTACATTGCTCAGGGGGGTGGATTTTTCACACCCCTGAGGAATGTAGCTCGGTTGACTTAACTTTTGAGTGTAGGCCTAGCCTGAAAGAGAAAGAGAGTGTGTCACATGGAGCAGTGGGGGCTACCATTTCTTCAGCACAGAATTTATTTCTGGGAAAAAGAGCCTAACTCTGTTTAGGAAAATTGTTTAGAACAATTCCCTAAAAGTATTTGGGAGTTCAAATATAAAATGTTGTAATGTGAGAAGTCTTAGGGTACGTCTACACTACGGGATTATTCCGATTTTACATAAACCGGTTTTATAAAACAGATTGTATAAAGTCGAGTGCACACGGCCACACTAAGCACATTAATTCGGCGGTGTGCATCCATGGTCTGAGGCTAGCTTAGATTTCCGGAGCGTTGCACTGTGGGTAGCTATTCCGTAGCTATCCCATAGTTCCCGCAGTCTCCCCCGCCCCTTAGAATTCTGGGTTGAGAGCCCAGCAGCTGATTGGGCAAAAATCATTGTCGCGGGTGGTTCTGGGTAAATATCGTCAGTCATTCTTTCCTCCAGGAAAGCAGACAATCATTTCACGCCCTTTTTCCCTGGATTGCCCTGGCAGATGCCATGGCACGGCAACCATGGAGCCCGTTCAGCTTTTTTTTTTTTACAGTCACCGTATGTGTACTGAATGCCGCAGACAGAGGCGATACTCCAGCGCTACACAGCAGCATTCATTTGCTTTTGCATGATAGCAGAGACGGTTATCAGTTGTTCTGTACCGTCTGCTGCCGGTGTAATTTGGCAATGAGATGACGGTTATCTGTCCTTCTATACTGTCTGCTGTTATCATGGATACCCCTGGCTGAGATCGGCCAGGGGCGCAAAGGCAAAACTGGGAATGACTCCCCGAGTCAATCCCTCCTTTATGGTTTCTAAAAATAGAGTCAGTCCTGCCTAGAATATGGGGCAAGTGTACTAGAGAACCAGTGTATCAGAGAGCACAGCTGCTCCGTGTCAGATCCTGCAGAAATGATGAGCTACATGCCATTCATGGGGGGGTGCCCCTGCAACAACCCCACACGTTGCTTCCCTCCTCCCCCAACCTTCCTGGGCTACCGTGGCAGTGTCCCCCCCATTTGTGTCATGAAGTTATAAAGAATGCAGGAATAAGAAACAGTGACTTGTTAGTGAGATAAAATGAAGGGGAGGCAGCCTCCTGGTGCTATGACAGTCCAGGCAGGACATTAAGTGGTGCGGGGGAGAGAAGCCCAGCATTCCGATGCTATGACAGTCCAGGCAGGACAGAATATTTTCTTTACACAGGAAAGGGAGGGGGCTTATGGAGCTCAGCCCTCAGTTGCTATGATGAGGACGGTTACCAGCCGTTCTGTACCATCTACTGGGAATGACTGAGAATCATTCCTATTTTCACCCAGGCGCCCCCGGCCAGCCTCACCTGAAGCCAGCCAGGAGCACTCACGGGTTGATAAGAAGGACGGCTACCAGTCCTACTGCACCGTCTGCCACCGGGCAGGGGAGAGGAGTGGATACTGCTCTTCACTGCTGCAGCATTCGGTAGACATAGGGTGACATTGAAAGGGTCGATTTGCGGCCACACTAACCCTAATCCGATATGTTAATACCAATTTTAGCGCTACTCCTCTTGTTGGGGAGGAGTACAGAAACCGATTTAAAGAGCCCTTTATATCGATATAAAGGGCCTCGCAGTGTGGACGAGTACAGTGTTAAATCGGTTTAACGCTGCTAAAATCGGTTTAAACGCGTAGTGTAGACCAAGCCTTAGCCCCAGACGCAGTGGTTGTGAGTCTGTGCTGTAGATCTCTTAAAAGATAGAACAAAAAGTAGGTATCTTATACGTCAGAAGTGTAGCATAGCATGGTGAATCATGCATACAAAATTGTAGCTGGATGCATAGTTTGGAAGATGTGTGGGGGAACTGAATTGTTCGTTTCCAAACGTTTGAATATTTCAAAGGGTTTTTAAAATATATAATTAACTTTGAATTTCCAGACTTCCTAATAGTTGGATGGTTTGAGAAAACTATGGTGTTCTCTTAAGTTTTTTTCCATTAAGTAACGTATATAAAATGTGTGTTATAACAGCCAACGACATTATTGCTGCCTATTTGGTTAGTTTATACTGAAGTGGTCAAGATAATGATAATTTGGTCACATTTGATCATCCTGAGCCCAGTCCTTGTCTCATTGAGGTAAATAGAATAACCCCCATTAACTTTAAAGTAGGAAAAGTTTGGAGCTTCTAAAAAGTTAATGTGAACTGGTGTATTTAAAAATCTATAAAACAAAAAAAAGTGAATATTACATGCTTGGCAGTCAAATATCCAATAGTAACAACAGATGTATTTTTCTTTTTCTGTTGATATTAAGTGCTTTCTGTTGATATTAAGTGCTTAATCTAGTCCAGATTGCTGACTACATAGATATACAATATTATATTTTTAAAAATTTTAATATTTGTAAAGTTCAAAAAGTTTGTCGCAGAAAATCACCTCTGTATGCTCATAGGTCTAAAATTGTTGGTTGTCCTTAGAACTCATACGTCCTACTGCAATTTGAAAAAAAAATCATAGTTAAGGAATAAAACCCTGCAAGTTAGAGTTTTATATTGGAAATGGTGTTTCAAATTTAACTAGAACTGCAGATATTGATTCTAGCAATGCAGTTCTTAGGAGTGAAAGATATTGATATATAAAGGGAAATTATTTGCTTCTTAATTCTACTTCTTAGCAGATACCTTGCAGGACTCTCACTCCTGGGTCTTAACCTAACATGAGATTGACAGAAGTCCCCTATTTCTTAAGACTTATTGACCTTGAGGTCAATGTCAGTGAAGTACCGTGCAAATCAGGCCCCACAATGGTCATAACACACGAAATACTGTTTTCTGTTCCAGTTGGTTCCTATGGTTGCACAGGAGAGAAAGACAAACAACTCAAGCTGATCCACACAAAATTTGTCTAGCTCATCTATCTGTGTTTTTATATTGCAGTCATCTCCATGATGCATATAACTTAGGCCAAAACCCTACAGTTCCAACTAAGAGCACAGAGAACCTCTTCTAAAGGGTTGTAAAGATCACTTCAAGATTCTATAGGAATGAACGGCTTCTGAGGGGAAGGTAGAGAATCCTTCTCTCCACAGCAAGACTACAGTCTGCAGGGAGACAGTTCCATCTGGATTTACTTTACAACACTAAGCAGGTGCCAATATTAAGTGGCATTCCTCTGTGGGAGAGCAAGCTTTATAGCTGTGAGAGGGGTGAGTACCTTGAGCTGACAGGCCAGCTCTAACAAAACAATGAATGATATATAAATAAACCACAACAGTTATAGAGCAGGTGAAAGATGGATGGGGTACTTAAAGTAAGGCTCTCGGGAGCTCAATGTGGTGTCTACGATTGGAAAACCTATACTGATTATGTACTTTGCATGGAGAAACAGGTGAGGCCTCCATGGACCCTCAAAAACTGAATGAAATATTAGCGTGAATGGTACAATGCTGCTGTTAATGGTTCCTTTGCTTACTGTTAGCCCAGGCAGTAAGGTTGTGAGTATTCAAGGCTCACTGACTATTGAGACTTGTTTTTCTTCTACAAATCTATTTTTCCATAACATAAATGTGCATATAAGAAGATGCATATGATTTCTTTAACAGAACAGCTATTAGAGGAATACTTACTAACTGGGACTACTCACTGTGGGTAAGGGTTGGAAAATCAGGCATATTGTGCTATAACAGTTATTGTAAATTGTATCTGACCAGACACACCTTAAAGTTTGCACTTCAGAGTTGCAACAACACATGACATATCCCATGGCGCAGATACTTCAGAAAACCTCATTTATAGAAAACCCTTGTTCATCATAAAAACCATAACAAATTCATCTCCATCGTTATTAGACCAGCACATGGCTGGTTAGAGGATTTGGGGAAGGAGTAGCATTATGAAACATCGGGCTACACCCCAGATGTAACTGACACATTGCACATACAGAGGGTGTGTGTGGTGGTGGTAGTGGCAGGGTTCTTTATCTTCCTTCCTTTCCAGTCTCCTGCTGCAGGAGTGAAGCCCAATTGGAGCCCAGGGTACTTTCAGCCTTAGCAATACATTTGTATCCATTTACTTTTCCAAGACTGTCTCCACAAGGAAAACATCTGGAAAATTATTTTTGTTTCATATGAAATCTGAATGAAAATAAAATAAATTTAAAATGAAAGCCTTTCATGGTGCTATTTTTGACATTCATCCACTCCAGCTCATCTGCGTGCACATATTTCTTTGCTTGGCTTTTGTTTTTTACCATTTATATTAGGTTTGTTGTCTCTCTTAAAATACACAAACTGTAAAAGTAAGCTTTTAATTTTAAATGTAACATTTTTAATTATTTAAATGAGGTGATGGAATGTGATAAACTTGTGACTCATACCACCAGAAGTGGCAGTAAATTGTTAGTTCTTATGACTGAAAGAGGCATACACAATAGCTGGACCAGAATTTTTTCCTGTTTGTCTTATTAATAACAACTACTTACTCTCATAGCATCTTTCATCCAGGGCTCTCAATGTACTTTATGTGTGTTAATAAATTAAGCCTCACAACAAAGGTTTAGAGAGATTAAAGACTAGATGGTTCTATTCTTACTTCGAATAGTCCCTTACTCCCTGATAGTCCCGTTAACTTCAGTCTTCGGTAGGGCTTTTGCCAGTATAAAGTACTACTTAACATGGAGTAGGAGTGACTTAGTTTGGCCCTAAATGATTTGACCAAAGCCACACAAGAAGTTGGGAATAAAACTCGATCTTTTGACTATACCAGTGCTTTGATGGCAAATGCATCCTTCTCAGGCTGGCACTCATGAACCAGAAAGTATCAGGATGGCAACAAACCCATTCTCTTTGCATAAGTACTACCATGGATATAGAATTTACAAGCAGAGAAGCACATATGTCATTTTAAAATCACATTTTAGTTTTAGTTTCCAAGGTTGTGTTGATAACAAAAGTAAATTTAAAAGAATTAATATTTTTAATTTCATTAAGCCAGATTCTCAGCTATATGAGGTTTCTACTCTGTGCTATGAGATGGGAGTCCATCAGGGACCCAGTTACAGCCCCTGACTCCTGTCGTTCCCTGGTTCAAATTAGAGCAACTTACTTGATTTAACCTGTGCCAGCTGGCAACCTTCCCCAAGAGACTGCCAGTTAGAGATAGCTGAAGCACAGCATACTCTGGCCACGTCTCCACCCCACCCAACATTCACTTACCTCCCTGGATTTCTATCTCCACTGTGGAAACTCCTGTGATAGATATTCCCTATTGGGAATATAGGGCCAGATTCCATCACCTTTGTACCACTAGAGTCTTACCAAAGGGGAAGACTGGGACAGAGAATCTGGCCAAAGAGATAAATAGATATATATATGCATATATGTATATGTGTATGTATGTCTATATATATGTATGTATATGTGTGTGTGTGTGTGTGTGTGTATATATATATGTTAGTTTCAACTCAGAATGCCTACAATTAGGCTTCGAAAAGCCAAGATTTTCAAAAGTGACTAGTGATTTTGTGTGCATCAGTCTTTGGGTGCCGAACTTGAGACACTTTAAAAGGGCCAAATTTTCAAAAAGTGCTGAGCATCCACCTGCTAAAAATCAAGCCCTTTTAAGGTGTGTCTTTAAGTACTTCAATAGGAGTGTCCTGATTTTCAGAAGCACTGAGCACCCAAAGATCAAGCCATTTTATGTAGGTGACTAACTATAGATTTGTGAGACTAATGTTAGCCATTCACGTTTGAAAATTTTTGGCTTAAATTATGAATTTCTGTTTTCCAGATCCCTCTGTAATTCCCTACAGATACTAATTATGGCTTGTCATAACAAAACCTTCTGAAATATTTGCTTCTCTGAAAGAATTCCACAGCTGACCCCTTGCTTGTATACCATCTGCTGTTAGAGTAAGAACACTTTCTCTTGTCACTTTCATTATTTTCCAGTACACCTGATGAAAACATCTGAGATTTATATAGACGTATTTAGCAGCTGTCTCGTACCTACTGTGAGGAATAAATGGAATTTCAACCTTTTCTCTAAGAACGTGTTTGTCCATTAGACAATGGTGAAGGTGTTTCTATTATGTTATGAATGATTTTCATTGTCTAACACTGTTTTGATTACTTAATCTGACTTTTTTTGTGTTTTGTCATGGCTGGTGATGCAGTTTGGTGTGGGGTCTTTTGTTCATTGGTTTTTATTTTGTAGAAGTGAGTACAAAGGAAAAATAAAAATTAACCCAGAAAACATTCTAAATATTATCTTAATCAAATATTCCCACAGTAATTTAATTTGAAATTAGGATTAGGGTATTAAATCTCTAAAAATATTGATAACTGGGTACCTGTTGATTGTGAGAACCACTCGCTGTCTTTCCTATCATATGTAAAGGTGGTGGACCTCAGGAGACATCTAGATAAACTTCTAATGAGTACTGGGGAGGAGTTCATGGTTGCAGTTGAGGTATATATTTAGGACTAATAAAGTAGAGAGGTATAGGAGAGCGGTCCTGGAAAAATGGAGAATTCTTGGGTCCTTGACCTTGATAGTAAATTTCTCTGAAATGCTTCTGGCCTAATATGGAGGTTTAGCACCACAGGGAGAACTTCAGCAACTTTAGTTCATGGATGAGAAAGTGGTGTCCAGAAGAGGAGATTGTGGTGAAGGGAGAATCTATATAAAAGGGATGGACTTCACCTTAAACAGAGTGGGACCAGACTGCTGGCACAGAAAATGAACAAGATTTTTGTGGATTTTTTAAGATAGAAGCTGGGGAAAAGCTGGCAGAGGTTGAGGAACACTCAGGTTGCACAAAGACTTCTGGTAGGGAGATCAGTAACAAAAGGCATCTTTGTATTAAGTAGAGTATGAAATTACAGCAAAAATGAAGGAGTGAAATTTAGGAAAGCTAACAGGGTGTCAGACTAAAGAGTTAAATAAAAAAGAAGCCGATGGCCAACCTCTGCCCCTCCCCACCACACACTTTACCCACACACGTACAAATCCTACAGGTGATCATATGCCAACACAAGAAGTGTAAAGCAAAAAACAAAAATCTAGAATTCTTGGCAAGGAAAGAGAATATTGGCATAGTAGGCATTATGGAAGAATAGTGGAAAGACAAAAACCAATAGGATATTGTAATGCCTGTCTATGTACAGGAAGGACAGATTAGGTCATAGAGCTGGGGGAGTAGTTTAGGGGCTATACCACTGGCCGTCTGGTCAGGAAACGGATATTGAGTGCAAAATATTTTGAGAGATCAAAGAATCAACTAAGTCTAATATGGCAGTAATAATGGGTGACTTCAGCTACCTTCAGCTGGTCAAATATCACATTGGGACAAGGTTTAAGGGAAATAGTTTCTCAAATCATCACATTAAATTATTGCTTCTTTGGAATAGTTAGTTCTAGAGCATACACATTGAGTAGCTATTCTTGTCTTAGTCCCAAATAAAACATAGGAATGGTCTAAAATAGCTGATATTGAGTCACAATGGTGGCTATAGGCCACCGACAGTCAAAGTAGTGACCACAGAATAATTAAGCTCAGTGCTCTGAGAGGAGTGCCCAAAATTAAGAAGTCAGTCAAAAGACTGAAACAGAAAATAAGGAAACTAAAATCCGCAGACTCAGCATGAGAGAAAGTTTAAGTGTTCTATTGTAGAACAAAGGCACAAAGGAATAAAACAAGAAAGGGAGTTGGAAGGCAAGAAATAATCTAGTATGGTTATATGGCAAGATTCATTAGGGATTTTTTGAGCCAAACAAGTGTCCTTCAGAAAGTGAAAATTCAACCCTGTGAAGTCAATAGAAATGTAAACTGCGGCAAGTATAATATCAGATGGAATTTTAGGAGGGCTGAGAGGGATTGTAAAGACCAATTAGCAAAAAGAACTCTAGGCCCTACCCCAAGAAAATAAAAAGTATATCAGGAACAGGAAATCTGCAAAGGAATCAATAGAACTAACATGGATCAATTAAGGAGAATAAGGATGCTGCAGAGAAACAATGATTTTTTCATCAGTTTGTGTCACAGAGGACGTTAGGGAAATACCTACTCTATACCTATCCTTTTCAGTTAGTGAAGATGAGGAATCATCAGAAACTGATGTGTCAAAATAAGAGCTGCTGGAACAAACTGATAAAGAGTAGCAAGACAAGCAAAAAGATCAGATTGCATTCGTTCATGAGTTCCAAAAGAGCTTAATAAAGTGAGCCAGCTGCTAACAAAAATGTGCATTCTCATAAAAATAGGTACTATTTCAAAAATGAAATAAAAGAGATTTAAAGACAGGTGATTAAAATGTTTAGCTGCACAAAAGAACAACTATATAAAGAGAGATTTGAAAAATTTGGGACTGTTGCATAGATAAAAAGAGGGCCTTGATAGAGATATGAAAAATAATGTGTTCCTGTTTACCCTTTGTGATAATACAAGATCCAATAGACCAATCAATGAAATGAAAGGTGAGACATTTAAAGCTTGATTTCAAATGGGTTAAAGCCGCTGTCGTCGTCGTCTTCTATTTTTCTTTGGGGGGGAGAAGTGTTTTTAGTGTGTATCACACAATATCATTATGATGTATCAGATCACACCATACGTTGTTACTTGTTTCCTGGGTAATTATGGTTATGGTTCTTCATTTAGCAGATCCGGGAAAATCAATTATATCACTTCCTTGTGGTTTGGAGCTAGGAGTAATAATTACATTTACCCACAAACAGCTATATTGTGGCTATAGAGATATGAAATGGGCTGTTACATCATTTCCTTTGTGGCACTGATAATCTCTTCTGTTAAATTTACGATACTATAAAATAGTAATGTCAGAGCTCATACATATTTGGCACATATTACTCCATATTGAACAATGTTTAAAAAAAACCTGGGCTTTTCTTTCTGGCATTACATTTTGCCGTCTGTCTGATTCCTGTACCTCCTGTGGTTGATGGTTGGAAATTGGGTGCTATGTGTCTCAAGTAAAAATCAACTAGGATGAACTTGGGACCTTGCTGTTTGTTTATGAACCAAAGAGAAGCTCCACTTGCTTAGATTATCATATTCCTAATTACATGCTAATTGAGATGGATCGAAGTCGGAACAAGAAATGTGCATTGTACTTAGAGTTTTTGCCAAATTCCCAACAGGCAGTCAAATACCTCCTTATTGGTGTCAAAAAGTGCAAGTGTGGCATGCCTGGTTCTCCATCACCTGCCCCTCATTTGGTCATTTAAGCCTCTGCAATGTGAATGCAAACACTACTATTTTGATTTGATAGTATTTTACATTTGCCTTTGCACTCGTATATGTATCATAAAAGGTATAAGGCACTCTAGAATCAGGTCTGTTTGCTACCTTTTGTAACTGAATTGGAGTATTTTGCTCATTTTGAATGAAACAGGCCCATTCATTTCCAAGGAAGAGAGGAAGACAAATTCTTGTTAATCCTTAGTAACCCCTTGACTATTTGTTTCTTTCTTACAAATCTCAGTACCTGATATTTGATTCCCAAAGGTTGTTTTTTTTTTCCTTAAGAATTACTTAATCCATCTTTGGGCCTCAACAATTCTCAAGAGCTTTTGAAGATCTAAGAGGATCAACGTGGATCCTTCAAACCAACTTGGAGACATTTACTGCATGATAGTTTTATTGACTGTGCTATTTTCAGTATTTCCTATACTTAGAATAGGAAATGCCATGGGTAGTGAAGGTCTAAGTATCTCAACAAATATAAAGTCAATACCATGGCACCATAAATGTTTTATTTGCTCCCCAGAGATGACCTGTGAAAGTCCTTGTGGCACGCTGCATTACTGTATATGCACTATAAGCTTGTAATAAAAGACTCCTACCTCAGAAGAGAGCAGAGATAAAGTTCCTATGGGAACCTTAATTTTGAATGTCACGACTCTCCTGCATATATGTCAATTTTAACATTATATTATGGTAGCAGTACAATATTTTAATATTAATTATACTTCCCTTAAACTTCCTTATATACTTTCTCTCTGTGCCAACTCATTTTTTAAACTGATTGAAGTTTAAAGAGTTAAGACTTAAAATGCAATTAAAAAGAGAAATAACATATTTAGCATCTACAATATTAACATTAACGGTGACAAGTATTTTCACTGAACTGAACATACCCAGATCTTCCAGGTACATACTTGAGTGGCTAGCCTGAGCTGCTGCCCCTGCTACCCTGACCATACTCCTATTTTTAGTTCAAGCTCAAGCAGAGCTAGCATGGGTATCCTACGTGAGCTGGGAATCACACATTGTCAGGACCAGGACATGGGTGGTCAGAGCAGGAGTTGGGAGTCAAGCAGGGTCAAATTACCAGGAGGTCAGAATCTGGGACAGGCTAGAGGCAAACCGAGGCCAGGAGTCAGGCAGGGTCAGGTTACCAGGAGATCAGCAGCAGGCAGTCAGAGCAAGTATCTCAGGGGAAGCAATCCAAAGCAGGGAGAACCCAGTTGCATGGACAACTTTCTGTTCATGTTCTGGGTTTACATAGAAGCAGTGAACTGATCAGGACACCCAGCATTCTGCCAATCAGATTGAAGGACTGGGATCCTCTGTCAGAGCTCTGTTCCTATCCTGATGACAGTTAGTAGGTCACTGTGTGGCAGGTTGGCGCTTACCAAGCTTTTTGGGGTGATTTGTATGGAATGTTTGTAAAAATGCAGGGGAGGTGTATGTTTTGCATGTTCCCAGGTGTGTGTGCCTCAGGACCCTCCCAGTCAACAAGGTACGTGCGCCTTCCACATTTCTGTTTAGAGTCCAGAATTTCGTGAACCATATATTCCTCATGTCCCTTGACCTGGCTAGGTCCTGTGAGGGAAAGTGTTTTTTGTGCAGGGTTTCAGAAGTGATACATGAAACACCAGGTGAACCTTCAGAGAGTTGTAGTTCAAAAATGACTGAATTAACCTGTCGTAGGATCTTGAAAGGGCCAAAGAATCGAACATGCAGTTTGGGAGCAGGTCTGTCTGTGTGGTGATGCTCTGTGGAGAGCCACAGAGTAGGTGAGGCCTTGCTGTTGATGCAGGTCCTCATGCCGTGTATAGTCTGCCCTTGCCTTTCCCAGGTGTTCTTTCAGTTCTTCCTTGGCCCAGTGAATCTGCTGTATCAGGTCTGAGGTGGCCAGGTTGGGAGAGGACATGGGTAATTACAGATGGAATCAGGGATGGTAACCATGATAGGCAAAAGACCAAAAAACCCAAAAACCCAACAACGGGTGGAGGAGGCTTTTTCCAGTAGACATATGGTCTGCATTGTTGTAGGCAAATTATGTGCAGGGGATAAGTTAAGACCAATCATCAGGGGGCAGTCATGAGAAAAACAGGGCCCACTGAAGCTGCTGTTGGTTTAAGGCTTTCACCTGAAGTAGATAATTCCAGTTTTTTATGCTCAGTGAATACCTTGACTGGGTGGTGAGCTCATTCCTGGTAGTGCTTCCATTCTGCAAAGGCGATTTTTATCACCAGGAGTTCCTTGTCAAGAATTTCATAGTTTAATTTTGTGGGAGTTAATTTGCTTGAATAATAAGCACACTGGTGTTACGCTCGTTTGGGACCAAGTTGCTGGGAGAGGACTGCCCTGATTGCTATACTGGAGGCATTAGCTTCTACAACGAAGGTCTGTGTGACAGTGAGATCTTGTTCTTGGATAAGATGTGTAGCAGTGATGTTACAGACTGCTGGCTTGTAAAGTCTCTGATGACTTCCAAAAGGATAGGAAGGTCCTCAATCTGTTGATCGGAATGCTTCTTTTAGTGTGAGTCCATAGTCCAGAGATCAGAGCAGGAAAGAGGCAAAATGGAGATGCTTCCAGGGTCTTTTATACCTTCTCCCATGTGGGGAATGCTCTCAGTCTTAATTGGTAGAAAATTACAGGCACAAGATGGAGTCCAAGGTCACATGAGCAGTCTTATGCCCTTACTTGCTTTGATGACTCACTGGAGTAGCCATTAACCATATTCTGGCAAAAGTATCTGCAGAAAGAGCCATCCGGGCAGAACAAGTTTCTTCTGTGGACCATTGTGAGAGTCAGTTGCCTTTGATGGGCCATCAACATAAAGCTGTCTGGCTTCAATGTAGATTTTATCTGGTGGGTGTTGCCCAGGAATACACCTCATATGTAGGATGGCAGTACATAGTCAATATTTATTACTTCAGATAAAAATTATGCATGAATATAAACAGGATAATTATACTCAGCAAATCATAACTTTTCCATTGACACCTTAGATGACACACTCCGTAAAAGATTTGTTGCAATTGTATAACAGTGGTAGCAACATTGATATACATGGTCATATTTCAATCATACAGCATCACAGTAGGAAAGACAAGTTTCAGCTGATTGAGTGAATGCTGGCCCTAAGGAGACCAATGGAATTGGGCATTTTTCCAGAGGAAAGCAGCAAGGGGCTCAATTTGTTTTGAGAAGTTCAGGATAAATTGTCGATAAAAATGGGCAAATCCCAGGATGCATTGCAGGTCATGTACTGTGTGGGGAGTCTTGGACATCCTGGGCCTTCCCTGGGTCCATCTGGACCCCTACTGGGGATAAAATAAAGTCCAAGTACTCCATGGAGGCCACATCAAAGGCATATTTCTTGAGCTTGGCCGTGCTGCTGTAAGTGTTCCAGAACAGCTAGGACATGAGCAGTATGCTGTTTAGAGTACTCAGAGAAAATCAATATGTTATATAGGTAGACTACTACATATTGGTCCAATATGTGTTGGAATACATCACTTATAAAATGTTAGAAAGTGGTTGAGGAGTTGCTCAATCCAAAGGGCATTACAAGAAGATCACAACAGAATCCATCATTGACCAAGTCGTAATCTTAGTGGATTTCCTCCCAATACTAGCTTGATTTGCAAAAGGTCAGATTGGTTAGGACTCTAACTTGACATCTAGTATAGTAAAATATGAAAACATTTAGATCCAGGCAAGCAAACTATGAAGAAGAAATTCCAAAAAATATTAAATACAGTAGAACCTCGAAGATACAAACATCAGAGTTGAGAAGTGACTGGTCAACTGCACACCTAATTTGGAACTGGAAGTAAGCAACCAAAAGTAAACAATCAGGCAGCAGCCAAGACAAAGAAAGCAAATACTGTACATTACCTGTATTGCATCTTAAAGGTAGACACATCTGGGCTTTCACAACATTCTCTTTGAACTGGATCTGAGCCCGCTCCCTGCAGTTTCTCCAGGTGCATGATTGGCCTCAGAGCTGCCTTGCTCATCACCCCCTGCCATCTCCCAGCAGGGCATGCTAACCCCCCACTTCCAACCCAAGGCAGCCTGAGCAGGCAGAGCAGGAGCAGCGCCAGGGTCCTATAAGCCACAGGTGCTGTTTTCACCCCCCCCTTCAGCTGGGAGGGAGACAAGCTTGCATGGCTCAGTCCAAGCCCAGGAACGAAACTGCTGCAGCCCAGACGTGCTGATGCTGCAAGGAAGCTGCTAGCATTGGGTCTACCACATTTGGGATGTGAGCTGCTGCTCTTGTGGCTGGAGCCTGGCCTGGAGCGTGAGCTGCTGGTGCCGAGCTGCTGCGGGCATGCTGTGCTCTGGAGGAGCATCTCCATTTTAAAGAGCCACAGCCTGCACTGTGCACCCACTGATGCAGCCCAAGCTTTGCCTGTGGCTGCGCTCTTGGGTCCTGGCAGCACCTCTGGGAGCGCGAGGGGCAGGGAGGGAGGGACGCTGGTGACAGATTCTCAGCCACTGCCTCTGCATGCCCTGGAGAAAGGCAGCTGCAGGCTGGCACTTGTAGTGCCCAGGGTATGGGTCAGGCCTGCCCCACAGCCCAAAGGCAAGAAACAGGAGTAGAGGAAGGAGCTGCTTGCAAACCAGGCGTTGCTGCCAGGTTCCTTAGTGCCACCTTTGCAGAGAGCTCTCCCAATCTCAGCTGAAAGGCACTGATTGTAGGATAAATATGAGCAAAGGGGTAGTAATAGAAGAGCATCCCCTCAACTGAATCAGCCTCTTTGGCTTCTTTGAAATTTTCACCCTTCGTTCTAAATACAGAGGCTTCTTGAGCAGTTTGATGTGACATGATATTGGCCTTGCAGTAAAAGCACATTTGAGGACAGTTCTCTGGCCTCTGAAATGATTTCAAGTATCGTACTGTATGAGAAAGCAAAATGGCAAGCAGTGGGAAGCGCAAATGTGTCACACTTTCAATTGACACAAAGCTAGAAATATTAAAAAAAAAAACAACTTGATGATGTTAGCATCAGCAAAATAGCAGTAGAATAGGGTATCAGGAAATCACTGATATTCAGAAAAGCCAGGAAGAAATAAAGCAATTTGCAAAAGAAGCCAAAGACAGTGGAACAGTAAAAAGCAGGTGTATAGTATGCAAAATTGCTGCTGCAGCTGCTTTTGATAACGCAGTGCCTCTGTAGTTTTGCAAAAGAGAGATCGAAAGGCACTCCTACAAGTGGTGTGATGGCTACAGAAAAGGCAAAGTTACCCTCTGGAGAAATGTATCCAGGCAAAGGTGCGGACCATTTTAAAGCAAGCACAGGGTGGCTCTGTCGGTTCAAAAATTGGCATGGAATACAGCAGTTGGGGATGCAAGGAGAGTCTCCGACAGTTGACTCAAATGCTGCCGGTGAATTTAAAAACACTTTCATATCGTTTATTGAACAGCATGAACTTACCCTGGACCAAGTGTTAAACTGCCATGAGCCAGGCCCGTACTGGCTCCTGCTTCCAAACAAGACTCTGGCAGATAGTTCAGAAAAACAGGCAAAGAATTTCAAATCCAGTAAAGATCAAGTCTCACTGATGGCTACTGCTAATGTAAGTGGGGATTTCCATCTCCCATTGTGGTTCATTCACAAAAGCGCAAAACCTCACTGCTTTGCAAACCTCATTACATCAGCTCTACCTGTCCATTACTACAGCCAGCGCAGTGCTTGGATGGATAAAGGCATTTTCTCAGTCTGTTTTTTTAAACACTTTGTTCCACTTGTTAAAGATTATCTTATATCAAAATCTTTACCTAGCCGAGCTGTGCTCCATCTCATCTTGCCATTTAAAATCTATTGATGGAAGATGGAAGCATTCAGTGTTTGTTTTTGCCACCAAACATCACAAGTTTCATTCAGCCAATGGACCAAGGCATTACGGACAACATAAAACGTTGATACAGGCAAAACCTCTTATGACGGTTATTACTGGGATCAATGCGGTTTGAATCTTGCACAGATTTTCGTAAACAGCTCACAATCAAAGATACTGTCTATGTGTGTGCTGAGTCCTGGTGAGATTGGCTCTGAGTCTTTGAGATACTCATGTAATGCATTTTGGCCAGGTATTGATAACGCTGAACCAGATAATTTGGAAAATAATGATCAGATGGAAATTAATCAACTACATTTTTCTGAAGAGTGACAGCTTTTGGATATCACTGTGGAGAAACAGGAGGAATGGCTAAACATGGATGAACATGGGAATGGACACCCTATTCTTAGCAACCATGAGATAATGTAATTGGTACGAGAAACAGCATAACTGGACAGTGACATTGAAAGTGATGGTGACAAGGAGGAGGAGAACACCAAGAAGATTCCACACATACAAGCAGAAGAGTGCTTCACTACCTGTCTTCAATGGCTTGAATAACTGTTTGTAGCGACACCAATGAACCTAATGATGCTTCAAGAGATACGCACCTTGGCAGTAAAAGAGCCTGTTAGCAACTTCAGACAGAATACCATTAAAGATTTTTTCAAGTCTACATAGTTTATCCTGTCGTAATTAAGCAGGAAACTTAAGTTTGGATACTTTTTTTTATAATTGTCATTATAAAGACTGGTGCCAGTAAGTTTTGCTTTAGCATTTTTTTTAGTGCTATTGAATAGACATTTAAATCAATGGGCTTTTGTGTTGGCATTTTTTTTATGGATGATGAACAAGAAGCAAGAGAAAATTACTTAAAAATGAAATCCAGTACTGTGTTAAATGGAAAGTACTAAAAAATGGAAAGTTTTTTAAAAGAAGATTTGACAAAGTAAGGAAACTATTTTTGTATTTGTTTCATTTAAATTAAGAAGGTTAAAAGCTGCGTTTTTCTTCTCCATAGCAAAGTTTCAAAGCGATAGGAAGTCAATGTTCAGTTGTAAACTTTTGAAAGAACAACCATGATGTTTGTTCAGCTTTATAAACAACGTCCATTCATGTGTGTGTAACTCTGAGGTTCTACTGTAATATTAACGCAGCAGATGCCTGAGGATGGCAGCACCCCATCAAATTATATCTTCTGGGGCTGGTTTCCATGGCCTTAAACTATGCAAAGTGAATACAAAGTGGGGGTAGGACTCTCCTAAATCAGAATGGTAGCAAGTTGCATCCACTTGTCATTTAATTTTCAAAAGGTGTAAATGAGCACCGCAAGGTGTGAAGTAGTGGAGGATCAGGCCTCTTGTTCCCACTCTATACTTCCGTCTCCAGAATTTATTTTTCCCTGATGGATAATGAGAGTAAACATTAGCTCATTCACTAGGATGGTATGGGAATAGGTGGTGTTGCGTCATGAGACAATGTGTCCATAAGGATCACCCTCAAAATTGATAGGATGCTTGTAGGGAAGAGACAATGAAGACTCAGTCATTCTTCTTGTTGTTTTCTATTTTGGAAATCCCAATAATAGAAAAAATGAAACAGGAAATTGCATATTTATTTGACATAATACTGATGATGTGAGAAAAAAATTAACTCTTCTGCCAATTCCATTGTTTTGGGGCTAATTGATAAGCATTGCATCACTCCAAAAAAAGAGACAGAGGATGGAACTCAATATATGGGTGTGAGGATTAATAACTCTGGAAAGGAAATATAAGAGTGATAAGGGATTCCAGCATATTAGAGAAAACCATCACACCGAGAGGGAAAACTCTCAGCCTGTCTCGCTGAAATCTCTGCATGAATGTTCAGCATTTCACTCAGGCACATCTTTCACTTGAACCTCTCTCTAGGACCCTGGATAAGTCTAAATCTTGCAGATTTTTTCTGCATAACATCTCTAAGATATGGCCTTGCCTATCCATCCACACATTTAGAACTTTCATCCAGGCTGTAATCATCTTGCATGTTGATTACTGCAACATCTTTTTTACTGGTCTTTACAAATACAACCTTGCTCCACTGATATCCATTCAGAATGCTGCTGCAAAGATCATTTTCCTAACCCATCACTTTGACCATATCACCTCTCTTTTTGCATTCCTCCCCTGGTTCCTTCTTCTGTATCATACATGAAAAGTAAGCTACTTGTCTTCACTTGTAAGGCCTATCCCCACCGTAACTATCATCTGTCATTCAGTATTGAGATATTATTGTCTCATTGTTTCCTTGTACTCCTCTCTAAGGCAGTCTATCTGTCCATCTGTTGTCTCTTTTCTTATACGTAGCTTATAAATTCTTTGGAGCAGGAACTGTCTTTTTGTTCTGTATTTGCACAGCACCTAGTCCACTAGAGCCCTCAGCCATGACAAGAACACAAGTAATAATAATAAAATCAACCCTGTATCAACTACGAAAATGAGGGGGAAACATGACTACATCTTAAACAAACCTTCTGTGTGAGTGAGAACAAATTAGATAGATTGATGATGAGTAGAGATACAGAAGAAATAAACTTTTATTACTTAATTTAAGCGGAAAAAGGGGTGTATGACATATGATTCCACGAAGATAAGAATTTTTGCCAAGTGTTATAAGCAGCAGTCTGTATTAACCAAAAAAGAAATTAGAGACAGTGAAATTGGGAAAATCCTTTAGCCCTGTCTAATTCTTATAGAGTTTTATAGCTATTTTATGACAGCTAATGTTCTTTCTAAATGTTTCATTTAGGCCTCAGTCCAACAAAGCCAAGCACACGTTCAACTTTAAGCACATGAGTGTTCTCTTGGCTTTGAGTTAAACATATACTTACCTGCTTTGCTGGATTGGGACTTTTAAAAGAATTAACTAAATCAACATGGATCAAGAAAAACTTCCTTATTAAGACTAAGAAGAAAAGAGCTGATTTTTCAATAATATTATTGGGTAGCTAACGGACTTTCTTTCTCTGATATCTTCCATCAAATATGCTTTGTACTTCTAACTGCCAGCTAAACAGAGTAACCTCAGAAAATGAGACTTTTTGACACTACTTTTTTAGCAATGAGATTTTCCTAGCCATCCTCTCTATTAAAGTTAGAGACCATAACTCTGTTCAGTCCCTAACAGATAATCCACTGCCACACTGGTCACTATATCAGAAATTTAAAAATTGGCTGGCAGGAGCTTATCTATATTTAGACTTTCATTAACAAAATTAATGGTTTTAAAAATTCTGATTATGTCATTAACATACCAATGGTAGAATAATGGAAAAAAATATAAATGGGTAGCCAGAGGAAAAATACACATCTGCCTGGGATTTGGAATGGCAAAAACCATCAGTGTTTTATGTTACTATTAATTAGATATTTGTTTCTTGATTAAAAATAAAAAGGAAAAACAAAAGTTCCATTTGTGATTGATGACAGGTCCACTGAAGATATACCCTTGGCAGAGCTATGGCATATACTCCTTATAAAACACACATACGGACCAAACAAGGTGTAATTACCCATTTAGCCCTCTTAAAGGATAATAGCAGAACATTGCATAGTTTGTTCCCTAGCAAGTTCAAGAACAATTGAATAATGACAGAAAAAACAGGAAAGTATATGTTACCCGTACGTTTTTAATATCTTTATGTAATGTAAATGGTTAAAAAATGTGGTGCTATTTACTAGTCCCTTTTGGAACATTTATATACCTTATTTGAAATTAAAACTGAAAAAAATAATCAAGGGCGTCTGAAACCATTCAGTGTCTATACTGGCTAAAAATGTGCTTATTGGGGGTTTCATCCACAGTTGCATGGAGGGTGGTTTGAGGGGAGTGCCAGTGAATCTGTGACTCTGCAGAGCCACCTATCAAATCCATGGCTTGTCATGTCAGGTTACTACTCTTTGTGCACATTTAGCCCTGCTGGCTGGCATATTTGAGAGGGTGAGTGGCGGGGCAGAGATAAGGCTTTGTCCACTTTCTGTCCACTCCCTGCCTATTATTATTTATTATTAGTAGTAAATAATTATATTATGATAGTACCCAAAGGCCTGGGGCCCCATTGTGATGGGCGCTATACAAACAGAAAAGAACTGATCACTGCCTGAAGGGTTTAAAGATGGTGGGAGCTCCTCTACTTGGACTTAACCCTGCACACCTGGAGCCAAGATCTAAATGCCTATGCGTTCAGTAAGAATATCTGCAGTAAAGCCTTCTAGTGATTTACAGTAATATTACAACTTGGAAATTAAACTGAAAAAAAATAAGGTCAAGATTTTCAAACTGAAATACTGAACATTAGACACAAAAAAACTTATTTAAGCACTTCTTTAGATACATAAATAAGTTTTAGGTGTCTAACATTAACGTACTTCATTTTGACAATGTTGGCCTGCAGCTAATTGAAAATTTTAGTGAATTAATATTTTTCATAATGTCTTTTTGTGACGGTACTGATGTTGCCTATTTTCATCTTGAGTCTACTAATTAATTATATTTGTGGTTTATGTATGTGCTTTTTTAGGTGCTGCACAATGGACTTATCATGGAAATGGATCATCCAACAGTAGGGAAGATAGCTGTTCCAGGTTGGAATATTTAATTTTTCTTTCTAGATAGAACTTTTAAAAAAATGAAGTGATGTGTTCTGGCATTTCAGTCTTGTGAATGGATGTTTGACTGACAGTTGACACCTATGCTCATGTTTGTTCTACTAGCAGGGCAATGGGTATGTAGAGGACCAGTTCATGAATTTTTTAGTTTGCTTCTCCTAAAATATGAGCATGAATTTGGTAGTGTTTGCAACCTCTCACTGTTAGAAATATTACTGTTAAAGCATCTATATGAATATGGTTTTGATTTAGGTTTACTCTGGGTGTTGCATAAACTCTTCTTTTAGGCCTTTTTATTGTAAAAGCAAAAACAAAATGGGGGCCACTCATCCTGAAGCATGGTCTTTTGCTTGACAGCAGGCTCTGCAATGAAAATGTCTGGTTAGCTGTTCTTACTTCTTTACCAAGGAGTTTCTGAGGACTATAGGAGATGTGAACAGGCCCTTTATGTTTTTTCTAATTGAGACTGGACAAGCAATCATAGTTGGCCTAAGTCGTTTTCCACCGAAGTAAATGGTAAACTCTTATCGATTTCAATAGGAGCACTTAGGTCAATGCTGAACACTCAAATCTTGCTGCTTCCCTACACCTCCCTTTCTCACAAATTTCCCTTTCCCGCCTCCATGCAGAGCATCTTTCAGCTTTATTTTTATAATGTTATCTCTTTATGTAAACACGTTCAGTGCCAGATACTAGCCCCTGATACATGCACCCAATTCCCATCAATTTCAGCTCAGTTCACACACATAGCTGTAGGAAGAATTTGACCCATAAAGTTTTTCTTAAGTTGCATATCCTGGAGTCACACAGGGTTACAGAAAAGAGTTTTTTGAGAGGAATGAACCCTATATGATTCAATATATTCCTGCATGAATAATTTTTTTGTTTGCTTCATGTTTGGTCTTTGTCACATATTGTGTCCCACATTTGGGCCTCACCAGGTTGAGAAGTTTGGGAGAAAATACTCTAATATGTTCCCACAATTCAAATGAGCATTTATGAAAATGTACCTCTTAATATTTTACTCTTCAAGAGAAAAGTTAAATCCCTTTTGTCTATCTAAAATGAAAAGGCAAGCAAGGTTTTTGGTTTCAATTAAAAAAAAAACAGGTAGAAAAGCCTTGCAGATGGCAACAGGAAAAGTGTGTAAATTTTCATGTTGCATGCAATACATAATCTATCTTTGAGAAAGAAAATACTCCTTCAGGGGCAAAGTTAAACTGCAAGAAGAGAAAGGAGATGAAAGGAATGTTCTAATGTCTGTCAGCAGAGATAGAAAGCACTGGCAGGAAAGAGAGTTTTCACATAGGTAAGCTACCGCACTTCCCGAATCCTTATGGTTTTTTTTACTTTATTAAAACTCAAAACTTGTGACAGTGCAGTGAAACTAAAATAAATCATCTTATTCTCTAATGGTTTGCTATTTAGATGGGCTTCTATAAAGGACTTTTTGTATTAAAGCAGATGGCTGAAACGATCATTGGACAGTTGAACAGAAAAAGCAGAATTACTTCCTATCTTGGCATGGAGCAGGGGAAGGAGAGTAAACATAACGACACCGTATGGCTCTGCCCGTAACTTGGAAATGACATTAAGAGCTTGATTACTGTTGAGGGTAGACGTTAGGAGCATCCTTCAATTACCCAGGTCAGAGATACATCTTTGGCTTAGAGTGAAAACTGCACCAAAGCAACCTCCAGTAGGCAATCCCATCATCAACATCCATTTAAAAGTATTTCTAAGTAGTTTCCAGTGCAATTATATTCAACTGTTAGATAGAGACTACCTCCACTGTATGACTGGTTTCCACTTGAAGTTGCTTAAGACAGATTTCACTATAGATGCTGGACAATGAGTCTTATATTGCAAACACATATATCCATAATAGTATTGGGGGGAGGCTATGGACCCTAGGCCAAACTGGAGTGACTTTTATCTCTAGTCCACATCTAAACAAATTTTAATAGATGAAATAGGTGAAGCAGACATCACACCTGAAGTTCTTGATAGCCTTTTGTGTTGCTAAGCAAAGTTCTGAATGCAGCAATACACTTATTATGAATGAGTGAGTACTCATGCTAGAAGATTTTTATCATTGAATTTTGTGGCGGGCCTCTGTCTTTCTATTATATTGGGTTGAACCAACACCCTTATCCAACTCCTCCCCCCACCAGGCTGTGGGTGAGTTCAAATACAGATCTGGGTCTTCATTTGGGTTGAAATCTTGGCTCCCTTAAGTTCACAGGAATTTTGCCATTTTCTTCAGTGAAGCTAGGATTTCACCTTTGAATTTTATGATGTAGGCCCATCTCTTGATTTTAACTATCTTTTGAATATTGCTTATAGGGCTACTACATTTGTTTTTTCTTCCATTTAAAGGCAGGATTCCTAATGCTTCTTTCTTGTTGTAGTCCCCAGTTGAGATATACTGTGTGCCAGAGAGGTGGCAGGCATTAGTTCTGCATATTTTCCCATGCTCTTAAGGAATTTAATACTTAGAACAACACATCAGGTGTTGATAAGTTTTTGTGGTGGAGGAGGTAAATTGTTAGAAATATATTCGTAGTCACTTGTGTTGTTTTTAATCGAGATATAACTTAATAGTTTGGTATTTTCTACTTCTAGAAGGGTGGTAATATTAGTCTTTATTTAAGGATGTCTTTGTACATACATGCTACTGCTATTAGTAAAAGTATTGTTAAGATCTTCTTGTATAGATTTCAATATAGATCTTAGATATAGAAGAAGGAAGCTCATTTATTCTGACTGGCAAGATGGTTTTTCAGAAAGCTGTAAGAGAATTTTAAAAAAGATGAATAAAAATGTGTGTGGTTCTTTGCAGGTTGATTGTTTTTACGTGGTCTTAATTAACGTCTTCATTCAGCACTCAGATACCACAGTCGTAGATGCCATATAAGAATCTAGTGAGATGGATGGATACAGAGAGATCTGGAAGAGGAGTTAAATATGTTTAAGAAAATAAATGGAAAGTACTACAGACCCTTTGAGGACAGAAAAATAATGGAAGAGAGAGGTTAGCTATAGGAGAAAACCCAGATCTCACTGGATGGTATTGGGGCAGCCAAATTAAACGAGTGAACAAAGTTGAGGAAGCCTTGGAATTTTATTTAACCCTACACTTTTCTGGTGAAGAACATCAATTCATTTTCCACCAACGCATTTTCTTTTGCTTTGTGTGGGCCACTGGGCAATGTATTTTCAATGGCTACATAGGGTATAATATACACCAACCCCTATTTTTTTTATAGCGTGAACTATTGTCCAAATCTGTCCAATTATGGTATATTTCATATATGACTTTGAAAGCCCAAATAACAACTTTCCCAACATCTGCATTATCCAAGATACAGTTTGGCCTTTAAAATCTTGCCTTTTATCACTATTTTTTTTAAATAGTTAAACAACAATAACAAAAAACTAAACCTGTCAGAAATATATACAATCCACTTTACTAACCTTTTAAGGTAGAAAAACTCATGAGAATATCTGACAGGTCGGCTTTCCATGAAGCTTGACAGGTCGGCTGTCCAACCCTGACACCACTGGTTTGAAATTGGAGTTTTCGGTCTCCTAGATGAGCTGCCTGCTAAGGCTGATGAGTCCTACTTTCCCAACAAGATTTATTTTAAGGTGGTCTTTATTTGCCTTGAACATCCTCGTCATAGGGCCTAAGTGGCATGGTTGAAATTTGGAAAGGCTAGTATGGATTCATGCCAGAAAGGATCACAATTGATGCCATATTTGTGCTACAAATTCTCATGGAGACATTTACAGAAAAGAGATGGCAGTTGGATGTGGTCTTTGTGGATCTGGAGAAGGTGTGCAATTGTGTACCAAGAGAATTAGTTTGGTGGAGTTTGCAGTGGAGAAGTATGCCAGAAGGATATGTCTATCTTATCCAGGATATGTATGATGGAGGGATTACTGTAGTCAAACTAAATGGGTCTACAGTAGAGCATTTCCAGTAAATGCTGGCCTGGAATGGGTTCAACATAGAGCCCCATTGTGTTTGCAGATATCATGGATGTGATAAGTGAGAGTCTCTGGGGAGCGGTGCCTTGAAACATGCCGTTTGCTGCTGTAATGATATATGTGTGAAACATTGAACAGTAGCAACTTAGTTTTGCATGGGCTGGACTTAGAGTGAAGGGGAACAGTCCTATATTTTGCATTCTGGTACAGGCTTCCTTCAGTGTCTTGAGATTATTTATATGTGTTTGAAGGATTGATCCAGACTCAGTGCAGTATTCCTTTTTGGTGCAGACTCAGCCTCTGTGGGCTAAGCAAGTCACCTTACATATGGCTTATCTTTTCCATGAAACAGGACAAAAGCTCCTCCCACTTGAATCTGGGGCTATGTTCAGAGCATCTACACTGATTAGCCAACCCACTGTGTAGAACTGTCCCTTTTTCCTCTATTACTTCTCTTGTCATTGTGGATTACAAATATATCGTGTGAAAAGAAGAGAAGAATATTTTTGTTCATAATCAGCCAGTTCTTACTGTCCAATTCATTCTTGGGTGTCATAGTCTAGGACTGGTTACATGGTTAGGTGGTTCCATGGTAGCAAGTTGTTATATCACAGTTACAGAAAAATAATGGACATCTGGTTAAGGGACAGGATGGGGTGTCAGGAAATCTGGATTGTCTTATTTTTTGTGCCACAGACGACTTTGGGTCAAAATAACAATTACATACTTAACAGGAGTGTTGTTTTGAGTCTTAATTTATTAATATTTGAAAAACACTTTGCTGTCTTTAGAAGGAAGGTGTTATTGAAGTGTCAAGTCCTTTTTTGATATATACCTCTACCTCGATATAACACTGTCCTTGGGAGCCAAAAAATCTTACTGCGTTATAGGTGAAACCGTGTTATATTGAACTTGCTTTGATCCACTGGAGTGCGCAGCCCCCCGTCCTCCTCCCCCGGGTAGTACTGCTTTACTGCGTTATATCCAAATTTGTGTTATATTGGGTGGCGTTATATTGAGGTAGCGGTGTATTTATTTTGCCCAGGAAAACAAGGCAGATTGATTGTAAAGGCGAAAACTGTGATGGGATTTCCTTGTATTGAATCAACTTGCCAGAAACCTCAGACTGTTGTTAACTATGCCGTCTTCTTTTCAATTTTTTAGTGTTGGGAAAGGGGAGAAGATGCAGTAGGATTAGATATATGGCAGAGACAATTCATTGAAAAGTGCTGTCCTGCATTGAGGGATTTTGCAGGAAATTAAAGAAATCTGCACTACGATACATTGTTTCCTGCAGCTAGGAGATCTCGCGCTACAGGAACAACAACAAAATAAAATATCCCAGCAATTCTCTACAACAGTCCCTGCCTGAACTTCTGATCCTGTCTGCTTCTCATCATACATTCTTGGTGTGTTTTTGTGTGTGTGCGTGTGCATAGCTAATGTTGACTGAAAAAAATTAATTTCACTTCACTATTTATGGCACATTGGAGACAAACAGCTTCACCAGCATTACCGTTACCTCATTTGCCTTTTTTAGTCATCAGCACTGACTGTTTATGTCTTTTACATTTGCAGAGCTGATTTCAATTTTGAGGAATTCAGTACCATTGCTGAAACTCCACAGAAATGATGTATGTCATCTCACCTGGCTATCCTCAAAATACTTTAAAAAAAATCTTTATATCTATATCTATATATCTGTATATAAACAGTAGATTGGTACTGATTGCAAAACCAGAAATGAGGTAGTGGGGAAGGTAAGGAGTATATTCTGAGTTTGGGGATTATTCAGATGAGTAAAGGACTTTTTTTTAAAAAAGTGTGTGATATTTTAATTTGGAATGTGATAGAATTTCTTTTAAACTGAAGAATAAATAGTAAACCTCTTTACTCCTCCAAAATATGTTTTCTTAGTATTTTTTAAAGTGCTTTACCCCCCCTAAATGGTAGAATGGCCTTTGCACCTTAATCAGTGCTTCCCCACTTACTAGGGAAGAATAAGTAAGCTACCTCTTACCTAGGGTAACCAGATGTCCTGATTTTATAGGGACAGTCCTGATTTTGGGGGCTTTTTCTTATATAGGTACCTATTATCCCCCCACCCCCATCCCAATATTTTACACTTGCTATCTGGTCACCCTACTCTTACTGCTGTGATTTCCATTCTTGGGAACCATCACACCTTTCCCTGAATCCAGATTGGCTGTGCATACAGCCTGCGCATCACTATGGCATGGACTGGAACTAGGAATTTTATGTTCTGCAGACAGCAGTTCTGTCAGCTGAGCCAATAGTGAGTCTGCCCTTGTGTTAAGCTTCTCTCAGCTGGAAGTTGCTCTTTGCAGACCTTAGCGTTTTTATTTAAGTCTCTCTTTTGGTAATATACATATGTGGCAGTCAAAGCAGTTTTTTTATAGCACATGTTTCTTTCTACTTTTGAAGTCAAAATGACAGAAGGATATTTCCTTAAAACAAAAGAGAGCACTTCCACCTACTCTGTATGACACAGTACTGAATAAAATAAAACTCGTAAGTAAGTGTAACTCGGCATATTATTTTTGCAGTAGTTTTATTGATAAGGATGAAAAGATTTTCATTATTTTTTTCTCCATCTACAGTGAGTTACTATCTGGCTTTCTTTGTTTTATACTAGAAACTTTTCCAATGATACAAATAAACAAAAATATCACTTTTCTGCACTCAGTCATACCTCTGAATCAAACTAAAGAAATGGAATTATTTAAGCAACCATTTTGGCTAAAGCGTTATCCTCTCACCAGAGATAACATTTATTGCAGCTGTCATGTGTGTCTCTGGAATTCAGTTTTGTTTAGGAACAAAAAACAATATTTTTGTTGTTTTACACAAAATAGTCCCTCACCTCTGCCTGTTCAAATAGCTCAGAAAGCACTTTCCTATCCCCTTCCTCTGTGACCAGGCACAGCCAGGTGCTCACACAGCACAGGGTATGTGATTGTAAAGATATATATGTGTGCTTCGGGTGCATTGTAAAACAGCCAAATTACTTCAGCACCCATACATTGCAATTATATCTTTATGATCTTTAATAATTATTGGATAAGAAAAGGAATCCACTGTTAATTCAAAAGTTTAGTTTAATTAAATGTCAGAATATGTTTTAAAGATTTAGACAATTTCCCTTAATCCTAGAACCCTGGGATGAGTGCAGGGCCGGCTCCAGGGGTTTTGCTGCCCCAAGCAGCCAAAAAAAAAAAAAAGCCGTGATCACAGTCGCGATCTGTGGCAATTCAGCGGGAGGTCCTTCGCTCCGAGCAGGAGTGAGGGACCCTCCGCCAAATTGCCGCCAAATCCCTGAAAGTGCCCTCCCCCACTCCTGAGTTGCCACCCCAAGCACCTGCTTGATAAGCTGGTGCCTGGAGCTGGCCCTGGATGAGTGTACAAGCCCTCTTGCATGCTCCCACCACATATCTTCCTAACAAACAAGCCCTACCCCCTATTTCCAAAAAGAGCCCTCCATAACCCGATCCCAGGAGTGTAGTGAATGGCTGGATTTAAATTGTTATAAATGAGCATATTTTCATAGCTGTTAAGGTCAGATGTGACGATAAGATCATCTAGTCTGTCCTTTTGTATAGAATTTCATCCAGTTATCTGGTGTACTGGGCCCAATAACTTGTGTTTAACTAAAGCATAACTTACAGTAAGGCATCCAGTCTTGAGTTGATGACAGAGAGAGATGGGGAATCCACTACTTTCTTTGGTAGTTTCGTCCAATGGTTAATCCTTTCGCTGTTAAATATGGGTACATCTACACAGCAGGAAAAACCCCCTGTATCAGTGAGTCTTGGAGCCTGGGTCAATTGATCTGGGCTTGTGGGGTGTATGTAGACATTTGGACTTGGACTGGAGCCTGCGCTCTGAGACCCAGTGAGGGGAAGGCCTTGGAGCTCGGGCTCCAGCCCGAGTTTGAATGTCTACATGTATTTTTGGCCCCATAGCACAAGCCAAAGTCAGTTGAATCAGGCTCTGAGACTCACTGGCAAGTTTGTTTTTTTGTTTTTTTTTTGTTTTTACTTTGTAGACATATGCCAAGTGTGCCTTATTTCCAATTTGAAATTATCTGGCTTTAACTTTCAGCAATTTGGTTTTGTATGCCTTTCTCCTCTGGATTAAAGAGTTCTTTAGTACGCAGTGTTTTCTCCTCATGAATGAAAGCACTTTATCTTTCTTGTTGAAAAGCAAGATAGATTGAGCTTTGTAAGTCCTATGGTGTAAGGTGTATGTGTGTTTGTACACACACATACCAATAACTTATATAAAGTGCTCACTTTACTGATTAAATCTTTATATTTCATATAAAATGTATGTGTATTTATATATATACACATCCATACATATATTTTACACTGAATTTCAAAAAGTTATATAAGTACAGAGTATCAGTGAAGAGAGAGATTTTTCCTATACAGAAATTACATAATGGGAAGGTACAATATAAAAATTTGAGCAGCAAAATGAGCATGTTAGGAAGTCCACAGGAGAGGCATAAGAGGGACTAGCAGAGGTTGGAATCAGCAGCAAAGCAGTACGGTATTCTTCACACCATCTAGATGAATCTAAATAAGCTTGATTTTAATTTTCTCTGACTTTTTATTCTCAGGTTGGAATCTGACTAAAAAGCATTAGAAGAATTTTCTATCTGTGGTGACCACCACTTTCTTTTGTGTGTCTTAATTTACAGTACAGCTTGTCTTGATTAATTTCCATCTTGGTGTTTATATTTTCCATTGACAGTCCTCTGTAGTGATTGGTTTATATGTTTAGGTCTGTCTCTGGATAGAATAATTCTAGAGACTTTTTTTTGAATGAAAGCTTTTTTGGCACATGTAGGGGTTTGGCCGGGGCTTGCCCTCCCTCCAGGGCGGCAGGGAACTAGGCTGCCTCACTACTTAGGTCCAGTGAATTGAGGGAATTAGCCTGGTGGGGTGGCAAAGAGTCAGCACCTCAGGCCCTCAGGTAGGGGCTGAGCGAACAGTTTAATATTAGCAAGGCCCCGGCCCCAGATCAGGGCAGGGCAACAGTCAGTGGCTCAGGCCTTCAGGCAGGGGTGGAGCAAACAGTTCAATAACAGGCACAGGTCCTACCTCAGAAGGACCAGGGAGAGGAGGAGACTGTCACCTGCATGTTAGGTGGCAAAGGGGACGCAGTCCCACTTGCTCCACTGCGTCCCAGCCCGGGACCCTAGCAGCGGTAGACAACCCACTGCTGCGTCAGTGGGGATCCTGACTGCAACACAGACATGGGCGCTGGGTGTGCTGCAGCCAGACTAAGGTTGGCTGCCCCGGGGCTACTTCCCACCTCCCCCTCCAGAGGTACCTGCGTCTGGACGGAGTCTTCCAATGATTCAAGCACCATGGGCTCCTCTGGGTACCCGGCAGGTGGTAAGCTTGGCAGCTCCTCTGGGTAACTTGCCAGCAGCAGGATTACCAGCTTCTCCGGGGTATGGTCGGTTTCTGGCCCCAGTCCTTGGGTCGGCAGGAGTCTCCCAACAGGGAGCTAGGCCACAGGCGTCTGGCTTCTCCAGTGACCGGGCCTCTAGCGAGCTCTGGGGTTGGGCTTTTGTACTTCCTGTCCTGCGCCCTGCCCTCTGGGGTGCGGGCGCAAGCTCCACTGGCTCTGCCCATGTTGGTGTCTGGAGGGGCTCCCCCCACTCCGGGGCGGCTGGGAACCAGGCCGCCTCACTGCAGCACCCTAATTTAAGGCTATTGAATCCAGTTTGTCATTCTGAGGTTGTTATTTAAAACGTTAATAACTATTCTTTGCCCTTTCGTATTTACTTTTGACTGGACAAGTCCACTAAACTAAGGTTATTTCTTTTCTTTTTGCATTTATATTGAAAAGAATAAAAAAAGCAAGAAGACATTTTGGACTATGATGTACTCCTCTATTTTTAAGGTGTCATATTTTAAGAATCTCTTGCTTCATCATCTCACATTTAATACGTGAGTAAGGATGTTCCAGTGATTAGGGCACTAGCATAGCACTTAGCATACCTGGATTCAGTTCTTGCTGCACCACAGACTTTCTGTGTAACCGTACGCAAGTCACTTTGCTTCTCTATGACTCAGTTCCCCATCTGTAAAATGGGGATAAATAGCAGGAACCTACCTCACAGAGATATTGTGAGAATAAATTCATTAGATTGTGAGGCACTCAGATACTGCAATGATGGGTCATGTAACTACCTGAGCCAGATAGAAAAATTCTTCTTCATCCCCTAACCTGACCTACATAATATTTGAAGACAATATTCCTTTATTTGTGGACAGAGCCGGATTAACAGAGGGGTTTTAGGGGCTGCAGCCCAGGGCCTTGGGCTAAGAGGAGCCCTGCAAAAATAAATCCATAATTATATACAATTCAGTGGTCACCAACCCATTGATCACGATTGACTGGTCGATCCTGGAGTCGCTGCCAGTCGATCGCAATCTCCAGGCCCCTGAAAGTCCAGCCACGCAGCAGGGCTCAGGCAGGCTGCCTGCATGCCGTGGCCCCACGTCGCTCCCGAAAGTGGCCAGCTGCTGTCACATCTCTGCAGCCCCTGTGGGGGTGGGAGGAAGGAGGGAGGCAGCTCTGCTTGCTGCCCCCACCCCTAGCACCGTCCCCACAGCTCCCATTGGCTAGGAACCAATTTTAAGTTTTAAGACTGATATGTAACAGCAGAATGTCTTTATGTTAATTAAATGCAAGTTTAGGATAGCGTTAATAGCCTTGATGCCATAGTTGTGATCATTTTGTTTTAAATTAGGAAAAAAGCTTGTATACAGGGGCCTACAAAATCTAATAGCCATGGGCCCATAGGAGAGTTAATCCAGCCCTGTTTGTGGATTGGTTGAATAGGGAAGAGGGGGGCAATATTAAGTATATAAATCAAGCTCAGTTTTTATCCTTAACTGTGGAGAAGCTCTTACTTGTCCATACTGCTTTATGCCCTTCTTGTTGCTTATCCAAGTTATACATATTTAACTTTTGAAATCTTCCTTCCTAGTCAGTTGGTCAAAACTTCTGATCTTTTTAGCTGCTTTTCCTTGTACCTCTCAAAGTTTTTTTCTGGTAGTGTTGTGCCTGAAACTGAATCCCAGGTGTGGTTGCATCAGAACAGAGTTAAGAAAGACTGTTGTTGCCTAGCATAGTGAGATTAGATGCTTCTGCATGCATGGTTAAAAATTGCATTGACCTGTGCTGCTGTCATGTTGCACTTCAAATTCACATTTAATTTGCTTTCCAGTGTCATCACAAAGTCTATGCCAATGTCACTATTTTCTGAACTTTTCTTTCCCATAAATATTTGTATTTCAGATTATTTTTCCTCAGCTATGTATTTTTTCTAATATGAATAGAAGAATAGCTCATGCACTCATGCTTCTAATCTTGAGGTTGCTTTGTGTGGTCCAGTGAATTTTGATTATTTGATTTGATCAAGTTGTATGCATTCATTCTACCCACCTACCTATCAACTCCAAACCCAATGTTTTGTGCTTATTCATGCCCATCCATCCATCCATCCATCCAGTTTTGTACAGCACCTACTATTATAATATCTGAGCACCTCCTACATTAATTAGATTGACATAGCAAGGCCCATAACAGAATTCCTGGGGTCTTCAGCTCTTCTCCTTTTTTGAGTATAGGAAGCGCTGCATTGTATAACTTTTAACTGTTATTTCTTTTGAGTTTTTTTGTGGGGTTTTAGGGAGTGCACAGATGGTTGGTGTTGGAGTCAGTTGTGAAACAAGGGTGTTGAGGGATTTGGAGTGGTGAGAGATAGCAGTGGGGGATGGTAGAATGAAATTTAAGATAAAGGTAGAGAAGTTGGGGCTAGAAGAGACAGTGAAGGGAAGACAGAGGGATAAATACTGTTTTCTCTCACTCTACTCTTTATGCTAAAGTGTTCTAGTTTTTCATGTCGAAAGGGGGAAGAAATGGGAGAGGGACAAAGGTGCAGGCCTCTTTTCTCCTACGTCCCCACCAACCTCTTTTATCCCTCACCAAATGCTTCCAAGTAATATCCTGAACAATATCCCAGTTTTTCCACTTTGAATACATGACCACCCTGCAGAACAAGGTAGGGCATTGGAGGGGAGTATAGGAGCGGAGGTGTAGGGTGGCTTGCAGCCTTACCAGTCCCTCTGGGCACGAGCCACCGCTGTCTACGAATATTCAAAGTATCTAAATGCCAGTGACCGATGAGGAATTATTTAGCTTTGTGAAAGGAGGAATAACAATGTGTAAAGGGATAAAATCAAGACAGAAAATGTAACAGTCTGATCCAAAGTTGGTTGAAAGTCATTTGGCATTGGATCAGGGCCTGTATGAGAAAAAATATTTCTCTTAATAGAGAGATCAGTTAGGCTATGGAATAGTGTTTTTTAACATACTTAAAACTATACTAGACAGAACAATGGTAAAAACAATTTACCCTTGATTTTAAAGCAGACGTCAGGTCGTTGGAGGGGAAGGAATTTCACAAGTTGGTGTCAACTTCTCCCTTAAAATTGAAACCGTTTAGGGCCTATGTATTTTTCACCTAAACGTTTGTGGCTGGTTTCCCCTATAAACAGGATGTTCTTCAATACTTCACTGTATTTGAACTAATGTAAAGACTAAATCTGACTAAGGAGCCGGTAAAACAGAATGAGATTTTAATCTCTCTTACAGGGTAACAGCTGTTTTCAGAAACATGGCGTAAGGAACTGTAAAGGCAAGAATAGTTGTCAGTAGAAGCTTTCTGATTGAAAAAACGTTAAGTGACAGAGTTTCAAAGATGTATGTGTGCAATTACCCATTTGCAATTGACAGACCTAATTTGTGCATAAAGACCCCAACTATGTGCACTAAGCAGATATTTCTGTTGCGTGAGCACAGCCTTTTGAAAAAGTCTGACAGAAATGCCTGTCTTTTAAAATCTGGCCCTAATTTCCCAACAGGAGTCATATTTGGCTCAGTAATTTTGACAAAGGAGGCAGCTCTGACTAGTATTCCAATATCTCTGTTTCCAGCCACTCCAGGGAATACAGAAGCTAAGGATGAGACATGGATTTTTATAGTGGTAGTATGTTTACCTCTGCTACTTTCCTAGCTAGCTAGTCAAGGATTAGTGGTTTAATTCCTGAAAGGGAATTTTTACGTCCTGGCTTTGATTATGCCCACAAATCAATGTCCCTATAAACCCTGTTGTAGGATTTATTAGTTGTTTTATTTAAACCTGAGAGCAGGAGTTTAATGGTCTGCTCCTCAAATCCTGCTTTTTGCTAGGATTTCCTAACAGCAAGCATGCGATCAACAGAGAATCTTTGACTTTTGAGTTGCCTCTCTCTTCCCCTGCATTTCAGTCATTGATTCCAGTCTCCACAGACTACAGGGAAATGTATCAAGAATTGGCAGATCTAGTGAAGCTCTAGTCTGGATGGACAAAAGCATAGAATTATGTCCTGAACTTCGTTACTTTTTAAGTACTTCCTGAAATACTGAGAAGGAGGGTAGGGAAAACAAATACAGAAATTGTAAGTAATGCCTAGGGAGTCCCTTATCACAGCATTGGAACCCTTCACCTTCAGAGAGTTCTGACCCTGAGAGCTGGCAAACAGCTAACTTCAGAGTTCCTAGAAGCTGGCACAATTTGAGGGAGATCTTGGGAAGGAGTACTGTGGAAATGGATCTGAGGATCATAATGGATCACAAGCTAAATATGAGTTAACAGTGTAGCACTGTTACAAAAAAACCCAAACATTATTCTGGGCTGAATTAGCAGGAGTGTTGTAAGCAGGACGCTGATTAGGCCCCAGGTGGAGTATTGTGTCCAGTTCTGAACACCACATTTCAGGAAAGATGGACAAATTCGAGAAAGTCCAGAGACGAACAACAAAAATGATTAAAGGTCTAGAAAACATGACCTATGAGGGAAGATTGAAAAAACTGCGGTTGTTTAGTCTGGAGAAGAAAAGACTCAGAGGGGACATAACAATTTTCAAGTACATAAAAGATTATTGCAAGGAGGAAGGAGAAAAATTGTTCTCCTTAACCTCTGAGGAGAGGACAAAAAGTAATGGGCTTAAATTGTACCAAGGGTGGTTTAGGTTGGACATTAGGGAAAACTTCCCAACTGTCAGGGAGGTTATGCACTGGAATAAATTGCCTAGGAAGGTTGTGAAATCTCCATCATTGGAGATTTTTAAGGTTAGACAAACACTAGTCATGTATGGTCTAGATAATACTTAGTTCTGCCTTGAGTGCAGGGGACTGGACTAGATGGCCTCTTGAAGTCCCTTCCAGTCCTATGATTTTATGATACTTTATAAGAAAAAAAGAATAAATACACACATGGTGAAAGGGTAACACCCTGGTGTGTGTTTCTGACTGTGAGACCATATGAACTGGCCAGGCAGTGAAGTACACTGCGTAGAGACCGAGTTGTCCTGTGACACTCCCACAGGAATTAGAAGAGGAAAGCTACACTGTATTTCCTGCTCTGACACAACTAGATTTTTATTGCCAAACTGGTCATCCATTCAGCTCATCACCATCCTCCACCACACTCTAGGTATGGAGCTGTTTTCTTTGTTAGTGGTTGTCTGCAGCTATTGTCTACGGTAGCATAGTCAGCACAGTGCTGTTGGGTGTCTTGAGCTAGATGCCTGTAATTTCTCCAAAGCAACTGTAAGAAGCTGTAATCAGTTCATGTCCACTAGGACCTGCTGGTGGTTTGGGGAAGCCACTCACATCTGTGCATTCCAAAGGCCCTTACAATGGTGTTACAGAATCATCTCCAAGGGCGAAAGTAACTTAAGGTACTTACTGGTACGCAGGGCAGCCGGGACCCTGAGCGGTGGGGGGCTCAACCAGAAGGGGCAGGGCCTTAGACGGAAGGCCCTTCAGCGTGGCCCGGTGGCGATTTAAAGGGCCCAGGGCTCCTGGATGCCGCTAGCACTACCCTGGGACTTTGGCCGTGATTTAAAGGGCTCCGGCTGCTGTAGCTCCGGGCCCTTTTTAATTGCCAGTCTGGAGAAGCTGCCCCTTTTGGTCCCCCTCATCAGCGGCCCTGCCGGTATGGTCGGCTGTGTACCGGCTCTTACCGGTACGCCAGACCAGACCAGGCCAGCTTACTTTCCCCTCTGCCCATCTCATAAGTGGAAATATAAAGAGGCTACTTCAGAGGAAAAACATAGCAATTATTGACAGCCAGTCAATTATTGCGTTATATCAGTCACTAGGGAGCTTTCAGTGCATAGCAGCAGGGTCCACACTGATAACTAGTGAATGGGATGTCGGGCACTATAGATTTACACTCAGGTTGCTGTGCAGTAAGTGTTCATCTAGACACGGCCTATGTCTCTTATGTAATGGGGATGATTTGTAGGCAGTTGCTATGCTGCAGGGCATGAAATGTGATTAGAGTTTTTAAATAGTTCTAAAAATCTGCTGTTCTCTTCCCTAGGAACACCCAGAAGTAAGTCAAAGTGCCACATAAGGTATATTTACAAAGTCTAAGCATAATTCTCTTCTCATTTACACCAATTCAAATCAAGAGTAACACCAATGATGTCAAAAGAGTTATCTCAGGATGACATCGATGTGAGAAGAGAATTAGGTGCTCTTGGTGTATACAATGCAGATAATTGGATGATGGTGACAGCTGTGTCTTTCAGAAAATAGAATCATATTTAATTTTACAAACATTTATTTCATCATATAAAAATAGAAGATTTATATAAAAAGATTACATTTATACTTACAATAATAATGGTTAGCTCTTACATCAGATATAGCACTTTGCATCTATAGAAGGCAAAACATTTTATAAAGAGACATTAGTATAATTATTCCTATTTCTACAGATAGGGTAACTGAGGCAAAGAAAGATGAAATACCTTGCTCAAAGTCACATAGCATGTCAGTGGTAGAGCATGTCTATGCTACAAGTGTTACAGCAGCGCAGTTGCAGAGCAGGTACTTACTACAGCGATGGAAAGGTTTCCCTCATCATTGTACTAAATCCACCCTCCCAAGAGGTGGTAGTTAGATCAAAGGAAGAATTCTGCTAACCCCCACATCTACAGTGGGGGTTAGGTTGCACTAAGTATGTCACACAGGGCATGAAGTTTTTCACAGCCCTGAGTAATGTAGCTAGGTTCACCTAAGTTTTAGACATAGCCCAGGCCTCAGTCCAGTGTCTTAGTTCTTCAACCTGCTTCTGGTGGGTGTACTTTTTTCTTTTGGTCTTTCAGCTTGAGAGCTTTAGTGCATGTGAAATATGAAGAGAGCTGTGAAATTGGACCACTAGGCCTCATCAGTCCAGTTAGAATTGGGTTGTCATATACTTTGACATAGTTTCATTTACAAACAGGATCTCAAATATTCACCACCACGTAGTATCAAGGAACTTACATGTGCTGCTGCTGGCTTCTAAAGATTGTATTAGTGAAGACAAATGCCTGAGAAAGTTGTGAATGAGTTTCAAATTCAGGCTAATTGTCTTGTAAAAAATATTTTTGATTACAGTGAAGTGTGAAAACCTCAGTAGACTCTCTCTCTCTCTCTCTCTCTCTTTATATATATATATATATAAGAAAAATGTTTTTTGTAGTAGAATTTTTGGCTGAGTTATGGCAACATTTTCAATGTTTTTCTACATATTGAATTTTTAAATTAGCTATAAGTTAATGAGAAGTAATATTCAGTGAGGAACTTAACTGAGTCATACAGCATGGTATTCAAGGTAAAATAATATACATTGCATTATATATGATATTGTTTGATATTTATATAGTGATTTAAAGAGGGACCATATTTTAAAGACTTCACACAAAAGACAAGAGTACCGGTTTGAATGTTCAACCATAACTTTGGAAATTTCTCAATTTTTAAGTACTTAATTTCTCAGCCTTAATACTGAACTAATACTACTCTGTCGTATGAAACTCAGATTTATATCTGCATAGCATAATCAGTACACAACTCCCTTTCCCCCCGGCCCCCCATGCAATGGTCATGATATTTAAATCATCTTTTTAAGGGAGGAAAAACATTGTGCATGCGTATGAGTTTTGATTATATGTTGGCTTATTCTACAAGTCTCATGTTTCCAATCTTTTCTAAATACTGCAACTTTGAAACATAATGATTGAGGCACATTGGCAGAGAATGCAGATTTGTCCTAAACTTCAGGTTATAATGGATATACAGTTTGCTTGCCAGAAGTGCTCTCCCACTAGTAATATTTAGTCAGCAATAAAAAAAAAAAAAGACAACTATATTGATTCATGTCTACGTAATAATGAAAAGCTTTCCAATGGAAAAAAGCCAAATCGTTAAGATAATGTACATTTTACAAGAGTACTTAACACTTTTTTGTGACCACTTGCCATACAATGAAATTTGGGACATGGCATTAATTGTATTTTTTTATGCTAGTGTGCATGTTGCACAAAAATGATAAAACCTACATCCATTTACTATCAATGGGTTTTTTCTTCTATTCCTACTATATATTTTTAGGGAGAGATCCAAATCACATAGAGTGTGAATTAAGGTCATCTATACTGTAGCCTCAATATCTGCTAACCAGTAGAACTTATTTACACTTTTGGGTTGGTTCTCAATAAATGGTACATATTCTGAAATTATCATTTTTTTCCCCACAGATGGATCTATTTGATCCTTAACACTTGTGTATCATTAATAATTTTTTAGTTGAAAAAAAGTTTTATACTATCAATCTTTTCAGTAAGTTTTTTTCTTTAATCCTTTGAATGCATCCCTTCCATTCTAGCATCTGTAGTACAGACACATCACATTTATATTATTACATTCCAGTGAGATCTGTCCTTGCACTTGAGGCAGCACCTAAGGTTCTTTTTGACTGACATACATATGTGCAAATGAATCACCAGGAAAGTGGTTAATTTAACATCAGAAGATATGTTCTTTACCTCTCAATTTTGAGAGTTTTAAACTTTCTTCTAATTCTTCCTTTATTCTAGAAATATAAAAGGTTTCATTTACATCCCCCTTTGATTGGACTATTTTTATCTGTTGTATTTGAATGCCCACCACCCTGGGATGTGCATTCTATTGTAACAAGAAGGCCTGTATGGAATTAGTAGTTTATCACCTGTGAGGAGGCATACTGGATTTTTGGTGCTCAAAGGGAGTGGGAAAGCATCTAATCCAAGATAAATCCTGGAAAAAAAACTCTATTCCTCTCACTACTGTAGTGATCTACCCAGGACCAGCAGTGGTGAAGAAGTTACGTTTGCTTGGCAGATGGCCCTTTCAGCCAGCAAGAGGTATATAATTTTAGATGGACTGGGAGGTCATAGAAACAAGTCACCAGAGCCTACAGAAAAGACTCGTACAGAAATATCTGGGAAAGTTGTCTTTCTGGGATTTCTTTTTCTTTTTCATGCATTAGGAGCTGTTAACAGTCAGGGCCATGAACATCTCAGCCAGACCAAAGGAGCAAGGCCAGTATGTAGTGTTACTGAGTGACACAAAGTTGTCTGTATAGTAGCGTTGTTATTAGGGACTTATTTTTTCCATAATTTCTTGTGTACTCAGTTTTCATGGTGTTTGCAAAGAATAATCTCAGAATGTTCCTCTGCATAAATAATTTAAAATTGTTGTTGGAAAATTTGCATCTTTGGTACATTATAACAAATCTGCCCCATCTCTGCAATACCTGATCCAAAGCCCATTGAAGTCAATGGGTTTGGAGGAAGATCAGACTCTGGGTGAGCAAGACCCTCAGGCAGGGAAACCAGTGCAGAGCTGCAAATTAAGATGAGTTTGTAAGGTGTTCTGCAGCTAAAACCTCCCCTTTCAGAGCCTGTCATCAGACAGCTGCTCATAGGAGCCCTGGGCTTTAGTGCTTGAGCTGGGGCTCACAGTTTGCTCTGATTCATAGATGAACTATACATCCTTAAACTAGTTAAAACAGACTCTCACAAAACATATGGAAAATCAAAAATTCTCCCCATAAGCATTTCAAATCTACTGTGCACCTCCGAATGTCAGAATAAACTAAACAAATGAAAAACAATGTTTTTTCTCTAGTCCCAAGAGATCAGATGCAGGCTGCTCCCAGGAAGGTGTCTGACTTGGCAGATTTGCTTTGCTGGTCCTCAGTGCACTTTCTGGCAAAAATGTGGTATATGTTTCAAGCAGGTTAAGTAAAAGTTTCATGTTCAGAACCCTACTCTGGAGAAAGAAACATTTCATTAGACAGCTGCCTGGAATATGCTTAATATGAAGAGAGGAAAAAGCTTGAGAGAATTCGAGTCTCTGAATAGGGCTTTTCTTTTTCTTTCACACTGCTAACACTTATGCAGAGATGAGCTTTTCTTAAAAGTCAGGCAACATTTTAATTTGTATCCATTCCTTGGACAAGCACGTTTATGTGCCTAAAAATCCCAGGCACAGAAAAATGACACCATCCCCCCAGACTTCGCAAGAGAGCAGTTCTATCAATCGTAGGGGTCCCAACACTGGGGCAGCCTTTGACCCTGTTGCTTCATTTAACAAAAGCTTTGCAATGGTAGGGCAGCAAATACAGTGTAAGTTGTGGGGGCCCTTTTCTCTTCTACAGTCACTAATTTAATAATAGTTACGGATACTGCCAGATACAGATGGGGGAGCTTGGATTCTGGATTTGTCAGTCAGCGTGGCACTTCAGTCCCAGAATTCTGTTTGCATAACAGTCTCCTGGAGCTCAGGACAATCTGTTTAGCTCTCTAGACCTTTCTTGTTGCTGTTGAAAGAAAGGTAGTATGGATTCTAATTGACAATACCGCAGCTGTGTGTTGACAAGCAAGATGGGGTTCACAGCCTATCCCTGGGGAAGCAATTGGTGCATATCCTTTTACTATGTAACTTCACAAGGCTTATGGGACTTTTCTCTTCATCTGCACTGTATACTGCATGCCTGCATACTGTGTTGTGTTAGACACTGTATATGAATCTTCATGTTTAACCATATATTTAATATATGGCTAAACATTAAGAATTTGTCACATTAAACACAAAATATTGCATTAGACACTTTTGTCTCCTACTAAGAAACACACAAGGTTTTGATGTTATGTTGCTGCAAACATTATACAGACCTTGTTAGAAATCTTTTGGAAATTGAAATAGAAATGTATAAGATTGTGAAATAGTCTTCCAAGGAAAGTGTTGGAAGCCCCATCATTTGAGACTTGTAAAAGTAGACTGGACAAAGCCCTTAAAAAAAAAAAGGCAATAATCTTGCACTGATAGAGGGATGGACAAATGATCTAGTAAGTCTTTTTAACATCTATAATTATCCGAAAGGTTTTCCATGTTGTAACTAATTTCACAGGAATGACTAATAAATCATTTAAGGATCATACCTAGAAAATCTTTATAAGAAATGCTGAAAGATTGTTGGCTTTAATTGCCTGAATGTTTTTAGGAGTCTAACTAAAGCAAGTTGGAAGCCCTTATGCCTTCATTTTCCAGATAGTATATCCCTCTTAACTTTCTGGTTTGACTCCTAAAAGCACAGGGATGAGTACTACCTGTTATAGTGGCCTAAGAGGACAATCCCAAGCTACAAAGCTAGCTTGCATATATCTATTTTTTAAAAAGCAAATAAAGAATAAAAGCAAATTTGCTGCAACTTCTCTTTCTATAGAATAACGTTGTTTTCCCCAACTCTGAAGAGGTCAGGTAGATTTATGGAATAAAACAGGGGCTAGAGTCAATATAACATCGTTGTGAGCTAGAGTCAAACACTCATTTGTGCCAAGTAAATTTTGGAAATGATTCTCCTTTGCTGACAGTACCCTCATTACTGATTGTGTAGAGTAATTTATCAGGCATTTCTTAAAATAAACCATTCATTTATGCTAATAGGACTTGGCAGGGAGGAAAAATTGGCAGGACTTGAAGTTCCTAGTGTTTTTCTTTTTTAAAACAAAAACTGAAAAGTTCTAAGCATTTTGAGTGAACAGTTGTCAGAGGCATGCATGCAGTTTATTAAAGTGATGTCTAATTGCATAATAAATTTCCAAAATGGGAGGAAAGGAAATAATTCCTGTGATAAGTTGACAAAAGCAAATAGTTTGATAGTGTTGTTGAAGCACTGGCATTAATTTCATTCTTCTGCACTCGTCATTGGCTAGGTTTCTGGTATTAATAAATCCCTTTCGCATCTTCATGACTCATCTATTTTCTGTATAATGCCTCATTTTTTAAATGTCTTTTTGTTCTTGCTTCTCCATGTATTCTCTCTCTGTTAGCTACCTCAGAGATGTTTACTTTCTGGTACAAATTGAGGCCCTCATCCTGCAAGCGCTCATGCCCCATGGGTATTTGCCCAAATGGGTAGCTTTACACAAGTGAGTAGTCTCATTGAGTTTAGTGAGACTACTCACTAGTGTAAAGTTACTCAACTGTATAAATGTTTATAGGGTCAGAGCTGTGGATTGTTACCTGATATTTACTTGCTTTCCTTTTTTAGTTGAATGGGCTCTGTCAAGATTGATATGTCAAAATTTAATCACTGCTAAAAACAACTAAAAAAGTTTCTTCTGCTTCTGAAAAATCCACAGTCCCTACTCCACCAATGCTCCCTTACCCGCCAAACCCTAAAAAAACTCACACCCAGTGTCCGCAATACTGATAAAATATCAGCTGCTCTAGAATGGTGACCCATCTTCAAGAAAAAATCAAAATTAGTGGGTTGTAGTGAAGTAAGAGTGGCAATGAATCAACACAATCACTAGACTATTTATTGTGCTACTTATCTTGCTAGCAAATTGAATGAGACATGTTGATCCTAAATTTTCATTGTGCCTTACATTGTAACCATAATGGCTAGAAAACTCAAGCCAGAATTTGCAGAGATAGCAGGCTAAATTTAGGCTATTAAGGCATCCAACAAATGTCCATGGGAGCTTTTGGGTGCTCAGTGCTTTTGAAAGTTAGACTACGCAATGAAGGTACACAGGTTTACATCATTTGAGGATCTGGCCCATATTATTTTAGCCTTCTTAATAAGAAAAGGCTGTTGTAGTATTACTGTGTAGATTGCAAAACTGAGTGGAAAAAGTCTATGTACATTTTTAAGCTACAAACAGTAAACTTCCAGAAAGAGATATTTGCACTTTTTGTAAGTGGAAGCTCAAATTAAATATATGGAACTACCTTTGAACCATTCATTGAACCTGGCCTCTTCAGCTACATGTCTGTTACTCACCATCATAATTAGAGTGTCCATGCAATAGTTTTAAATGTTTCTGTTAATGCTTTCCACTTCTGTCTGCATTCTTCTCACATTGTTTCCGGCCATTAATGCAATAAAAATGTCAGCCACAAATACTGGGTTCCTTAATGGAAAAGCAAAACAAACTAAAACCACAGCCAGCACCACAGCTGAGAGAGATTAATTTTCTACTGATAGTCAGAATTACCATGAGATACACAATTAACTGAGGATATTTATACAGTATATGCTGTCATTTACTTTTTATATATTGCTCATACCCTGAGACTGGAGCTGTACAGAACCACTGGATCTCACTGTAATTTTAGCTACAGGTTGTGCAACACTGAAATTGCAGCTATAATTCCTACAATCAATGCACTCTAATTATTCGTGTTAAGTAAAGTGATGGCTCCTCCCGTGTCTTTTGGCTGCATGTTATGAGGAAGGATGGTCTCTTGAGTAAAGAATAGGACAAGTCTCAGAAGTAGGGTGACCACCTGTTCCTAATTGGGAGGGACAGTTCCAAAGTGTACCTTTCAGGTCCCTTCCCCACAGAGTTTACAGTCTAATATAAGATGAGACAACGGGGTAGATACAGACAGATAGATGGGGGAGTACAAGGTAATAATGAGACAATATTGGCGTACCAGCAGCCTAACCATTGTCAGGTTTATTATGAATATTGCATTTTCTTATCCTCTGAGAAATACCTGAAGTGTTCATGTTGCTTATGTAAAAAAGAGAGAGAGAGAGCAGACTAACAAAATGTGTCTATCATCATCCTAAGCACTTTGCTTGTCTCTATGTTCTCTCCCTTTCTCCCATCCTATGTCTCTCTTGTCTTGGAGGGTTTGTCTACACTAGAGTTTACCTCAAGTTAACTGGTTTCCATTTAACTTGAGTTAGCTAAAACGTTTGTACATGTGAATCTGGACAATCCACAGATATTTGTTCCAGAATGCAAATGTTTGTGATTTAGCCTAAGGCTCAACCATTTGTGTCCTGAAACAAATGTCTGTGCCGTGTCCAGACTAGCATATACAAACATGTTAGCTAACTCAAGTTAATTGGGTTAAGCTGTTCAGGAAAGGACTGTTTCTTCTCAAGTGTATGTACACTACCTAGCACAATGGAACCCTGATCCTTTTTGGGGTCTTATGTAACTACCATAAGATATATTAGAGAGGTTTGCCTTTCCTTTATTCATTCAGAGAAATGACCTAGTCCATGTCAACACATGACAATGTTTTGTTTTTCCAACCTAAACTTTCCTTAGTAGTGGTTGTCTCAAATAGGATGGTTGAAGAAACCAGGGAATTAAACGATTTGGCAAACACAACTTTAGCAGGGTAGGGATGAGGGAAATCCCTCCTATCAGCCTGTTTGAGAACAGTGTGAGATATAGAGAGAGCAGCTTCCATCTGATAGGAATTTTGCATAGGTCCTCCTGTTTTGGACAACACTTCCTCCTTGTTCTAGTGTTTATTTAAAGGAATCTATTTAAGATCTCTGGTTGCATTCATTGCTGTATATTATTGTGCCTCCCAGCAGTACAGAGTTCAAACTGTACACTCTTCAGGGCAAGATTGTCTAATACAGCATGTCTGTACGATAGTCAGCACCATGGGGCCTCAATCTGGATTTACACCTCTGGGCACAATACTAAGATCAATCAACTAATAATCATATAAAGTATGAAAAATCAGAAAGCAATATGTTTGAAACTGAGAGAGCAAAGTAAAGGCAGAAGGTTCTGAATATAATGGAACCACTGTTCTTCCCCTTAACACATACACACAATCGCCTTCCAAAACCTCCTGGCAGTATTGACACTCCAAGCATGGCAGTATGAGTATCAAGTATTACTGGAGAGAGCAGTACTGTTTGCTTATTTAACAAGTGTCAATTGCTTTTGGGGAGGCAACACAGGGATATGCTGTGCTTTAATAGAATTTTGTCTGACATCAGTGTCAGGTCAGAATTTAGACCCTGGACCTGCAAACACTTGTCTACACATGTGAGTAATCCCACTGACCTCATTACTTGTGTGTGTAATTATTTACAGAGCCTTAGATTGTGAGCTCTTTGGGGCAGGGACTGTTCGCTTTTCTTTATTTCTAGGAAGTGCCTAACATTTAGGGTTTCAGAAACAATCAGTAATAAGAGGAGGCTGCTGAGGTGACTCTCTTCATACCACTTTCTGGGATATGGGCAATGAGTTTATGACTGATGTGAGGCCCCACGTGTTTGGGGAGGTGCCATTATTAGTGCATCCCATGGTCTATATTGCAACTGAAAGAGTGCTCAATGCCCAAGGGGGGGTGGAAAATGGCTGGAAAATGCAGGAAGAGGTGGATTTTGAGGTTTTCCCCCACCCCAAACTCCTGCAGAGATTCCTTCTCATAAGTCTGTTTACCCAGAGTTTTGTGCGGGGATGCCTAATTTGGCACCATATGATCTTTTTTTTAACTGCCCTCGTGTGCTATCTTAAAAGTCAGCACAGACATTCCAGTTGTAGCGGCATTTCAGTGGTTCCATCTGTATTTAGTCTCCATGCAGTGGAGATAGGACTGAAACCTATTAACACTTGTAAAGTTCCATTTTCAAAATCTTTCATTTGAAAATATAAATGCAGTGCGAGGCAAAGTAAAAGCTGAAAAGGTTATCTTTTATCTCCTCCGACCAGTGGGGAGAAATCCTAATCTAATTTGGTTTGGATGCAGGTATTGTGTTTTTTTGGGGATTGAATTTTTTTTTTTTGCCTCTCTACGTTTAGAAGATGACTGTTCCTCATTTGTCCCCAGCTGTAAGTAATATGAGTTAAATAGCTCAGTGAAGCAGTACTGTTATTTACTGGTCAGAAAACATTACAAATTATTGAAGGCTTTTTATAAAGAGGTGGCTGAGAATTGTTCTCATTTGCTTCCAGTTGAAAGTTTAATGCTTGCGGGATATGAGAGCTAATGCAAATCTAATGGCAGAAACAATTTTTTGAATAAATACCATTGTTTGTGTAAATTTCATTTTTCTATTTGCCTCAGGTTTACAAATAGTTGATCATATATTTTAAATAAACTAAGTGAGATTTTCTAAACTGATTTTTGGATGCCTGACTTGAGATACCTTTAAAAGGGCCTGATTTTCAGAATCTACTCCACCCTGCCATTGTCTCCATCTTGTTTTCCCCTTCACTGAAACTGAGGCTTTCTGACTGCTCTCATCCTCTACCCCCTCTATCTGTTCCAACACCTGTATCCCCTGCTAGCGCCTGATTTCTCCTTCCCCCATTCTCACCTCTTCCATTACCATTTGCCTCACCCTCTCACATTCCCCCGAGTCCCTCCAGTCACACTCCATCCATATTTTGGTCTCCCCCATCATAAAAAACCCCCACCGCACATCCCTCTCCTCTGTCCCTTTGCTTCCAAGCTCACTGAACATACTATCTGCTGCTGCTGCTGTCTGAAATGCTATTTTATCCAAGAGTCCTGTGGCACCTTATAGACTAACAGACTTTTGGAGCATGAGCTTTCATGGGTGAATACCCCCTTCGTCGGATGCATGTAGTGGAAATTTCCAGGGGCAGGTATATATATATATGCGAGGTTATCATTATCTCTAGCCTGCTTCTTGCTTGCATATATATACCTGCCCCTGGAAATTTCCACTACATGCATCCGACGAAGGGGGTATTCACCCACGAAAGCTCATGCTCCAAAACGTCTGTTAGTCTATAAGGTGCCACAGGACTCTTTGCTGCTTTTACAGATCCAGACTAACATGGCTACCCCTCTGATATTTTATCCAGCTCTATTCTATAACCTCTCTAGTCTGTCCGTCACCCTCGCTTCTCCACACACTAAAATCCCTAATGGTGACATTAGCTTGTTCTCCATTCTCATCCCTAGGTCTCAGAATATTTCCTCTCCAATGATATGGGGTTATTTGAGTAGCATTGTTTTCTCTGTCCACTCCCCCCAAAAAAGGAAAAACAAAAAAAAAGTGCTCTGCTGCTCCTTTTTCTTTAAAAAGTACTTGGCACTCATGAGCAATCCTACAGTAACAAACCATTTTGGATGAAAAAAATAGGCTGAGGAGTAAACCAACTTCAGCTTGAAGCTTCTGATATGGAAACATGAGTTAACATTATTTTCAGAATGCTGAGAACTAAACTGAGAATGCCCTTTCTAAAGGTTGCAAACTCAAGTCCTGCCCTTTTGATACAGCAGAGCATTTTTGTTTCTCTGTGTGGCTCAGCTGGAGTCTTGCCTTTCCTCACTGGTCTGCCAAGGAACTTTTGTGCTGAATCACTGACTAGTTCTACTGTATTTGGCTTGGACATGAGGACCTCCCCTGAATACTCCATCTCTCTTTCCTCACATTCCCTCCTCCCACCCCCACACACACTAATTGTTTCTTCTGTTTCCTGGGGCATTTTCTTAAGTTTTCTGGAGCTTGTGTAATATTTGTTCTCGGATCTGGATGTGCAACAAAATGAAAATCATCCCTGTGTGATCAATTTTTTAAGTGTTGCGTGCTTGACAGTGTTTAAGGAATTTTGGAGCAGTTTTTCTGCCTGCTTAGGGGTGGATAGTAGATCTTCTCGATACCTTCTTTCAGACAACTAAATATAAAACAATTCTCTGTCATATTTTTTATTCACTTTTTGAGCAAAGGTTTTTTTTTCTCCCTTTATTGCTTTTAGAGTAATAAAAATGATAGCGTAGTTGCACCTACACATTCTCCTCTCCCCACATTCCTAGAAAATCAAGGACCTCCGTCCTTTACCATGCCATAGCATAAGGATGAGGTGAAACCATGCTTTTAGTGCTTGTGAGAAAGGTAACAAGAACCCAATGAGTGGTCTTTTTTAAATGGAAGGCAGGCTTCCAGTCACAGTGACCCCTGGGCAGTAGAGTTCAAAACTTTTACCAGGCACATCACTAGTGAAGGGAACATTGAACTGTGGGATTGTTGCCAAAGGACTGATTACATCGGTACAGGTATATCTGCATCTACGCTGGTACACTGTGCCAATATAACAACACCAGCCGGAGGCTTATGTTGCATCTGAAAGGGAAATAACTGTGCCATCAGATGTGGAGGGTTGTGTGGTAGGATGTAAAACTATGTGTGATATTTCACCAGGCTATGAAAACAGAATACACATTTTTTCAATAGACCTTTCTAGTGTAGACCAGACCCGAGTGTCATCACCCACATTTTAAGAATAAGGGAACTAAGAACCGAAAATGCTAGTGACCTGTTGACCTCACCTGACCAGAGCATATGTGATTTGTTTAGGTTGACACAGGAAATCTTTGCCAAAGATGGGAATAAAAAACAATGGAAAAATCCTTGCCGCACTGAAGTTAACGATAAAACTTTCTAAGTCCCCTCTTCTCTAATTCTCCCACTGCCCTGTCTTGTACTTCAGACTTGAAGGAATCCTTTCCTTGTTCTACCTTAAGAGGTTTAGTTAGGAATGCGTCCTCTGAATCTCTTGTAAATGTTAGTTTTCAAGTGCAGCAAAGTACATTTCCTCGAGAATGACACATACACAAAAAAGGCAACTCTTGTCTGATATATGAAACCCTTCACTATTCATAAAATTTTTGAGAAAAGAGGAAATTGCTAAGGATTAGGTTTATACCACTTGAACATGTCTCAGAAGTGCTACTCTGTAAAGCTGGTCAAGCAAAAAAAAATGAAATCCCAATAGTATTTCAGAGTTTTGCATCCTGTAGTTTATTAAATTTGTCAGTAGAAGCAGCGAGGATTATGACAGCAGATTTATTAATTTTAGGAAATCCTGCCATGAAGGACCTATTGCTGGCCCTCTGATAGAAAATGCAGTGGATATATTTTGTGGAAGACTAGCATTGTGTTCCTGCAATGAAAGTTACCTGTTGCAAATAAATCCGTGTAGGAAATCCCTTGCAAGCTGCTTGCGTTGAAGTCGATGGTATTATGTTTTATGCATCCTCACATAAAGGAAGATTTTACGTAACAGTGGATGTTCAAAGACCTGACTGCAATGTACAGAATTAGATCAATCCCTTTGTTGTTTTAACCTGCAACATTAATATCTAGAAGCTTACTATTGCTAGTTTAAAGATTCATTCTTTACTCCTTCAGGACCTTACTCTCAATAGGAAGTGTCTTCAGTAGGACTTGCTGATCTCAACAATCCTCAGGATCAGCCGTCAGCAAATTCTTGGCATGTCTAGACTAGGAAAAGAGATTGTGTTTAAAACTGTGTTTTGAAACTTGATGGCTAACACGTTTTTAAGTAGGATCTATTTTCCTAGTCTAGGCAGGCCCTATGACATACTCTTTTTCCTTCCCTAAAGAAAAATTCTCTGTTAAGGTTATGAAATTCTTAGTTTCCCTTTTGTTATCATTAAAGCTTTGTTATACACCCCATGTGAGTCCTAGTTTTGTTGTTAGATGGTCATGTCTAACTTCTAAAGGATTGACATAGGATTAATTTATGCCAAAACTGAATATAAAAACTCACCAAGTATATTTGAAGTACGGGGCCAGAAAAACTGTACTGATTTCATCCCAGAAGAAACACCAACATTCACTACTACTTGCTCTTATGTATGATGTTTTATGTTTCTCTGAGGTTGTTTCTGGCAGGTCTAGACAGTGAGTTGGTATAAGGTACACATCACAGAGGATATTTGATTTACACATAGGAGCGATATCACATCTTGCAGGCCAATCTCCTCATAAACCACAGACCCCTCTGCTTCTTTCACTTAATTCAGGATTTCTGAATTTTGGAAAGAGGCTGAATGCAATACATTCACAGTCCTATGCACAAGCTGCAGTCAGAGAAGCTGTCCATGTGATTTTATATGCACAGTAGATAGGATGATAGTCCTGTTTATTTTCACATTTCTGAATCAGGATTCAGATATGAACAAGCATCAACAATAATACTTCTAAAGTCTGATCTACTGAGCTATTTCTTTATTTCCTTCTGTCTTTTCAGTATCTCATTTTCTTTTTCTCCTTTTCCTACCATTCTCACATACTCCTCTACCTGCAACTACAGGATCTCCCTGAAACGGCATAATTGTGTTGATGCCAATTCCGAATGCAAATACCATGAGATTGCCTTTCCTGTAGAATATCAAGTGCATTTCTTTTGGAAATACCAAGCCATCATGTTAATAAGTGTCTAGTGTTTTGGGCACTCAGTTTGAGACATCTTAGAAGTACCCTGATTTTCAGAAATCCTCACAGCACTCACCCTCTGAAAACAGAGTATTAGGGCACCCATAATCACTAATCAATTTGGAAGCTGTTGATCCATGGGAGTGACAGTCTCACAATATTTGTGCCAGTTCAGATTAGAGTTTACACTATATTAGTCACAAGAAATAAACTTGAGACCTGAATATAAAAGTGTTAATATAGCTCAGTGCCTTCCATTCCATTTCTGGCTAATTTGATCCTTCATTTAATTTGATGAAAATCTTAGAGACTAAATCTTTTGTATTAAAATGATACAATTTACATCTGCTTTTTTATCATTTTTGATCACATTAAGTAGGATTTTTTTTTATATTTCAGGCATACACTATAAAAATTGCTTTTTAAGGTAAAATTTATGAAGGTAGTTAAAGTAAAGGAGAGTGAGTTAGTGGCTTTTGGGAATAGACCTCAGCGACATAGATTTTCAGCTGGTCAGAGCTTCACTGACTTCATTTGGCTATGGCAGTTTACATCGGCTGTGGATCTGGCCCCAAGACTCCTTACTTAAAGGCAGCTGATGTAACCACTAGTTTATTGAAAATCAGTAAATTTGCTGGGCTAAGAAAATGCAGACTGATGTTGGGTCTCTCGGTTGCTCTGAGTCACACAGAAACAAACAGCAATCAGATTAATCTGATGAGATGGAGATATTATTTCTCAAACCCAGTACAGGAAAAAAAAGTCTTGCAGTACCACCAACAGATTGTTGCTTCATCCATCTGGAATAAATAAATTTCATTATGGTATTTATTATGCGAATATTGCAAAAAATAATATATAAACAAAAATGAAGGGTGTGAAAACCAGCCCAGTCTGAATCCAGGCATCTATTATTTTCCCCTTGTTGTTTTGATTTCTTGATCTGAATCTGTTTTTACTTTTATTTGAGGTCAGCCTTTAAGATGTCTATGCGAAAAACATGCCTTTATAAATACAGCTGGCATTTCATCTTGCAGCATGCATTCAGATGATCCTGACACTTTTAAGGGTCACTAATTCTTTGTTGAGTTTGCCTATGCCTGTTTAAGACATGTCAGTTACAGTACATGCTGTAAAGTACAGTCTGTTTAATTAACAATAGAGATGGGTCCAAGCCACAAAGACCTAAGTAGACCAGAAAGTAAAAATGAAGAAAATAAGATTGAGTTGGGCCAGAAATGCTAGTCTTTCTCTCAGTCTCACACATTGCTTTGAATGTGCAATGGTTGACTTATTTAAACAATGTGTGTAGCAGAGCAGTGGTGTGGGAATGGGGAGATGTGAGCAGCAGAGAATGTTGGCTGACAGCTGGGTGTTCAGGAGCTGGGTAGGAGACGTGTGGGAGGTCAGGAGAGCATCAGGGCATAGAAGTTGATGGTGAGTGAAATGGGGGAAGAAAGGGAGAATGTTGGACATTGTGGGTAAGGGAGGGTATCAAGGGATGGTGAGTGATAGGGATACATGTAAGGGCTGGGGCAGCAGGAATGCTGAATAGTGGGATATGGGAGATACTGGTTGGTGGAGGCTATCCTAGGCGTGATAGGGCAGGGTTTGGATATTGGGAGGGGGAGAAGGAAGTATGACTTCGGAGATATCGGAGGGCAAGTATAAGAGCAGGGGATACCATGGGTGTTGGTGAGGCTGGGTGGCAGTATGGTGGTGTGCATGGGGACATGGGAGAATAAGGATAAGGAATGTTGGTTTGCATGGGGAGGTAGGGGTTTTTGGACACAGAAGGAGAGTGGAAGACTGGGTGGTGGGCAAAGGGATATGGTGTGGTCTTGGGTAGAAGGACAAGCTTCGTAGGGGCTGCAGGAGGCATGGGATTGGTAGGGCAGCCGTGGGATATGGGAAGATAAAGAGGTAGAGTAGAGCAGGGACAGCAGAAGAGGTTTCTGTGAATATAGGGGATGGAGTATGGGGATTGAGGGGTTTATTAAAGCCTTGCTTGACCCCATGCTTGTTCTAGAGCTTTCTGCCTGCCCAAAGAAACCAGCTGTTCCTGGCCCCCCAATCTGTTTCTACAGCCTCCTCCATTTTCGCCCACAGCCAATCTCACTGTTTAACCCTCCTGATACTTTCTGGTATTTGGAGCTGGGCATTTCAACCAAGAATTGCAGTATGTAAATTACCCGAAGAGGAATGAAGATGGTTACTTAAGTTGCTTCTAGTGTAACACTAATATAAAAAATAGATACCATAATCTTAATGTCGCTTCAGTACAACTTAATTTCTTGTAATGTGCCTGTTCCCTGAGTTTTCTGAGTTTTAAAAATATGAAAAGTTTAATGGGTTAGCAACCAGCCATTTTTTAGCTAGATAGCCCTGAAAATATGATACTCAAACAGAGCAGTTTCTTAAAAGGTTCATTTTACATTAATTTAACTCATAAACTAACAGATTTACTTGAAAATACTCTGCAAATTCACTCTTTGATCACAGATTCTGAGCTGCTCATTTGGAGAAGGGAGACTGTTGTCTTCATTCATTATAAAAAGGATGAATCAGTGTTTGAAGTAAACAACTAAACTCACCCTTAACAGTGTTGGCATCACTACCTGTTCCATAATCCCTTACTGCTATTATTTTTTTATTTAATTGTATTTTTATTACAGTAGCACTTAAAAACCCCAAGCAAAATAAGAACCCTACCGTGGTTGACACCACAAAAACAAATTAATGTACATTTTTTACGAAATAGTGAGAAACAGCCCCTGTCCCAAAGAACATTCAGTCTGAGGTCATGATTCTGCAGTTGATAATGCATTGGCAGGCTGGCTACCCACATTCTATCAATTGTGGCATCAGGTCCTAAACTGACAGGACAGACCATCTGGGATCAGAAAAAAATATCCCCTCCTGGAAGCGTATTACATAACAGATCAAATAGGGTATGGGAAAGTGGATCCTATTCCTTTGAAGCAGGTTTGGCCACTTTGGGAGCTAGGATGCTAGACTGCTATTATTTTTGTGTGTTTGACATTAGTGCGTAAATGCTCCAATAAATATCAGAGCCCATTGTGTCAGGCACTATAAAAACACATAGGAAGTCCCTACCCCAAAAAGCATACAATCTAAACAAAAAGGACAAAGTGCTCATGGTCACAGAGCAGGTCAGCAGCAGATTCAGGAGCAGAACCTAGATCTTTGGAGTCCCAGGCCAGTTCCCTGTCCACTAGACCATACTGACTTTAAGATTAGGTTGACCTGTGGTCTGTGCTGATATAGATATTTTTATTTTTCTATTTATATTGGGTGCTCTGTGTGCATCCAGCTTGCCAGGTAGAAACATCCATAAGAAATAAATCAGAAGAGAGTCCACCTTTTTCCTCCTATTAAAAAGTTTTTTTATATTAAGTGTGAATGAAGCTGTAAAGGGAGAACTGTAATAGATAAATATACATAGTAGATTTAAATGCTCCCATGTCATAGAAAGCAGTCCCTCTTCCTTTTTAAGCCTTTTTTTAAAGGAATATCAGGGATTACTATAAGCAAAAATAACAGCTGTCTTTGAAATTAATTTTATACTTATATATGTACCTGTTAGAGATTATATTAAGGGGTGAAGTAATTCCTGGCATTCTTCAATTGATACAATATCTGAAAGTTAGGGGGAAAACATTAGAATCCAGGAAAACAACATAAGGTATTTTATTTTATGATTTTTTCCCCCTGCAAATGGATGAACAAGCATTACAAACATGCTCTACACCTGTAAGATCCAGTTATATGGCAAGTAACCAGGGAATATTGAGTGTGTTAAAATAAAATCTGCACATTGAATCAGGCAGAGAACAGCTGTCTTAGAAATCAGCCTGAGAATCGAAATAATCTATGAAAGGTCTTTAAGTTAGCTTTAAACACTTTTGCGTGCTCCCAATGCAGAAGATAGGCTCTGTGCTTCGTGAATTAAGAAAGCAGTTGGTATGGCTTCCTGGAATTGGAATGCCTTGTTAAGACTGAGAAGTTCAATTAAAATGTTGTTAGTAGAAAGCTGTGTAAGTCTTTGTGATATACTGCTTCACAATATGGGTCCCCATTTTATTAGGCTGAGTATTGTGTTCTCAATCAAATTAATGTCAAGCTATTAGGAGAGAGAGATACAGTAATTTCAGCAGCATGTTGTTTCTTTGTGAGCAAGAACTATGTTCCAATTTGCATGTTTGGGCAAAAGAATAGAAATAAGCTTTCCTGTAGTAATCGGATACTGTAAGGATAGTAGTAAGTTAAAAAGAAGTTGGAAACCCGATTAAAGCATAGGACTAGGGAGATAATTTTGGACTATAATGAATACTTGGCACTTTGATGCATTGAATAATACTGAGCTTGGAAGGAACCTACAGGCAAAAAATTGTTACTCAGACTAGAGTGAGAGTTCACTTATTATAGCACCTTTTATTTTTGTACTATGTAAACTGTCAGTGCCACGGAAATACTAAGGGCTTGTTTACATGTAAACTGGGACCAAAATGACTACATTAATTTTAATTCACTCCTTGAGTTATCTCAGTTTGCAGACTGCATGTGGACACTCTCCCGTTGGATTAAATATGTCCTATTTCAATTTAACGTAAATTGATTTTTTACTGATTTAAATTAAATTGAAAGAGGACACATTTAATCCAAAGTGAGACTTGCACTGAAGTAACTAAAGGTGTGAAGCAGAACAGATGAGTTATTTTGGTTCCTGTTTTTGTGTGCATAAACCATAAAACCTCTGGCAATTCAAGTACACCTCTACCCCGATATAACGTGACCCGATATAACACGAATTCAGATATAACATGGTAAAGCAGTGCTCTGGGGGGTGGGCTGCACACTCCAGCAGATCAAAGCAAGTTCGATATAATGTGGTTTCACCTATAACGCGGTAAGATTTTTTGGCTCCCGAGGACAGCGTTATATCGGGGTAGAGGTGTACATTTACATCCAATCTAAGGCTCCTTTACATTACCAGAGCAGTGTAAAGGAGTCTTAGTATAAATGAGAATTAGGTCTTCAGTGTTGGAGGAGACATTAAGGGCTTTAATAATATTTATCAGAACTTTTAAGAGAAAGCATTGCCAATTGTATGAGGTTAACTGGTAGCGGTGGGGGTGTAGATTGAAGGGATTGCAGTGAAAAAGCAGATTCTTGAGAGCAAAAGAAATATGATAAAATGAAAACCCACAAGTGCAAGTGGCAAAGGATCAAAGGTGTTGGGGTGTGTGGGAGGAAGGTGCTGCTGATACTTCCAGACATTCAGTGATGGAAAAATTCTGTTAAAAACCAGCACCTGCTACTTGAGATTAGAGCTTCAGAATTACACAATGAGTAAGTAAAAGCACTTTGCTTCACAGTTAAAGGGGAATAAGTGAAATGGCCAAAATATCAGGAGATGGAAAAAAACTGAGGATGGGGAATTTTTAATGAAACTGATGTGTGTGTATTTGAGATGGGATATTGCTTATGCATGGCTGGTTTCAATCTGATTTTAATTTTGACTCCCAGGCTTTTCAGTTGTCTTCTTGAGCGCAAAGCGTCTTTTAGTTGTAATATGGGGATAGGCAAAAGAGCTTTGGATGGCTTCCTAACCTTATGCCTCATTCCTCTTCATGGATGTGTCTGGCTCTTAAATTTCTGTTTCTTAATCCCCCGCTAGTCTTTTGTGGGTGAGGACAGATGATTTCTGACTCTTTCACTCTTTGCAGGGGAGAATGCAACATTGAAATCCTTGTCTGACATAAGAGAGGCTGGCAAATGTTGAAAGCCGCAAGAACTTAGATATAGAAGCAGCCTATACTTCACTCTCTCTCTCTCACCCCCCCACCTCCCCACTTTAGGTTGCCAACCCTCCAGGATTGCCTGGGAGTCTCCAGGAATTAAAGAGCAATCTTTAATTAAAGATAATGTCATGTGATGAAATCTCCAGGAATTTGGCCTATTGAAGTTGGTAACCATACCTCACTCCCAAATCAAACTGAAGGCTACTTGGTTTAAAGGCTGTTTCTCTGTACCCCACATTGCTTTGATATTTTCAACTAGCTGAGCTGAATATCACGTCAGGGACTGGCACGAGACAATGGAAAGCCAAAACAATTCCCTCTACTTCGGACTGAGACAGTATTGATCAAATTGTCAGTTATAAATTCATAGGAGTTTGGGCCAAATCTGGAATACGTCCTTTCCCTACCACACTCCCAAAGCTCAGATACAAATGCTGTGTCTTCTTTTAAGAATTTTAAGTGAAAATAAAACAGATGATTGTCTGGAATAGGAGGTAGCAGGAGAATGCAAGCCGTCTAAGAGAACTGCTTGAGTGCTTGTTCATTTTGCTTGCTCAATCAAAGGGCCTTATCACCTCTTGTGTATTTCTGCTAACAAAAAGAAACTCTTGGCCCAGATGTTCACAAGTGACTAATGATTCTGAATGTCTCAATTTTTCAGTGCCTAACTTGAGACATCTTAAAGGAGATTGATTTTCAGTGGGTGGGTGTTTAGCACTTTCTGAAAATCAGCCCCCTTTCATGTATCTCAGGTTGGCCACACAAAAACAAAGACCTCCAAAATCAGTAACCACGTTTCAAAATCTCAGCCAAAATTTTTAGCAGCCTGTGCTAAAGGAGTCTGAGCACCTTACCCAGAAATAACTAATTCAAAACAAAATACCAAATCCAAAATATCAAATCAAACTCCTCGTTTGCTGTGGAGAGTACCTATATAGTGTGGTTCTCCTGCAAATGTGTGGGAATCAGGGTAGGTAAAAAAATCAATGATTATTTTAAAATAAAAAAAATGGATTTTTTATTTAAACTTTTTTATTTTATTATTTAAATTATAAAATGTTTTTCTTTTTTAAAAAAAGGCTGTTTAAAATTAAATCTGAATTTGATAGACTATATGTTACGGCCTAAACTAATTACAATTTAGTTCCAAATGTGAATCATGTTTTGATAAAAGAAGTTTATGTATCCAAAACATTTAAGGTTTGGTTTAATAAAGATTTGATATGCTGTTTTGTGTGTTTAAGCTTGATATAAATCATGAGCAAAAAGTTAATTATCTAGTAAATAAGCAGTATATCTTTCACCATTTTCTAATGTACTAAAATGTCCAATTAATAAGACTCTGGAAATATTAAGCTGTATAATTTCTTATTAAATATATATAGTGATAGTTTACCCTGCTAGATAGCAAAAAGAGCAGCATGGGGCCCCAGAGGTGTAGTGAATAGGCCCACCAGTGTTCACTAGCCCAGGCCCCTAGCTGCTGAGTTGGTAGTGAAGACCTCCGTGGTTTCAGTGGTAGATAGAAGTGTTATGTTCTACAACAGTGTAGCAAGCGTGTGGTGGATTAACCACTGGACCAATGAGGGCCATGCCCAGGGGCCCTGACCAATTGGGGGCCCCCCAGAAAAATGGGCACCCTGCACCTGGACCCACTCTGCTGGGCAGGACCGGCACTAGGGGTTTGAGCGCCCTAGGCGCACGGCCATTTCGCGGCCCCGCACGCTCGTCCCCCGGCTCCGCAGTCCTGCCTGTGGACGGTTGGCTGCTCCCGCGGCTCCGGTGGAGCTGCCGCAGTCGTGCCTGCGGGAGGTCCACTGCAGCCACGCGAGCAGCCGACCGTCCGCAGGGACGACTGTGGCAGCTCCACTGGAGCTGCCTGCCACCTCCTCCGGCAAAATGCCACCCCCTAATAATGCTAGGCAATTGCCTAAGCTGCCTAAATGCAAGCGCCGGCCCTGCTGCTGGCCAGAGGGAGTGTGGTGGGGTAGGGCCAGCCCCCATGCCCCGGCCCCATTTCCCTGACAGGAGTGCAGGGGAGGGAGCGGAGGGGGCTGCTGGCAGAAGGAGTATGGAGGGTCCCCCACTTGCTCTGGCCCAAACCCCTAATCCGCCTCTGAGCAAGTGGATGCAGGCATAGTAGTTGTCTGCTACTATAGAAAGCACATGGAATGATTCCACATCAACAGCTATAGACTACAACCTAGCTCCCGCCAATTGTCTTGTGAGTGCATGCCACTGGAGCACAGGTGAATGGGTGAGAGAGCGTGGATGGTGCAACACAACCATTACCATTAAAACCAATTCATGTGTATGTTCTGATGATGGAGGAAAGTCTTACAGTCATGGGTGAGTGGTGAAGCAACAGACATGATCACGATTGCAGTTGTAGTCACAGATTTGCATGTAGGTGGCTCACAACACCAGTTATAATAGCTTTGTGGAATATTTGCATTTTAAGCGACAGCCCTACCACCAGCTGACCTGAGAGAGGCACATCGCTTGTTACAAGAGAACTCACCAGGTATAGGGATGACATTGCCACACCCAGTGAAACCAGATTTAGTGCAAAGGGCAGTTCACAGAGATTGGTCCAGGGTACATGCTTTTCTGGCAAGGTCATCCATCTTCAGAGCCCCGACAGGCTCTGCCTTAACAACTCCATTGTTTCCAAGCTTGAAAGTCTACCTAAAGGCGTAAGTGATCCTCTATTTTATGGTTCTACAATTGCCATTGAAACGTAAGTGGTACGTTACCATCATCAGTGCTTATGCTCTGACCGTGACAAATGCCAACCATGAGAAAAAAAATGTTCTGTAGTGACTTAGGCAAACTTATCATGTCTACATCAGCATCAGATAAACGGATTATCATGGGGGACTTTAATGCAAAGGTTGGAAGTAATGCAGTAATCTGGTGGCTTGCCATTGGACAGCATGGGATTGGGAGAGAGAATAGCAATGGAACTCTGCTATTTAATGGGGACATCAAACAGCAATTAGCAGTCATGAATACCTTTTTCTGCCTCCCAGACAAAAAGAAAATGTCACATATGCACCCACTATCCAAACAGTGGCATCTTATCAACTACGTCATCGTCTGCTGGCGAGATCTACAAGATGTACAAATCACTGCAGCCATGCACAGGAAGACTGCTGGAGAGTTCATTACATGATTCTCTTCAAACTATTATTAGTAATTTGACCAGTGCGTCGCAAGTCATCATCTAAACCAGTCAGGTGGCTCAACTTACAGTGAATACAAGATCAAGCTACACAAGCACAGCTCTGTTATAACGTTACTTTGTGTGACCCTGCTGGCTTGTCTACTAGTGCTAATATAAACAGTGAGTGGACAACTTTTTGTGACTCTGTATATTAACCTGCTTTCACCATCCTGGGTACCACAAAATGATGTAATCAAGATTGGTTTGATGAGGGGCTGCTCTGCAGGGGCAAGGAAGCAGGCGGGTGGTGCAGGTGGTGGGAGCGCCGTGAGCATGGGCCGGAGGACTCAAGAGAAGCACCGGTGGGCTGCACAGCCGGCCAGAGAGAAGCAGCGCTTTGAAGGGGAAACTGCTGCTTCTCTCCAGGTGCATGGCTGCCCCTGCTCCATGTTCGCAGGGCCACATTCTGAAATGGGCTGGGGTGTGTTTGTGTGGATAGGGGGTGGGGTGCCGGGGGGTGGTTAGGGGCATGGGGTTCCGGGAGGAGGTGGTCAGGGGACAGGGAGGGGGGGTTGGATGGGGGTGGGGTCCCATGGGGCAGGGGGTCCTGGGAGGGGGCGGTCAGGGGACAAGGAGCAAGGGGGGTTGGATGGGTCTGGGGTTCTGAGGGGGGCAGTCAGGAGGCGGGAAGTGGGAGGGGTGGTTAGGGGGTGGGAGGCAGACTGTTTGGGGGAGGGTACAGCCTCAATACCATTTTGCAACCCTGATGTGGCCATCTGGCCAAAAAGTTTGCCCACTCCTGTGCTATATTGTCAAATGAAGTTACCATAGACAAGGAGCTGATAAGTCATATCGACAAAGCCAGTTCATAATTTGGCAGAGTATCAGGCAGAGTCTCGAATCAACATGATATTAAGTTTCAAACCAAGGTAAAAGTCTATAAAGCAGTTGTGCTGTCCAACTTGTTGTATGCATATGAGACCTGGACCTACTATGGGCATCACGTTAAGCTTCAAGATAAGTTCCATTTATGACATCTGCATGCCATGCTGAGCAACAAATGGGAAGAGAAAGCTACCAATAATAAGGTTCTGGAATGTAGTTGCTCCACAGGGATTGAAGCTATGCTTGTTGCATCACAGTTATGCTGAACTGGTCATGTGTTGAGGATGGACAACACCAGAATGCCAAAGCAGTTGCTGTATGGCGAACTTAAAATGGGCAACTGCATATAAGGAGGGCAGAAGAAATGCTTCACGGACACTGTGACAGGGTCTGACTCACCACTATGTTGCCTCCTAATCGCTGTCCCAGGGATTAGCTCTGTTAGCCAGTGCGCCACCTTCTGGTGATATCTCACCACTGTCACTTCTGCTCCTGGACCTGTGTCATTCCAAGGACCATGAAGACCTCTTCAGGACACAGCCCTCCTGCTGTGCCACAGTCTGTGCTGCCCCGTTCTGGGGGAATGTAACACAGTCTGAAAATCCAGCCACTTCCTCAGTGGTGAGTGGGGGAGAAGGAGGAACTTGGGCCCACCCGCTACTCCAGGTCCCAGCCCAGGGACCCTGTAGATGGTAGCCACATGCTGCTTGCCCTCCAACCTCTCAGTACCTTTCCCTGGGCCACTTCCCCGCAGCTCTAGCACCTTCTTCACCCTTTACCTCAGGGCCTCAGCATGCTAGTCTTAGCAGCGAGCCAGGAGCTCGCTGTCACTCCCCGATCCTATCCAGCACTGCTCTCTCCGAGGTGCCAGCCTTCTTCCTTCTGCAATGCAGCGAGTTTTCCGTCCTTGAGCTCCAGAGAGCAACTGAAGCTGCTCTGTTCTGCAGCTCTTCTTATATGGGCCTGCCCAGCCCTCATTGGCTGCTCCTCGCAGCCCCACTCCTCTTGGTTGCTTTCTGTGCAGCCTCCCTAGGACTACATTAACCCCTTACAGGCCAATGTGGGGTCAGTGCTCCATCACAGACACACTGAAGCATAAATTGAAACAGTGCAACATTGACATTAATAACTGGAAATTATCAACAACAGATAGATCACACTGGCCAGCAGCAGTCAACAATGGAGTTACCTGGTTTGAGATTAATCACCATATGGACCTTGAGGCAAAGAGGCCAAGACATAAACAGCAGCAGACTCATCATGCACAAATTGTAATTTCTTCCTTGGCATTAAGCTACCTATGCACTTCATGCGGAAAGGACTGTCACTTGCATATTGGCCTTTTTAGCTCACAAGACGTAATACTGTCATCAGCATTATCTTCAGTCACAGAAGACAACAAAAAAAGCAAACAGATGTACTAAGCCTAGTGTTAAGGCTCTATTTAGTTGTAAATCAACATATTTCAGTGATTGTATCTACCGATGAGAATGCATCTTTCTTTAGACAATAACTTAAGTACAAATGGGAAAGTCGATTAATATTGATTATTTAAACTGAGGCTTTCTACTTGGTGATTTTAAATCAATCCACCCTGTATGGAAGAGTGAGCTCTGCTCAGTCAGATTCAGTTGTCTTGTTTGGACATACAGTTTCAAGAATTTCCATGAAACTCATATTTGTATAGGTTGGTGGGTTGTCATTTACAGTGAAGACTTGCAGTGATCAGAATTTGTTGGCTGTTATACAGATGAAGTTTATAGCTGATTGAAAAAAATGTGACTAAACTTTTTTCTGTTAGAAAATGCTGTTTCGTCAACATTGAAATGTTTTATGGAAATGTATCAGTTTTGATTAAAATTTCTCAATGGGATCTCTAGATGTTACCGTAAAAGAAATAATAATGTCTAATCTAAACAAAAAGGAGAAGTTTTTTTTTAATTTGATAAAAATCCCCAAACTTCCAGCTCATCTTCAAAAAAGGCAAAAATCCAATTTGTTTTTCCTTTGCAGGTCACTTTTAAGGAACAATTTCAAACAACTAACAGTGCTTTTGTGTCACTTCTGGAATTAAATTATATTTAAAAAATGTGTATGTGTATGGTATTTGTTGAAAGTTCTTTGACATAAAATCAATATACCAAAATCTGGCATTCACAGGAAATTACTTTGACATATTCTAATGAAAAGCAAGGAACATAATTAATAACTGACTGTAATATGTGTATTTGCTACAACAGGCAAAAACCCTGACATTTCATTCAAAAAGGCCTTTCTCAAGGAGGAAAAATAAAAAATGTAAAGGTGTTTATAAATTGACGACTATTGAAACAGTTCAGTATTATTTATGGATGGTATCACAGTTCATACTGTATATAACTGCTGGTATTTCATGTCTGGTTGTGGTGTTATGGATGTCTTGAAACTTGTGTGATGGAGGCATCCAAAAAAGATCTGACCAGCTAGTCTGATAGCTTGTGTCCCGTGTCTGGCCATGACCAATGCTAACTGCATCAGAACTCACGATTCACTTGTCTCTTTCAAGTAACACTGTGTTGTTAATTATGGATTCGGTCAGAGAGTGGGTTCCAACTCTAGGGTCAACAGAGAAAAAAGCCCAGAGCTGAGAATGAAAAAAAGACATGTTCTGGCACCCAAGCATAGTCTGGGTGAGTCTTCAGTATTTTAAGCTACTTTGGATGCTCTTCCACCTTGTCCCAACCAAGATTTTTTAATTAATCTATCATTCATGGCTGAAAAGTGGATGATATGGCTATCCATTTGTTTGGGGAAAAGAACATGAGTACGTGTGGCACCTTAGAGACTAACAAATTTATTTCAGCATGAGCTTTCATGAGCTACAGCTCACTTCTTCGAATGCATAGAATGGAACATACAGAGAGGAGATATTTATACATACAGAGAACATGTTTGGGAGTCATTCCTGAGTGTGGAGAATGTGCCCAACATGGGTAAACTATTTGCACTGAGCATCTGTTCCTGTTTATTTATTGTTTTTATTGTTTTTTTTCAAATACAACAAATATATCAAAGCACAAGATTAATCATAATACATAATATAAGTAAAGAGGGTTAGACTAAAGGACGGGGAGGGGAAGTGATATATCTATTTAGAGGATCTGCGTTAATCATAGACCTCTAAAAAATCTGCCAAAACTGCTTTGAATTTTTTGGGCATGCCCTTTCTGCGGAATCCCAGTCGTTCATTGGCTGTGAGGTCAGCCATATCACTGAGCCAGTCATCAGTGTTTGGTGGAGAGCAACTGTTCCATTTTTTCAGGATTAATTTTTTAATGACCAAAGCTGCACAATGGAACCACATCGTCTTGTTACCAGGTAACCTCCATGTATCAGGAATATATCTAGGAACAAAACTTAGGGTGGAGGGCTCCAATTTAGCATCCAATATGAAATTGGTCCTTTGACCCATCTCATACCAAAATTCTTGATACAGGGACACGAAAGGCATTACATTTCCAAAAGTGGTCAGTGTTTATGAAGCCCACTGAAGCCTGTCCCTTACATAAAATGTTAAACCAAAATTTCAGAAATTCTTTGTCTTGAGACCACTACATAGGATTGAGGAATTTTTTTTAACAGTTTGATGAATTCATTCCAGTTGTGATATTGGACTTCCTGTGGGTCCTTAATCTTGAAGATTTTAATTTCTAGTGCAAGCATGACACGGGTTCATTTACTGAAAAGTGTTTCATCCTGCAAGATTGTTGTTTTGGAAATTATAAGCTGCTTTGTTTATAAGTTTATAATTTGTTTGGTCAAGGTTAAGTGTGAAGTTGAGGGACATGTGGACAGAAATTATATATAGATACATGACATTTTTTACTGGGCTTTTGTTGTGGATACAGAGCTGAGACTGACCTTGTCAGTGTCTTAAATGCTGTGCTCACTCTGTGTGCAAGCAGAGTAATGAGGAAACTGTTGCAGTTGGTAGATTCTTCTGCAGAGTTTGATACTCTAGCTCAGTGGTATTCAATTTCATTTTCTGGGGGGTACAGGTAAGGCAATGTCCAAATCTTACAGGGCCAAAAGGCTGCCCAGGTGCTTGCTCGCTAGTGAAGGCACACCAGTTCTTAACCTAGCTAGCAGAGATTGGCAATGTATGATTGGCTGATTTTTGAACGGCATGCAGACTGCTAGTCCAATCAGGGACATGTTTGAGGATGCACTTCAGTTTATTTTCCTTCTGTTTACCATCATGCTATGTACAGGTAAAGTCTGTTTATCCAAATTCCAATTAATTGAAAATCCTCATTATCTGAATGAGCAGTATGTCCCCCCCATTCTCATTTGGGTAATCAGGATTTTCAGTCCCAAAAGTGGTGAGAGGGAGGGGAGTAGCTGCAGGAGACAGGAGCCTTCTTAGTACTGCTTGAGGGGGAAAGATGGGAGGGAGAGGGGAGCAGTGGGGGAACTGGGAGAGACCTACGGCAGCAAGGGGTCATTCCCCACAGAGTCCATCCTGTTCCTGCCTGTCCTGCCTGTACCCGGCTCCTGCTCTCAGCTGGAGTCTGCTGTAAGGACAGCCCTGCTACTTGGCTCTAGCTCTGACCAAGGACGGCCCCACTATTCAGCACTGGCTCTGCCCCAGGTTACTGGCAGCTCCAGCTCCTATGCTCTGCTGCCCAGTTCCAGCTGCATCATCATCATGCTCTGACCCACATCTTAGCACCCCACCCCTACCCAGGCCAGCACCTGCCAGGTCAGAGGACACTCTGCAGTCAGGGCCCAGGGAGGGAAAGGGACCACCTAGCAAGTGAGGCCTTCAGTGAGTGCCTTCTGTTTGACCCGCTGGGTGTCAGCTGTTCCTTCCTGCTCCCTGCCGGGTGCGCCATTGTAAGGGTGGCCTCACTTCCCGGCTCCATCTGGCCAGGGGCTCCTGGTGGCTCTGGCCCCTGTGCTCCCCTGCCACGCAGCCCTTTTCTCAGCCTGGCTGCAGAGCTTCCTCTGAGCCAGTAGGTGCCAGCCTGGGTGGGGGCTGGGGGAAAGCACTCAGAGATGGGTCAACTTGGGGATGGTGCAGCTGGGACCAGCAGAGAGTGCAGGGGCTGGAGCCCAGGATGAGCCAGAGCCGGGTAATGGGACCATCCTTATAGCAGAGCCCTTAGCAGGGAGTAGGATGGAACAGGTTGGTGGGCCAAACAGAAGGCCTGGTGCACCAGATCTGGCCATCTCTTGCATTTGTCCTTATTGCTCAGTTAAATAATAACAAATAATCACAAACCTCAACCTAAACATTTTCCTGACCTTGGCTGTCCCAGGCACTGATTTTCTTTGTTTCAAAGACACTCTGACTCCTCTTATGTCCTGGGTTGGAGTTAGTGGGACCCACCTTCCAACATGAGTTATTTGTGGAGTTGTGAAGTTATTTGTCTTAGTGCAAGGTTCTAAAACCTCAGATTAGGATGATTCTGCAGAAGAGGCCTGCTTTCCTGAGCAGTGTCATGGTGGTATAGGCCTGTCATGGAATTTTGGGTAGTGTTCCTCAAGCCTGTTTTGGCTTTGGTTCTCGTATATTTCTGTCAGGTTTGGGTCATCAATATTAAAACAAAAGCAGTTATATATAGTATCATGATCATGGGCAGATGTTAGATACTGAAATGTAGTTAGGGTGAGCAGAATAGGGACAGTCCCAATATTTGAAGCTTTGTCTTATATAGGCGCCTATTACCCCCAACTCCCCTCCCGATTTTTCACACTTGCTTTCTGGTCACCCTGAATGCAGTCAAGGCTGATTTTTACCATCTTCAAAAATATTGTCAGACTGTAGCCAGTACCTGGGCTGAATATTCGTTATGCTAGCTATTGTACAGTTCTTGCACGTGGTCTGTTGTTGTGGCGCTCTGCTTTTGTGCAACTGATGTTGGGCTGCTTCAATATGCTGTAACTTGGGCTGCAGAAAAACTCGGATACGGTGCCTGAGGCAGGTGCAAAATGCTACAGCATTGTTCTTGGGAAGAAGCGACGGTGATTCTGTTTATTAACTACCGCATACTTTGCTCTGCATCTCTGAAGGGATTTCAGTTTAAGAGGTTAACTTTAACTTCTAATACCTGTAATAAATTGAGTCAGAATTATCTTACTGAGCTTCCAGCAGCCGATATAGTGTACCAACTCAGAATGGCGAAGGGTTTTATCTCTTGTTGCTTGCAGGTAATTGGAGTGTTTGGTGCTCAAACTATGACTTGGACAGGTCTTATCTTTGCTTCTGCAGTCCTTCATCTCAGAAATGCCCTATGACATATTCCAAGGAGTGCCATATATTAAACCTTTTTTTTTGAATAGACACTTAATTTTAATTCTCTGAGGCTCTTTCTATGGCATGATGATGTTTCAATGGTTTTATCTTATGTTTTAATGTGTCTGATGTGTCTTAGCTTTATTGCTTTGTTTGGCGCCTGGAATTCTATGGCAGATAGGCGTCAAATAAATAGAATTTATTATGGTGATGTTGAGTTCAAGTACTGGGGAGGTTGGTGAGACAGCTTAGTACTGTAGCTATCATCATTTTAACTGATATAAAGCTTGACTAATTGTTGCATTATTAAGCCTTGAAGATTAAGCAGTTTCTGCAGTGTATATCTTAGCAATGTGCCAAAGAAGTCAAAATAAAGCCACTGTAGTGTAGAATTTCAGATGTAGTAAAATAAATGGTTAGTTTGTGTTTACTTGAGACTGAAAAATGTGGCACCTAAATCCTAATTTAAAAGAAAAAAAAGTCATATCTAAGCAACTGTTTTTTACTTCACTATTTTCTTCACGTGGTCTTTCCCATTTATTACACAACACTAATCCATTGAGGTGGAGTGGAGTGATTAGAGCCAGGGGCTTGGAGTCAGGATTCCTGTATTCTACCTGCAGCTCCCTTTTGGACCTCAGTCCAGTATCTATACTACTGCATGGCACAGCAAACCACTAACACACCACCCATGGAAGCTGTATAACCTTGATCAAGGCAATTCACCTCTTTGTGTCTCAAGGGGTAGTAATCATTACCTCAAAGGTGAGTTGTGTTTAATTAACATTTGTATATTATTTGACTGGCTGATTTCTGGAATTGGGTTCTTTGAAGAGTTGGGAATGATGTCCACTAGGAGTCTAGGATTGCTAAGGCCTAATTCTGCAGCCTTTACCCACCCTTAACTGACACTGAAGTAAAGTGGAATTTTACATGAGGAAAGTACATGGGATCATTAATGATGGATCATAGGTAGCCTCTGTGAATGGATGTAGCTAAATTTAGAACTATATAAAAATGAAATGCCATATGTCTAATGATATACCAAATAATAAATGATCAAGGAATGCATATATTTTATGATTACTGTGTAATTTTCTGTGTAGTGCTAGTCTGTAATGTAACTTTCTATAGAAGATACTGAGCTATATTAGTTTTCTATATACTGTACATTTGATTTCTACAAATTCTTAGATTACGATTTGACTGCACAGCAAAAGAGAATAGAAGTACCTATTTACAAATTAAATGTAACAACCTCACTTTTATCCTTAAAAATGCTATAACTTGGTATATGTTACAATTTAGAGTTGCTTATATCTGGCTTTAGAATTTCTGATTTGGTACCAGTTTTCCTGAATTAGTTTAGACTAATCTGCAGAATCTCATGAAACTTTTAAGTGTATAATTTGTCTGTTTTTAGGTAAAATAAATGCATTTATATAATTTCTTGAAATCAGGCATGCAGCCACTTTTAGGAATAGCTCAGAAATGGGACTTTTTTTTGCACCAAAGATATTGTTTTCGTAAAAATCTTGTAGTATGATAACTAGACTGTATCTGGGATGAAGGAATCCCTTTAAGCTCCTTTGTCATCAAACTGATTACTGTCTGTGTGTTCTCTGTTTCTACAGTGCCTAGCATGTTACATGACTGTGGCCACTTGGCACTATAGAAATAATAATAAAAACAACAAGTATTATTTAATGTCAGCACTAGGGCTGTCAAGCGATTTAAAAAATTGCGTGATTAATTGTGCGGTTAAATAACAATAGAATACCATTTAGTTTAAATATTTTTTGATGTTTACTACATTTACAGATATATTAATTTCAATTAGAACACTGAATTACAAAGTGTACAATGCTCACTTTATATTTATTTTTTATTACAAATATTTGCACTGTAAAAAGGAAAAAAAATCTATTTTTCAATTCACCTCATACAAATACTGTAGTCCAATCTCTTTATCATGAAAATTGAACTTACAATTGTAGAATTATGTACAAAGAAACCTGCATTCAAAAATAAAACAATGTAAAACTTTAGAGCCTATAAGTCCACTCAGTCCTACTTCTTGGTCGGCCAATCACTCACACAAACAAGCTTGGTTACAATTTGCAGGAGATCATGCTGCCTGCTTCTTGTTTACAATGTCACCTGGAAGTAAGAACAGACATTTGCATGCCACTGTTGTAGCTGGCGTTGCAAGATATTTATGTGCCAGATGAACTAACGATTCATATATCCGTTCATGCTTCAAATACTATTCCAGAGGACGTGCTTCCATGCTGATGATGGGTTCTGCTTGATAGCAGTCCAAAGCAGTGCGGACTGACGCATGTTCCTTTTCATCATCTGAGTCAGATGCCACCAGCAGAAGATTGATTTTCTTTTTTGGGGGGTTGGGTTCTGTAGTTTCCGCACCAGAGTGTTGCTCTTTTAAGACTTCTAAAAGCATGCTCCACACCTCGTACTCACCTTGGGTCGAGTGCTGTAGCTATTTTTAGAAATCTCACATTGGTTCCTTCTGTGCATTTTGTCAAATCTGTTATGAAAGTGTTCTTAAAACAAACGTGCTGGGTCATCATCCAAGACTGCTGTAACATGAAATATGTGGCAGAATGTGAGTAAAACAGAGTAGGATATATACAGTTCTCCCCCTAAGGAATACAGTCACAAATGTTATTGATGCATTATTTTTTTAACAAGCATCATCAGCATGGAAGCATGTGCTTTGGACTGGTGGCTGAAGCATGAAGGGTCATATGAATATTTAGCGTATGTGGCATGTAAACACCAGCTACAAAACCTTGCAACTCCGGCTACAAAAGTGCCACACAAATGTCTGTTCTCACTTTCAGGTGACATTGTGAATAAGAACCAGGCAGCAGTATCACCTGTCAATGTAAACAAACTTATTTTTCTTAGTGATTGACAGAATAAGAAGTAGGACTAAGTGGACTTGTTGGCGCTAAAGTTTTACACTGTTTTGTTTTTGAATGCAGTTACGTAACCAAAAAAAAATCTGCATTTGTAAATTGCACTTTCACAATAAGAGATTGCACTTCAGTACTTGTATCAGGTGAATTGAAAAATACTATTTCTTTTGTTTATCATTTTTATAGTACATATATTTGTAATAAAAATAATAATATAAAGTGAGCACTGTGCACTTTGTATTCTGTGTTGTAATTGAAATCAATATCGAAAATATAGAAAACTATCCAAAAATATTTAATAAATTTCAATTGGTATTCTATTGTTCAGAGTGTGATTAATCATGATTAATTTTTTTAATTACGATTCATTTTTTTGAGTTAATTGCACAAGTTAACTGCGATTAATTGACAGCCCTAGTCAGTACCCATTTTCTTTTCTTTCTTTATGGTTCTTATATAAAGCCCACTGATGTCAATGCAGACTACTACAGGTTTAAAATAACATCAGTATTTACACAGCCAAAAAACCAAAGTGCAAACAGAAGACAATTAACTATGTAAGTCCTATGAATGTTTTCAGATTTTTGTTCATACAGAAATTTGCAGTCATAGGGCATTTCTGCTATGTAAAAGTACAATGTAAAACTAGTATCTTCCTATGTTTCTCCATGTTTATTCAGAATCATAACTGTGACAAAAATAATTTTTTGCTATTTATAATTGTTGCTGGTCAAAATTTGGAATTTCCTATCTCTGAGAAATTCTGACATTTAAAAAAAGATTTGGTTTTGTTTCAGAATCAAATTAGCCATTTTGAAATTTCCAATATCAAAATTTTCCTGTTTCTTGCTTACAATTTCACCTAAAAGTGAGAACAGACATTCGCATTGCACTTTTGTAGCCGGTGTTGCAAGGTTTTGTAGCTGGTGTTTACATGCCACTTATGCTAAACATTCATATGCCCCTTTATGCTTCGGCCACCAGTCCAGCGGACATGCTTCCATACTGATGATGCTCGTTAAAAAAATTTCCAATATCCAAATAGCTTCATTTAAGAAAAATCAAACAATTTTGGTTTGCATCATTTCAAAAGAAAATCAATCAGCTGCCCTGACTTCTGTGAAGACCCCAGGTAGTCCTGACTCCTCTCTCTGGCTTGGATTCTCAGAGCTTTCAGGATCTTTGGTATGTCCTGCAGACAGACCCCTGCTAGAGCCAAGGCATCTAGGCTCCCGGCTCTGCAATGGGAACCTATAAGCCTTGGGGTCCCCAGCCTCAAGGCAGGCCACCTAGCAGGTATTCTCCAGAGCTGCGGACCCTGGAATTTCCAGGTTCTTCAACAGCCCACCAGGCAAACTGTAGGAAACTAGGCAGGTTTCTGACAGAAACCGTTTGGTAGGAAAAGTTCTGTTGGAATCTTTGCCTGTCTTTCATTGAACATTTGCCGAAATTGAAACGTTTCCTTGAAATATTTCAGGTTTGATGAATTGGCATGTTCTGTTTAAAAACAGTTTCTTTGGAAAATTCCTGACCAGTGCTGCTTGCCACTTGTGTTATCCCTACAGAACAGAGACGGATGGTATTCCTTCTTCAGTAAATTCCGTTGGACAGTTTATTATGTTTGTATTTTAGGGCCGCTCAGCAACATCTCTGCACAGCCATTGCTTGCTTTGGGTTTTGAACAGGTGTCACCGACAGCAAAGATTTGTGTGTAGAACCTTTATTACTAGTGATGATGCACAGGAAGGAAAGGACTCTGCTTGACTTTCAGCTCCAAGTTGAATTTGCAAGCTGGAAGATAGGATAAAAGTCTAGCTACTTGTCAACTGAGTACATTTGCCCTGAAAGTCAGTGAATAAATGTTACATTTTTTCTCCCTTTTTTAATCCACTCCAATCCAAAAACACACTTACAAAATGTCCTACTGGAAGTCATGGAAAGACAATAAATATGGAACCCCAATGTCATTTTTACAATCTCTTTTCAGAGGAGAACTGTACTTAGAATCTTAAGTAGTTATTCTTGCTATACTTATCAGAACATTTTGTATTTGCTGTGTTTATGGATGAGAGTAGATAAAATGGAAGGGAGAAATGCATGATTTATGTGGGAGCTAGAAAGGCCTTAGGGATGGATTTGGAGAAGGGTATACTTGCATGCAAACAATTATGTAGTTACTGAAACTCAAAGACTTATTTAAGGATCGATCATTTGGCTAACATCTGGAACCTGTAAGAAATTAAAAGCAGACATTGGTATGCAATATTCTCTTCTCTCTGAACAAGCACATTAGATTAATATCACTTTGGGTTCCCTCTGGTTATCTTTCATGCCCACACATATAATCACTCTTCTCTTCCATAAAATATCTTTCACCTGTTGCAGTTTATCACAATTAAGAGCCTAGTTTTGCAATGTGTAACCTAAGTGGGCATTCCTCTTCCACATTTTGACATTTAAATCAGCATGATTGCTTGTGAATGCTCTTTCGACGTGCCATAAGGCCAGTTTAGAGTTTGAGCTAGCATAAGATTTTCTAAAAATTATAATGATCATTTTCTGATACAAAAGCATGAGGCAATTCTATTTTAGACTTCATTATGGTGGCTAAATATGAATTAATCACTGGACTGTAATTTTGCATTTAATATAGGCAAACAGAGGATAGTCCCATCCAATAATATATATGATTGGTGCTTCCAAAGGGCTACTCTCCCAAAGATGAGGAAACTGATGAACAAAATGGACTCGGAAGAAAAATCCAGAAAGAAAAATGTGAATTAAAATCGGGAGTTCTTTCAGACAACTGTATTAGATGGCCAAAAAGCCACAATTACATAGTCAAGAAAGAGGATAACTGTGGGTTAAAGTCCATCCTGATCTGGTGGAGAAGCGAAGGCAGCAATTAGCTACAATAACAAATGGAGAAAAGAGGAACCAGATAACAATCAATATATACTACAAGTAATGAAGTGTAAAAAAATGATAAGGGAAGCTAACGACATCAGGAAAAATTCATGGCTATCAGGGTTAGGACGACAAGAAGGAATTTTATAAAGTATATTAGGAACAAAAAAAAATCCTAACAACTGTATGGGCTGATTACCAGATGAAGCTGGTAAAATAAGGAGGCAGAAAAGACAGACGTATTCAATAAATATTTCTACTCTAAATTTGGACAGATGCAGGATGATATATTATTTTCACAAGAGGACGATGAAGTATTTTCCAGTCCATTAATAACTGAGGAGAAGTTAAATGGCATCTACTAGGAATAAACATTTTTGAATCAGTTGACACACAAAAATTGCACTCAGGAATTCTAAAAGTGTTGGCTAAGGAGATGTCTGGCCTGCTGATGTTAGTTTTTAATAAATCTTGGAATACTGGGAAATTGCAGAAGACCAGAATAGTGATAAAGTTGTGCCAGTTATTTAAAAAGGCAAGCAGGACAAACCATATAACTGCATTCCTGTTAGTCTGACATCAATCCTGGGTTAAATGATGGAAAAGCTGATACAGGATAAAATTGATAAAAATTAAAGGAATATAATTAATGCCAGTCAACACAGTTTTATGGAAATTAGGTCTTGTCAAACATAGATATTATTCTTCAATGAGATTACAAGTTTGGTTAATAAAGGTAATGGCATAGACATAATATAATGTAAGATGTCTGATTAAAAATTAGCACTATGCAGTATCAATAAAATACACATTAACTGAATTAAGAATTGGCTAACCAACAGATCTCAAAAATTAGTTTTCAGTGGGGAATCATCACCAAACATGGATATTTCTAGTGGGGTTCCACAGGAATCAGTACTATACGTGATGCAATTCAATGTTTTTATCAATAATCTGGAAGTAAATATAAAATAATTGCTGACGACATTTGTGGATGACACAATGATTGGAGAGTGTTAAATAATGATGAACACAGGCCAGTCATAAAGTGTGGTAAGTTGGGTCCATTCAAACAAAATGCCTTTTAATACAACCAAATGGGATATCATACATCTAGGAAGAAGGAACGCTGGCCACCCGCTATGAATGGGTGACTGTATCCTGGAAAACAGTGACTCTGAAAAGGATTTGGGGTTATAGTGGATACAACAACTCAACATGAGCTCCTAGTATGATGCTGTGGCAAAAGCCTTGGGTGTATAAATAGGAAAGTAATGAGTAAGAGTAGGGAGTTGATTTTTACCTCTGTATACAGTATTAGTGAGACCAATATTAGAATTCTGCATACAGTTCTGCTGTCCACATTTTGAAAAGTATGTTGATATTTTGGAAGGGTGCAGAAAAGAGCCACAAAAATGATTTGGAGAAAATGCCTTACAATGAGATATTTAAAGCACTCAATCTGTTGAGCTTATTAAAAAGAAGCATTATAGCTGAGTTGATTACAGTGTGTAATCAGGGCCACGGAGGAGGATGGCCCTGACTCCATCCTCCACTGTGTAGGGGCATGTTGGAATAGTGAAGAGGCAGGAATGGGGCATGTTGGGAGTGAAGGATGACAGGACTGGAGCATGTCACACTCTGGCAAGCTCGGATGAGTGGAGTAGTGCTTAGGCAACCCTTCATTTAGCACAAGTTAGAGCAGCCCTGTAACTGCTATACCTTATACTGGGGCTGGTTCAGACCCCAGCCGGCCCTAAGAGTTGGCGGAAAGGTGTCCTCATGCCAATTTCCTATCTCTCACACTTCCTTAAGATTTCACACTCAGTGCACCTAAGAATGAGTTCTTTCTGTTCAAAAAAAGTGAGGGGAAACTCATCAGAAAAATAGTGTCTAATTATTGTTTTTGAATAGTTTTCATAAATAAGTTTCACTCTGTCTTTCCTCTTTCTCATCCAAATGTTCCTTTCAGAACGAAGTCAAAAGGACCGAGTTTGGGGTGATAAATTGCTATGTGATTTTCTTTATATATCTAAATGGAGGCGTTAGTATGACATGCAGAATAACAGAGAAGTAACTCTGTGAACGATGCAGCTTGTCAGCTGTTACGGTGATATAATACAGGATATGACTGTGAACAGAGGATGTCCTTTGGGAAATCATCCCAAAAATCATTGAATTTGGTAATGAAGAAAAGTTTTGGATTGGCCGGTCTGGAAATTTATCATCCTTCATTTCTCCATAGAGTAGATACAGTGCTAGAAGTGCCAATGTACATTTTTCTGCAAATACACCTCAATTCAGGCCTCAGAGGGAGAGTGTCATTTTTTCTCCATGCCCTTTCAGTGTTGGCCTCTGTGCTGAGACTGCCTATAAGCATGCCAGTTGTTATTTGGGCATTTGTCCACGAGGAACAAAATTGAGAGCACATTTCGCTTCACAGTGCCCACCAACCAATCATCAGAGTAATGTCTGAACCGAGAGTAGAAGTGAAAGGCTCTAGTATACCATTGCTAGCTTCCGAAGTCATCCAGTTACCTTAGAATGGTGACACTTCAGGTGCAAGTGTTTTGGAGCCTCTCCCAACTCCCATTAAAATCAGTGGAAAACTCTCTTTGAGTTCAGTCATGGACAATTGGACTCAGCACTTAGTGAATTAATGTTGCATTCATGTGAATGACAGACAACTGGGTACGGGTGTGTCCTTTCAATGTGGAATTTGTTCAATAAACACAGATGTATTTTTAAAAGGTAAGCTTATTTTCAAATATAATATTTGTTGGATAACCATCACATAAAACAACACAAAATAGTCCAACATAGCATTAAATGCTAGCACATGTTATCAGTCATTCAGATAATTTCTCCCTATGTCCATTCTTTTACAGGCCCAGCTGTCAGATATAGTGAATTCAATGCATCAAAGCCCAAGCCTCCACCTCTTGTTGGACAGCACACTGTGGAGGTACTGAAGGGTGCACTGGGGTATGAGGACAAAGCCATCGAGGAACTTCTCGGGACTGGCGCAGTTGTTCAGCATGAAGTCAAGTGAAGAGCTTTAACTCTAATCTCTCATGCTGAGTTTATGTTGCTTGTTCTTCTCTTGGATCCCTTCGTGTCTCCTAAGGAAATTCAAAGGAGGAGACATCATTTAATTCTTAATTTTCTTCCTTGTGTTTGAAATAGATCTAACACTGACATATCAACTAAAGCAATCTGGTATTTGCTGCATGAAAGAAATGTTTTTTGGGGGTAAATATTCCGATTACAGAATCCTATGTGGCGAATCATTTCCTATATTTTTATCTGGGGAATGTAATTCTTATCTTAATCATGATAATTGCCCAAATGTTTGTCCCCTGTGAAAAGAAGCAGATCCTTGAAACACTTGCATGCTGTGATCTCCATTTGCACATAAGCTACTTTTTAAAACAGTTTAGCATGAAATCAAAGTTGTGAGCAAATTGATCGCCCCTGTGATTGATTTTAAACAGAATTCTGAGTGCATGAGCTCTTTGTTAATCTCTAATTTAAAACATCGTTGAAGTGCCTATTGTAAAACTGACTTCTATTCCCATGTTCAGTTGTATAAATATTTGCTTTACATTACATCGTATTGTTATGGCAATCTTGGAGTGTGTAGCAGAAATAAACCTCAACTGTTGCATTTTTCCAGTTACGTAAAAAAAGCATTTTCCAAACCCAGTTGAGAGTCAAAACATGAATGAATGGTACTGATCTTTTGTGATTTTATTTGGTGAGGCTCTCTGTATTTTTAATTGGACATGGAGCCAAACCAGAACCACATAGCTGAACACCATGTTTGGAGGAAATTTGGGTATGGGTCTGTGTGCTAGGGACTGCCCTACATCTCTTTAATGGCCATGATCTCAATTCCATTTTACTAGGAGGGAAATTTAGATCTGAATCCAAATTTTTGGCTCAGGCCTATGTCTATAGTTAAAACAGAGCCAGATTCTGCCAGCCTTGGTCAAATTCAGTGCATTAAGGAATAAGCTGTTACTATTATGAATAAAGGTGAAAGAATCTGGCCCATAATAAATACCAAGCAAGAGATTAAATAAAAGCCACTTCTTCTATACAAACCAATTTGGCAGTTCTTCAGCCACAGAAGAAATGCCATGCCTCAGTATATAAGCATATAATTCACAACTAAAGAAAACTCTGCATGGGAGGGTTCTAAACTTTGTTGTATGCATCAGTGGAGTGAGGCAATGCCATTTTATTCCTAGAACAAAATAAAATTAACTGAAACTGATATTTGGCAAATAATGTCCATATTTTTCCCGATGTATCGGAAACAGGCCTGGCATTATAACTAGCCTGTCACTTTGTTTCCACTTGAACAAACAACATCCTCTGTATTACATTTGAACTTCACAACTGTATATTACCTTCTGGGAACAAGAAACGTTATTACGTAACCAAGTTGAAATGCACATTGCGGTTGCTCGTTTTTGAAGCTCTGTGTTTCTGGTTCATTTGCTTGCTTGTTTTGTGTGTTTTGTTGTGTTCTCTCTTTTCAGATCTTCTCCTAATCATTATTATTTTTTTTGTATTGCATTCCTGGCACCAGACCTAACACTCTGCTCATGTGTTAAAGGCATAAGGAGATTCTGGACTAGTGACTTCCTAAATAAATATAGAAATAAGTGTGCATTGAGAGCCAAATGAACAGGGAGACCATAGGGATAGAACTAGGATCTGGGGAAAGGGTTGCTAGGCATTACCATGTAATCCACTTTTAATTCAAGAGGATCAGCCAGTTTACTGAGAGAAACAATGGTTTGAAGTGAGCTTCAGATAAAATAGATGATCTAGCACTAAACTGAGTTTTGTTTATTGCTGCAAACTATTTCACACTATCAAATCATGTTTACAAATAAATGTGTTGTTTTCACATATTGAGGCCATTCTTTTTCCTTTTTCTACGAATTGAATACATAAATAAGATACCATAAAATCACACACAGTTTAGTTCAAGGCTTTCCAAAGGATCTTTTTCAGGGGAAAGAATTAAGTGCTAGATTCTCAGTGAGAACAAATTGGTTTAGCTCCGTTGACATTAACAGTATAATGCTGATTTACATCAGCTTAGGATCTGGCCCATTAACGTCAATGTATTTGTTCCAATGTGCCCACACAGTTTCTCTTTGCTCCCCTCTTAAGTGTTTTCCCCATCAGTATTTTGACATTCAGATACCAGAGGAGATAACCTGAGGCATGATTTTGCCTCACTTGCAGTAGTCAGTTCAACAAGGACAGTGCTAATCCTGTTACTGCTGCTTATTGTGAGAGAAGTCACAGGAGGTTCTGTAAATAAATAGACTGCAACTATCTACACTTTTGAAGACCGGAAAACTTGATGTGGCTAAAAGTCTTTAAATCGTTGGAAGTCTAGGAGCCTACAAAGCTCCCATAAACCTCAGATGTCTTCTCCTACAACTCTTGTGCTCACACTTGCAGGATCTGACCGCAGGGTTTTATGTTGTCTGAAGTCCCGTCAGACAATTGCCTTGATATTGCCCAAGCATATTAGTCACTGGAGTAGCAACATTTTCTTCTAAAAGACCCTGAAAATACACTCAGATTATTTATGAAAACATACTGCATTCTTCCCAGCAATCCTCAAATATGTGCACCTCTGAGTAGAAATCAATGGATACATAGTTTTAAACATAGTTTTAAACAGCTCTCCTTTTTCTACAAAAAGAGAAATCAATCATTACATTGAGGTTTAATAAAACTAGATCCCTGCAATTTTGAACATAGGAAGTAGCTAGTCATAACTGTATACAGCTCCTTCTAACAATGCTGCTGCTGCTTTGATTTCTCTCCACTTACATTGGAAAGGAACGTGCTGCTGCCATGGCTTGTGTGTGGTATTGGCTTTAAGCTGGTTAACCTTCTGCATGATTGCTTTGCAGAAAAGCAGGCAGACCTACCAAGTAATGAGTCAAAAACTTAGCTCAGATACAGCTATTAACTACTGTGAGGTGTGACTGCTGTTAATTTAAGCACTGAAGTAAGCAAGTGCTGCAATGGAAGTTTTGACTAAGTATGACCTTCAGACCTGGGCCTTTTGTGAGTAGTGACCAGGAGGACCAAATGTGACCCAGTTATCCTTATTTAATGTCTGACCTATGTTCAAATCCCATTTGAGCCCAAATTACATGGAAACTTCATAGATTCCTGAAGGGACCATTGTCATTATCTAGTCTGACCTCCCACCTAACAAAGGCCATAGGATTTTCCTGAATTAAGTCCAGCTTCAAGTCCAATGGCTAGAGCAAACTTGAACTTGCGCAAAACTTGATGTATCCACTGGGATCACCTGCTTATATTGGGATGTGAACATTTCTTTTTCACTAATGGTGAATAAAATCAGCAAAAATACACAGAGGAAAATTATGTTTTCCTAATTTTTCATGTAACCAGGGGAAAAGTCAGCATCTCCACTTCTGTCTTATGTGCAATACATTTTGCCCACTTCTTGTTCCCCTCTGCTAACCTCACCTCCTGTAAGTCAGGCAAGGCAAGGCAAAGCATGCCGTGTGTGAGGGAGTTCGCATTAAGTCATTGTGCAGCTATGCCACTCCTAATACAATGTAGAGCCCCAGTTTGTTCAACCAAAGGAGGAAAGGGAGCCTGACAGCTTCACAAATAAGATGGACATGATTATTATTTTAAAATTATCTTAGTGACAAGATGCAGTGAATTCTCTAATCTCCGTGACATTACAGCAATGCATTCAAAATGTATTTATGTGCCAAAAGATGGAGGAAAAGTAAAGTACTTTCAAACTTTAGGAATTCTGGAACTGTATCTCACATTTCATGTGAGTGACATTAAACAGTGCCGTTACTAGGTGGTTTAGACCCCCACCCCGAGTAGTTCCCGCAGGATCAAGTATCCTCCCTACATGGAAATTGCGTGCTATTGACCAATCAGATAAAAATACACTGGTAAATGGTGATTATGTCACCTTTTTAAATTTGACAGCCTATCAATTCAAATATTGTAGAAGTCTGTTTTGACTGGTGTTGGGGTTAGATATGTAAGGAAAGTGCCTGAGATCACATAGGCCAAGGACCCATGAAACTATTGCAACAAGGGCTCTTCTTGACAAGCTTTGAAGCGGGGTGGGCAACGGTTGAGGTGAGGCCAAATTGTTAACTTTTATTTTGCTTTATTCTCTAGGGTTATAATTAAAAGTGAATTAGAAAGTGCCAGTTAACCTTCAATTAACAAAAAAACGCATTAAAACATAGTATAAATTGTTTGAGGAGTTCTGTGTTAAATTGTCTTCTGTAAAAATTGTCTTCTTGTGATGATCTAATCTACAGTGAAAAGAGAGGGAGTAAGATAGGACTATCTGCAGGTCATCAAAGGGAGCTAGCATGTTGCATCATGGGAAATGTAGTCCAATCAAAGGAGAAATGGGAGCATGAGACACCCAAACTAGAAGTCACATGTGGCAAAAGCAGCAGCATTTCTGAATTGAAGTTTTCAGCTGCAAAATTTCAGTTTCAGATTTTTTTTGCTGAAAAGTAAATAATAAATATTATCCAATGGAAATAAAACCCACTGTCTGACCACCTGTGCTGCTGAGTAATTCTGCTGACTCTGTGTCCCCTCAAAGATATGAGGAAGGCAGGTATGACCCTCTATCTGTTCAGAGAGAATTTTGAGCAGACAGGGATTCTTTACAAATACCTCTACGAAGACTTTGCTGTAGTTCAAGGAGGAGAAGCAACAGGAATGACAGCAGAGTCATGTTTCAGTCTATCAGTAACTATCTATTTGACTTCTTTGGGAAGGCTGGGATCCAGAGGGCCTTTATCACAGAACTCAGTGGTGACATGCAATAGTTTTAGAAGACCTTTTACAGATGCTAACAAACCGGGGTCACTGCCTAGTTGGCTGGTGGGGGTGGGAGGGTAGATGCAAGTTATTCTTGGGGTTGGGACCTCACCCATGAAGTTTGTTTTCTCCTTTGGTCCAACAGAAACTAGGTTTCAGGCATTCAGGGCAGGTTACTAAGTCTGTCTGTCTACATAGGCTTTTCTTGAAGTTGTTGGGTTCTTTTCTTGAAGGGGCTAAGAGGGTTTTGCGCTGCTTTTTGTTTTGTTTTGTTTTAAAACCTTGTTCAGATGTTTGTTAATGTAGCTGACTTACAATCAATATTTTGTAGATGGTCATTATAAAGCTGCTTAAAGGTATCTTCTAGGACCACAACAGAAATGAAAAAATATGTATATTTTGCCTCGTACTGTATCATATGCTTTGTGATAGGCATTTATTAGCGTCTGATTTAATAGTAAACAAAGTGGGTGAAGTAATATCTTGTATGGACCAACTTCTGTTGATGAAAGAGACAAGCTTTCGAGATTACACAGAGCTTTTTTTGAAGTCTGGGTAATGTACTCAGAATGTCACAGCTAAATACAAGGTGGAATAGATTGTTCATCATAAATAATTAACACACATTTTAAGAGACTATTCATGGTAAAGTGGTTCATTAATACCTCACTAGTCATTGGGGATGGGGGGGAGAAGCTGGTGTGGAGAGGATTTAAATGCATTATATAGTGTTGTAATAAGCCATAAATTCAGTGTCTCTATTCAGTCCACGATCTTTAGTATCTAGAAAAGTTCTGAATTTAAGCTTCGAGGCTCATCTTTTGAAGGTTTTCTCAGGTTTCCTTTGGAGATGTGTAGTGAGAGGTCAGATATAAAGTGATCGCTTTGTGAAAAGTGTTCCCCCACGGGTGATGTGATGTTTTTGTCTTTTATCATTTTTCTGTGAGTTCATCGGCGAGCATAGTGGTTGTCTGGTTTCACCCACATAATTGTTACTGGGGCATTGAGTGCTCTGGATGAAGTGTACCGCCTGTTGTGACAAGCATGTGCAGCAAATAGTAATACAGGGGAGCCTGATAAAATCCAGTCTGAGCTTCCTTCACTTCTTCCTTCCCAACATACTTTAATCTTTCAGTCTCTCCTTTTCAGTTGTCTTTTCTAGGTACAGATTTTCATGGCTAATGGGCCAAGCTGTGTTGAAAATCTGACCTCTTATTTTAATGCCTATATAAGAGCTGAGTGCTCTTGAAAAGTCTACCCTCAAATATGGGTGTTGAACCCTTGAAAATCCAGCCCTTACTTTCTATCTCTGTCCCCTTCACTCCAATCCTCTTCTAGCTGCTAATCTTCCTTATTCTTATTCTCACTTTTTCCTCCTCCTCAGTCTACACAAAATCTCTATCACCCATTATCAAAAACTGACCTTCAGCATCTCTTGTCTGTCCAGCTACTGCATTATCTTCCTTCTCCTTTCACTTCTAAGCTCTTTGACAAGCCTTTTTCAATTATTGCATTGACTTCCTTTCCTCTAATTCCCCCCTAGATTCCCTCCGGTCTGGCTTTTGCCCTTGCCATTCCAAGGAAACGTTTGTTACCTGGACTTCTAGTGTCCTCCTTCTAGCCAAGTCCCAGGGCCTTTACTCCAGCATGCTCCTTAACCTGTCTGTTGCCTGTGATACTGTTTCTCCTTCAGTCTGCCCTCTTGTAGGATTTTGTGGTCTTTTCCTTTCCTAGTTCTCCTCCTACTCCTCTGACTGTTCTAGTTCCTTTGCACCATCAACTACTCTTGTACAGTTCCAAAGCAAATCTTCCTCAGTCATAGAAAACTGTAGATGATAAAACACTTTGGTTCTCCTTGAGTTTGAAAGGCATTAGAAAACGCCACATTTCTATTCTGTGCTGTAAGTGCTGTGAAATTAAGATCCTGATCCCATGCCCTTTGAAGGTGATGGAAGGACTCCTATGGACTTCAAAACAGGCCCTATGTCAACATCATGCATTTTTTGTAGCTGTTGATTAAGCCAAATTTGGCAATTTGCTTATAGTCAAACTATTAACATGTTTTCTGTCTGGAGAAGTTTATGCAGTAATCAGAGACATTCCAGGAACACAGACCATCATTGCTCTAACTTCCCAGGGGAAAGACTTTAAAGTTGTACTATACCCTCATCCGTAAACCTTAAAAGCATATCTCTCGCTCTCTCCCCCCGTCGCCTCATGGTTGGGCACAGCCTATATTTGTCCATCTCTACTCTCTTATAGGGAGTTGGGAGTGGGGTGAGGTTGGGGAGAGATTGTAAGGGAATTCTGGTGGTGGTTTGTTAGCAATGTTTGTCAAAGTTCTGTTGCATTATATTACTGCTTGAGTAGTGTTGTTGGTGGATAAATGTTGGAGTCAGTTTATTTTATTAGATGTATTTTTAAGAGTGTTTCAAGGGTGCCCAGTGCTTAGGATGGCTGCTCTTTTGTGTTGTGTACTATACGTTTGAATACATTGGGTATGAAAGGTAAAGGTGCATGTTCATTAAACACTGTCAAAAGTAAGCATCACGTGATTTAAAAGCGTTCATTACTTGCCTGACCTAAAATATTACCAGCTGGAATTTGGTAGCCCATGGCCTTGCCTACCTCCTACTACAGAATACAAGTAACTACTTGTGAAATTAATGGCAGTTCTTCACATCCTGAATAGGGAAAGGGGTCCAGGAGCCGGACTCATTCAAATAATAGATGAAAACTTACTACAAGTGATAAAGGGCCAGATCCTCAGATGGTGTAAATCAGCATAGATCCCTTGATTTTGATGGCGTGACACTGGTCTACACCAGTTGAGAACCCGTCCCATGGGAAGAAGGCTGTTCCAGTGGTTGTGGTGCTAGCTTGGGTTTCCAAAGACGAAGGTTAAATTTCCTGCTCTGCCGCAGATCTTTCTGTATGTTCTTGGGCAAGTGATGTAGGGTCTGTGTACACAGCTATCAGAGATGTGACAGCAGCACATACGGCCATATCTGAGCTAGCTCAAGTGTCAATAGCAGTGACACCATGGAAGCATGGACTTGAGGACAGGGTAGCCACTCAAGTACATACCTAGTGGGTTTTACAACCCGTATGGCTGTGGCTTCACTGCTGTTGTTAGCTGAGATAGCTAGGTCAAAGCTAGCTTGGTTATGTCTACATCTCTGATTGCAGGGTAGCCCTACCCAGAGTTTCTCTGTCTGAGTTCCCTGTCTGTTGTTATAAAGGAGTTGTTATAAGGATAAATTGTGAGGTGCTCAGATACTTTGATAATTGGAGTCATATCTTTCTACGTGGATTGAACCCATTGTCTCTGTTGTGGGGACATTTTGTTGATATTAAAATAAATTTGTTACATAAAAGCAATGATGCCTTCCAATGTTAAATTGTTTCCCAGCATGGACACATTTTATTTTACTCATAAAGCAAATGTCAGAAACCACAGATTCCAAACCTTCCATTTACCGAAACTGAGTGAAACTTTCCCAAAGGGCTACAGTCATTTCATTGTGAAAGACTTCCACAGATTATTTGGGTATAAACAGAGTTGCACATAGTGCTTTCTTTTGACATTCAAATTGCAAGCATTTGGAGTTTGGCCTTTCTGCAATGTTTGCAAAAATTTCAAAATGTCTTTTTTTTTTTTTAAATAGTGACAAACGTTAAACTTATTTTCGGATTGGGATGGTGACATCAGGGTCTAGGGGAATTATCTGCAGTGCTTATTGCATTAGAATTAGGCCATAAGAAAGGATGGTCTTATGGCTAAAATATAAGAAAGGATGTCAGGAGACTCAAGGTGTTGTGTCACAGGGTCCGCACAGGTTACTGCCCTTTCATTCTTGGGCTGGTCAGAGAAAGGGTCCCAATGCCTGCTTCAGGCTAATACAGAGTCCCGATTCCCACAACACCAATCCCCACTCTGACCCTTCCCTGGGTCTACCAGCCCCTGAGGCTTTCAGCTGCTGGTAGAGGCAGAGCTGAAGTCCCTCTCTCTTCCCCTCTGGCTTGCCCCTTTGCCAGTGAGTTCCCTGGGCTTATAACTCCTCCCAGCCCCAAGTCCAGCTGGCTCCACTCAGCTCAGCTGATTCTTTTGAGCCTGCCCTCATTAGAGTCTGCAGCTGAACTCTTTGCTGAGTGTCTGGGCCTCTGCACTTGGCCATTCTGCTGGGAAGCAGGGGAGGAGCTACCCCTTTGGCAGGGCATCCAAGGGGGTTGTACCTCAGCTCTGCCACAAGCTGAGAAAGCCCTGTCTTCTGCATTCTTAAGAGTGGCCTTTGTAGGTGAAAGGGAACGTACACAAACACAGCTGTTGTGGATGATCACTGCCCAATAGAGAACCTGGGTTAATCAAATGGAGGGCTTTAACAAGACCAAAAGCTTGAAATTAATTATGTATACAACACAATGCTGTCGTGTGCTCATGGTGTTCTGCGTTGCTGAGAATGGGTGGGGGTGTAGGCAGGGAAATGGGGATACTGCTACCATTCTGAACCAAGTGGAGATAATTCTGGCTTCAGCCACAATCCGGCAGTGTGGAGCTCTGCCAAAATTGAAATGAAAACAAAAGCGAAATTCATTGAATCTTGAAAAATAAAAGATTGGCTTAAGCTGGGGTTTTGGGTGAAGAGTCAGGTCAGGTCCCTGTTCTGGAATTATTTGCCCTGATCACTCTCTTACAAAGCCTCCCCAGAGGAGTGGAATAGAGACTTTGACCTTTGAAAACAAGCTGATGATGTTATATTCTGACCCACACTCCTCGCCCTCCAAAAAATCCAAATTAAGGGCCTAAATCAGTGCCCACTGACGTGCATGGAAATCTTACCACTGTCTTCAATAGGTTCTGGATCAGGCCTTAATTGCTTTTGTTGTGTGTTGAAGTTTTCACTCTGCCTGTCCAGAGTAGAAGGATATGACCAAAATGTTACCTCATTAACTTCAGATGGATTGAGTCAACTTCTGCTCTCAAGCTGCACATGTTCAAAGTGCTTGAGTTCAAAGGTTCATTTGAGAGTAGAATTTGGCCCATTACTTAATAGTTAACAATTGAACTGAGTTAACAATGGATTTTTTTTTGTACATTTGAAAGGAAAGTTCCATTTGACTATATCTATAATTTTCATATTAATTTCTTGGAACAAGGATGTGCTTGAAACTTTAGATGCAGGGATACTAGTGAATAGTAAGCTTGAACATGCAGATATTTTCTAAAAACAAATTTCATACTGTTTATTGTATTGTCAAGTTTGCCATTTGTACTGTTGGTTAGTTACTGATGTCATCCAATCAGGGAAGAGAAATGGTACCATTTGACTTCAGGTACTAAGCAACACACTGCAAATTGTGAATGTTCCCAGATGTTCTGCAGACGCAGAGTGACTTGCTCAGGAGTTTAAAAATAATTACAAAAAATGAATACATTGAAGAATTTTTGCAATCTCTTCATAATCAGTTCTTAAGCTGAAAAAAAGGTGAAACTCATCAAATATATTGGTTATTACAAATTATATACCGGTAGTTATTTAGGAAAAATGTTCTGGTCCCACTCCCATTAAAAGCAATGCAAAACTCCCATTGATGTCCATGGGAGAAAGATCATGTCTCCAAAGCATTGTGCAAACAACTAAAGCAATTAATCTTTGCAGTACCTCATACAAGTTGGCAAATAGTATAGTTATACCCATTTCACTGGTGGAAAAACAAAGTCACAGAGAGGTTAATTACCTGATCCTAAGGCATGTTCAGGTGCCTAGTAAAAATGACATTGAAATCAAGGGGAATTGTAGGAATTCAGTGCCTCCTACGTGGCTGGCTAAAAGTCACACAGTGAGGCAGAGCCAGACAGAGCTCAAGAGTTCTTCCTGGCTACTAGCCACACGCTTAGTCCAGTAGGGCACATTGGCTAAGATAAATGACAGTTCCCTTTGATTTATTTTAATCCAGGTGTTGATGAATAGCATGTTGCTTTGTTGAAGTTCTGAAACAAGTAGCTTCATTTGGATCATTTTCTATCAAATTTGGACGGTTTACACCCCACAAAATGTAGGCTGACTTGTATCATTGCTAAAACAAATGCTTAGGCATTATTTGGAGATAGTTTGTGTGAGGATCCATGGTCTAGAAAAGGGCTCAGCAACCTTTCAGAAGTGGTGTGCCGAGTCTTCATTTATTCACTCTAATGTAAGGTTTTGCATGCCAGTCATACATGTTAACGTTTTTAGAAGGTCTCTTTCTATAAGTCTATAATATATAACTAAACTATTGTTGAATGTAAAGTAAACAAGGTTTTTAAAATGTTTAAGAAGCTTTGTTTAAAATTAAATTAAAATGCAGAGCCCCTGGGACTGGTGGCCAGGACCTGGGCTGTGTGAGTGCCACTGAAAATCAGCTCGTGTGCTATAGGTTGCCGACCCCTGGTCTAGAACCTGGGTCCGCTGATCCTTGGGTGACTGCCACACCCACACCACTACCTGCAGACCACTGGGCTGACTATAGATGGCCTGATTGGCAGTGCTTTTGGGGTTTCCGATTGGTCCAGTCACACCGCTTAAGTCTTGAGGGAACACTAGGAATTTGTCTGTGCAGCTAGGTGGATCCCCAGCTGGATGCTACAATAGACCTTGCTCATTTGCCTTTCTCTGGTTCCTGGCCTCTGACTCCAGCCCAGACCTGTGGCTGTGGCCCTATCTACTAGACCCGATTCTGGCTTCACTTACTAGGCCTGACCACCCATGGCCTGGCTGTGGTCCAGGGAATAGGGCACTGCACTGGAGCTCAAGAGATCTATTTTATTCTGGCCTCTCCCACTGACCTGCTGAGTGACCTTGGGCAAATCACCTCTGTGTGTCTGTGTTTCCCCTTCCACACTTTATCTGTCTTGTCTATTTAGACTGTAATTTTGGGGGCAAGATCTATCTCTTTCTATGTGTTTGTACAGTGCCTAAACCAACCAGACTTCTATTTTCGTTAGGAATTACAGTAATGCAAATAACTGATAATAATGCATAACTAATAACCAAAACAAGGGGTCTGAGTTTTCAAGCACTCTACTTGTTGTACATTTGGTCTTTTCCCTTGAGAATGTATCTGATTTTTTGTATTGCTTCTTATTAATTTGTTCTATCTTTAAATAACTGGAATTTGTCATTTTTGTAGTTACACCAAATTCCACATCCTTAAGCCCATTTCACGTTTACCCATGTAACTTAAATTTTTTTTCAATTTTTTTGTTGTCAGAATAGGGAGTGTGGTAATTTGGAAGGCCTACAGAAAACATATTTTGTGGTTATTGTTCTTGTGATCTGTCCAAAGTAAACCACTTTAGAAAAGCTCTGTTTCCTGCAGATAAATGCACTTTTGTAGAATAGTGGATTTTGAACTGGCTGAAAATGAGGGGTTTTTCTCTTAATGGGTACTCTGAGAAGAATGCGGTTTAACCATTCCAGCACTGTGCTGTAGTTTAGATCTTCCTGCTGGAGCTCAGGGGAGTGAGTAGCAACTATTTCATATAGTTAACTCACAGCGCATTCTCCCCCTTAGCATTTTGTGGTTGCTATGGGATAAATGTATGCTCCTTCCATCCCCTTTGTATTTATGGCACCCCTTCCCACGGTGAAAGTGGGAGAGTTTGGGGAAACAGTACATGGATCCACAACTATGTGAGGGCCACTAGCTGTCCTCTTCCCTAGCCGCAGCTAAGTGGCTATGTATGAAAATGTGGGCCTACTGGAGCCATGACACAATTCTGCTGACACCACATAGTCAAGGGGGGAGAATCCTGCAGACCACATTAGTATACAGCCCTGTTATTTCCCATCTAGAGGTGGGCCAAGTACATGGAGCAGACTTGTAATGGTAGTTAGGCATCTGAAGAGGCAGACGCATGCCTAGGGAGATTTTTCAAAAGCACCTAGGTGCCAAACTCCCATTGATTTCAGTGGAGCTTCACCAGCTGAGGATCTAGCCCTGCAATGACAAAGTTGCATTCCCACTGCAGGCTTTCTTATAGTGATCGCTAAGGAATGCTGAACAACTCCCGGGGTGTGTGCCAGCTTGACTGGGCAAGGTTACCCTTGACCTCTCCCTTTTTGTTTGCTCTGCCCCTCTGGCAGCAGTCATTCTGGGAATTAGCTGTTTTTATACAAAAGCAAGACATTTGTTTTCTATAGCAACACATTCGCCAAATCAAAGCACAAGCAACTGAGAATGTAACCAGGGTTGTCTCTTCAAACCAGTAGTCTCTAAGAATGAAATTCTGTTTCCTACCCCCTCGGTGGGAACTTAAAGCCTGAACAGCAGCACTGATTCTATGTTTCCCTGCACAGGAGGACAGAGGGTGGAGAGCCCACATGGTGGAACTGAGGTCCTCCAGCAATGTGCAGAGCCGCATATGGGGCTGTGAACCAGGGGCGGCTCTAGGCACCAGCAAAGCAAGCAGCTGCTTGGGGCAGCCCATTTTCAGGGGTGGCAGCCAACAGGGGTCCAGCCTGGGAGCTGAGAACCAACAGGGGGCCTTGGGAGCTGCAGTTCCTTGGTTAGCTCCCTGCCTATAGAGCCAGCCCTGGAGCAGGGAAAGAACTACATTTGCCAGCATTCTGTTGGCTGCTATCAACAGGAAAGGGAGGGGAGGGAGTATGGTAGCTAAAACCTCATGTTGCAGCTTGCTGTGAAGGGAGAGCTCACTGCTAGAGTGGGGTGGCACTGTGAATGAGGAACAAGTGTGCCCAAGGAGTGGAAGGCTTTGCCCCAGATATCCCCTTCAGAAGACATCCTCAGACTGGATTAGGGATACTGGTGTGACCTCACCTTGCAGCCCCCAAAGAAGGAATTGGGTGGACTAAATGGACAGTGCCTCTATCTGAAGTCTAGCAAGGGAGGTATGTGGAGCCCACTAGAATTTAAAATAAAATGTAAGGGTGGGGAGGCTCTGCTAGGGGATTTTGGCAGCTTTAGATACAGTGCCAGGCAGGTAGGAGGATTTCCACTTCTGAGCCATTGAAGCAGAAATTGACTTTTCCTTTCCAGATTTAGCTAATATTCAGAAAGGGAATCTAGCACCTGCCTTCCAGATTTGAACACCTCAAAATTCAGGAGTGCTCAAGCTTGATTTGGGCAGCTGTTACTTCATTTCTCCCAAATCAAAAATCCCGATCCACTGTAATTTGCTGTAGAAAAAGTAGATAAAATTGAGCAAGAAATGCTTCCCAGTGGTTATTAGGTCTGGAATTGCTATTTTCAACACCCACTGACTTTTTTTTTTTTAGTTTTGTTTGTTTAAAAGGAAGACCGTGATATTGCATTGACAAATTCCCCATAGAAACAAAGAGTGGAATAAAAGAATAATAAAAGCACCTCAACTTTTCCTCATTTTTGGAGGACAGTCTTATAATATCCACCCAGATATCCTCCAATCACACAAGCTGAAAATTGTTCCACTTTGCTGCAGTTCTGTAACGATATGGGAACCAATCCTGTGTTCTGTGCACATCCAAAATTCCTGCTGAATGACCTGCCTGGGGAGTGAGTTACCAGTGACCCAGGGCTGGGGCGGCAGGGGGTGCGGGTGGAGGGGGCAGAGCCCAGGGCTTGGGTTGCAGGGGGCGTGTGGGTGGTGGGGCACTGGTGGAGGAGGAAATGGGAGAGCCCAGAGCTGGGGTGGAAGGGGGTGTGGGTGGAAGGGGGAGAGCCCAGGGCTGGGACGGCAGTGGGTTGCGGGTCGGGGGAGGCCCAGAGCTGGGGCGGCAGGGGGTGCAGGTAGGGGCGAGACCCCAGGGCTGGGGCAGCAGGGTGCGTGGGGGGTGGGCTGCGGTGGGGACAGCCAATTTTTTTTCTTTGCTTGAGGTGGCAAAAAACCTAGAGCTGGCCTTGCTGTGAACATATAGGCAGACTGCTAATGGATATATGCACACCATGGAATCATGGACCCAGATACAGGGCTTGAGGGTAACAGAGGACCAGTCCAGTCCAGAGGCCGAAGCAGTGGCTGAGGAGAGGGGCTGTGGATGCCCTTCACTCTTTGAGTTATGAATGAAATTCCATCCATGCACAGCACCTTTAGTTGCTGTTTGTGCAGAGGATGTGAACTTCTCCCTTGGTGTCTAAAGCTAGCTGCCTGGTTATCTAAGAGTGCTTTCCTGATGGTTTCTGCACCTTTCCATATCCTATTCTGATTTCCCCTTCACTCTTCCACAGTCCTCACTCCTCTCCCACAGTGGTTATAACATCCTCTTCACTGGGACTGCATGGGTATAACCCAGAAGAATTGGTGCTATAACTGTTAATGCTATAATATCCAGTCTTATTAAAGAAAATGCTTTTCATAATTATAAAATTAGAGATCCCTGAGAATCAGCTAAAAGTAGGAATGGTACAAATTCTGTGCCCTTAGAAAAGTTATTGAAAGATATCCAGCCAAATCTTTCACACACAACTAAATCAAAATGTTCTGGTCTTCAAAGTTCCGTGGAGTAAAAAGGAGTTTTGTTTGAGTATAGATTGTATGTAGGTTTTATCATGGGAATTAATAGCAGAGTATCCAAGGGTTCAGAACTTTTAAATATCAGATATGAACCTTCAAAAAGCTTTTCAGTTTCCATTTTTTTTCAGTTGCCTCTCTTTACCTTAGGAAAACTACTAAAAAGTTTAGAAGAATGTGATAGTTATTGTTCCTTAATCACAGCTTTTACCTGTTCAAGGTAATAAAAATGTGTCTTGGTAAATAAGTGTGTGGGGGGAAGACCCTGTGGATTGAAATAGACAAAGAGTCCATATTATTCATGCTGCACAGGGTAGAAGTTGTTAAAAGGGGTTTATGAAAGTGTTTGGAGCATTTACTGTACTAAATTTTCATGATGAATTTTAGGTACAATTTGAAGAAACTGAATATATATTTATGGATTGAAATGATGAAAAGAAATTCCTTGAGGCAAAACTTAATTCCTTATGGGAAAAAGATTAGGCCAATGATTCTTTAGATCTAGCTCCAAATGTGATTCTTTCTTTCTTTTTTTTAAGTTAAACACTGAATCATGGATGATCTGATTACTACTTCCTTTTGTCTTATTTGTGTTCAAATAATATTAATATTGATAATCTTTATAGAAGACTTTTTGACTTATGCTGCCAATTCTATCCTTCAATTCATTGTGTACCATTACTAAATGATCAATTTCAAAGCACCTATAGAATAATAGGGTGATTAGTAATATCCATCATGGATTTGTCAAGAATAATTCATGTTAAATCAACCTAATTTCCTTCTTTGACAGGATTCTTGCTATAGTGGATAGTGCGGAAGCATATAATATATCTGGATTTTAGTAAGGCTTTTGACACATTCCTACATAACATTCTGCTAAGCAAACTGAGGAAATATGGTTTAGATGAAATTGCTTTAAGGTGGGTGCACAACTGGTTGAAAGACTGTAGTGAAAGTGTAGTTGTCAATGGTTCACTGTCAAATTGGGAGGACATTTCTATTCAGGTCCTTCAGAGGTCAGCCCAATATTACTAAAATTTTAATTAATGACTTGGATAATGGAGTGGAGAGTATTCTTATAAAATTCACTGATGACATCAAGCTGTGAGGGGTTGCAAGCACTTTGAAGGACAGGATTATAATTTCGCTCCCACCCCAGAGCCTGCGTCTTCAGCCGGAGCCCTCACCCACCCGCACCCCAACACCTTGCCACAGCCCGGAGCCCCCTCCTGCACCCTGAATTCCTCATTTCTGGCCCCACCCCAGAGCCTGCACCTCCAGCCAGAACCCCAATTTCATGAGCATTCATGGCCACCATACAATTTCTATATTTAGATGTGGCCCTTGGGACAAAAAGTTTGCCCACTCCTGGGTTAGACAAACATCTATCAAGGTCCTGTCTCAGTGCAGAGATCTGGACTAAATGACCTCTTGGGGTCCCTTCTGGTTCTACATTCCTATGCTTCTTTGATTGCACCCACATGAGGCCTCACTGAGTTTCAAAATCAGGACCTTAAAATGTTCGGTTTTCAGGGATGATGTTTTAATCTCTCCTCGCCCTTTAACAATCCAAAATCTTCACCATTTCTCCTCTCTCCCTCAAATTTTGACTCATTCCTTTTTGTTCTTTGCTATTTGTACTGGATAATATTGTTATTTAGAATCTTAGAAAACCACGTCAATAGAATCTGCTTGGGAGGTCAGAGCTCAGCACTTCTTGCCCATACTTACATGACACACTGCTCTGTTTTATTTCTTCTTTTTAATCGCATATCATGCCGTAGACTACAGTTAACTAATATATCTATTTCCGTCACTGAAGCGCTGAAAATATCTGTCTAAGCTCTGATTTACTTTGTCATTTATGCAGTAAATGGCAGATCTGTCTTCAGTGGTTTCTGCACCAAGTGCAAAAGTCTATACAGACTAGCCCCCTTTGGGGAATTGGTGCCCAAGTCTATAAAATATTGTGTACAACTAAAGTTGGGTGATAACATGACTTGTTTTCAGCTACAATTAGCCATTAATTAAATAAATTTGGTGTACTTAACATTTAGGCCCCAATTTTCAAGTGTCCACTACTAATCTTGGGTTCCCAGCTTGAGGTCTATGGCCTGATTTTTTCAGAACTGCACTTTAAATCAATATAAGCTCTTTTGATATCCCAGAATATCAGGCTTTAGATAGCATAAGTTAGGCAACCAAACTTATTGAAAATGTGGAACTTAATAAAGAAAAACCAAGGAGCAAGAGGGCATTATAAGGCAGTACCGTAATAACCCCCTGCCTGTTACAAGTTCTTCTGCTTGCTCATTGTGGTCCCAATTCAGCAAGATACTTAATCATGAGCCTAACTCTGAGTATGCGAGCAGGGCCGTTAGTGATTTTTGTGATTACAATGGGAATACTCAGATTCTTAAAGCTAGGCACATGCTTATATACCTTTCTGGGTTTGAGTCTATATAAGAATTTGTCTCTCTGCTGGTCTCTTCTTGTCTGCTCTGTTGAAATCTCTTACCCTCTGGGTTTGCCCTGAGTCAGAGAGGAATCGTCTGAGCCCTTGCTTGGAGAAGCCCTAGAACATGTGGGAGTTGTAGACAGAAACCAATTTACCAGAGATTTAAAGACCAGCTGAAACTGCATCCTGGATTCAGTGAAGGTCAAAATCCGCTTGAGGTATTGTATATATCCAAAGTTTTTCAAATTTGGTGTCCTTTGATGTATGGGATGTGGTTTTGAGTCATCTTTTTTCTGGGACCAATTCTCCCATCCCTATTCAGAACAAACAATTATTTTTCTACCTGCTTTTAAAATATCCCTAATATCCAAGCCAAGTGTAAACGTAATTCACAATAAAGGAGGGTATCTGGGGCTACATGTACAAATAAATATGTATATATCTATAAAACATATTTAAAAAGTATTGTCTTTTCAGATGGATTTTCCTTCCAGAAGCTATAATAACAGGAAGACTCTGGAATGGGAAGGAATAACTTGATGTTTGTTCCAGGAGGTGAATGCATTTACATGAGTGAAAAATAAATCTGCCCTTCACTTAATCTTTCCTTCATTCTTTCTGTTTGCTTGAAGAGTACACTGTTGCTCTGTAGGAAAAAATGTCACAGCAAAAGAACCTTTTCTGGACTCAAAAGATTTATGCTCTGCTTTGCTGATTTGGTGTGCAAGTGCTTAGGTTGATACTTCTCCTAAACCGATTATAGTAATGATCCTTTAGGAAATTTTAGAATAATTTGGCTAGCTGAGTTTAATTGTAAGAAACCCTCATGTAGAGGTAACATACTTTCAAAATACCTTACTGTTTACTTTCAGCTGTCTAGCTGAAGGAAAAAAAACACTTAAACTGTATATTATGCTAAACCGATTCTGCATATTATGTATATAGCTACAATCCTTGGTGCCCGATTTATAAAGTTGGACTCAAGTTCTGTGAATGCAGTGTTGAGTCTATAATTAAGGCCTTAATTTTACAAGGTACTTAAACGTGTGCTTAGGTTTTATTGAAGTCAATGAGATTTAAGTATGTGCAAAACTGGGGTCTAATAATCAGTGCAGATGCTAGCCTGTCTATCTAAGTACCTGACTGTGCACACTAAATGCTAGCATTTTCACTCAGAATTAATGTTGGGATTTAAAGTATACCTGTGAATTGCAAGTTGAGACCCCTTTAAAAAGCGCTCCTTTGTATTATGCCATCGTAAAGTACTGGAATAATCTTTAGAATAAACATAAAAGCTTTATTTCCAAAAGCATAAGCCATCATGGCCTGCAAGTGGTCGTGTGATAGACGCTAATGAGAGAGTTGCAGGAATGTACAACCAAGCACAGCTAGTAATGGGACCTCTCACAGTGGCATTAAAAATATGTACAACTTCTTTACCTTTTGCCTAATTACATTTGTATTTGTGGTATTCCCTAAAATCAAGGGTTACTCTGAGTTTCAATATCACTGAGGCTGTAGCAGAGTCAATGCATTTATCCCTTCTGCCACTGCTCAGGAACTCATTTTGACAGACTTAATATTAACTATGTCTGTTCTCTTCTTTCCATTTATTATTGGATTCATTATGAAATTAACACAGAGGAAGACCCAGATTTTTAAGATATTTGGGTGTTGTGGTGATCAGCATTGCAATGCATAACCAATATAGGAGTTTAAATCTCATTTTTGAAAGGGGTTTAGGCACTTATAAGTTAATATCTCATTGAGAGCCAGTGGGATTTAGGTTCCTAAAGTATCTAAATCTCTTTTGCAAATGAGATTTAGGCCCCCAAATCAGTTAGACATAGCAACACTGTGTGCCACAATGCCCAAATACCTTTAAAAATCTGGGCCTAAAAGCCTAACTTTGTAAATGATGATTGATACATACATAAAAATTAAAACAAATCCTTTTAGATAGTTCAATACTTGAGAGAGTTCTAGGATTGGCAGACTTGGACGTGGAAACTCTGTATGTACCAGCCAGGAGTACCAGTTGTGAGCTGGACACTTGCCCTCAAGGAATAGGACTGAGACCAAAAATTCCTTACCCACAAGACACTAAGCAGATGTCAGATGGTCATCACTTGCAACCACTAGCAACCTAGTCTGGATTTGAATCAGATGGAAAGGTGCCGTAATCCCATTATCGAGGCTGCATTTTTTGTCAAGGGAGTCACACATTCCATGATTGGAACGTTTTTTAAAAATATATCCATGGGTCTTGAAATCTTGTGACTCTCGCATGTGAGAGGGTGCTTGTGATGTGCTCTACACAATGGCATTTCTCTGTTTGTCTGACTGTAATGCAATAACTTTTGAAAACTGCATCGAATCAAGTCCGAAATTTCAGAGGGTATTCTAGGCACAGAAGGGCAGAGCCCTATTGCTTCTGGTGGAAATCAGAAAAGCCAGCTCCCCAGAGTGCCATTTGGTCACTCAGGATACACAGGGGAGGCAGCAACCTCACAGAGGCCTGTGGCAGGGGGCAGAATGACTCTGGATACAGGGGTGAGACAGTGTTTTTAGACTTGAGGTTAGGGCACCAAAAAACTTCCTGTGGCTGCAGCAGAAAATGGACACTCAGGGGGACTGATTTTGTGGTAGGGGGCTATAGTGAGTGAGGGCCTGGCTGGGGGTGTAGTTTGGCCTACGTAAACAATGAAGTGTGTGATTCTTTAGTAAACAAATGTGAACCTTGAATGATGCCAAGTTAACCCCTGAGGTGCATGGGGGAGGCTAAAAGAGAACTGGAGGTCAGCAACAACATTTTAGCCTGTTCCCAGGCCCAGATAGTGCACCCTCCATGAGGGGTGTCAACCCTCAGCGACAACTTTACTTAGTCAAGGGTGATGATCAGTGTTCCCTCTAATTCTCCCCACATGTGTGGAATGAATTTTATTGGTGCACATAACAA